>NC_138777.1:70849425-71186925 GCF_965119305.1 Pelophylax lessonae
TGCTACAATTGCACTTTGTATCACCTGTGTATGATGTGATTCCTTCTTTGGTGAATTTTATGGTATGATTGTTTTTTACCATGCACAGTTATGTTACTTATATCTATTTATTTATTATTGGCTCATTTGCACCAATTCTATTATCACATGGGATGTATGTGATTTTACCGTTTGTGAGGTGATAGCGCCGATTTGCCCATTCATTCAGTGTTTTATTATTACTTTGTCACGTACTCAAGCACTTTAGTGTTTTTTTGCACCATGTATGCATGAACCGCTATTTATTTATTGATTTTCACAATATATGGATGGTAATACATGATTATTAGCACCTGTTATGCTATTTGCACATTTATTACGATATATTATTTGATCTTATACATTACGTTATTGATTCTGAGATTTGCCGTCTGAATCGCACCCATTTTTGTGTTGGATTATGTGTATCATCATTTATTTTTTGGGTATCTGAATATTGTCATCCATATTTTGCTTTTTGGAGGATTCCCCTTCCTTTTGGGATTTGCATTGGATTCTGATTAGTATGCGATTCACAGCATTGTAATACATCTGTTTTTTACTGGAAATTTACGCAGATTTTCTTTTGTTCTTGTTCCTTTTGTAGTGGTGACACTTTTAAATTGGCAACCTCTTTCTATTCTCATTCTGTTCACCCCTTTTTTTCACACTATTTATCCACTCCATTGGTAGCGCATTGGTTCTCCGTCTTGTATAATGTTATATGCTGGTTGCAGTAGTTCTGCTGCTCCAAATGACAGAATTACTGATTAGATTACTCGTTAGTTTCCCAGGAAGGGAACCCCCTCTGGTCACAGGTGGAGCCACTGCCAACTTTGTCAATCCCACCCCCTCCACTTAGTGAAGGTTCTGGTGCTCCTATTTGCCTACACTATCCTTTTTGGGGAGGGTCATTTCTCATAACCCCACAAACAAGGATAACAAGGGATTTAGGATATATAGTAATATAAAATATGACGTTGTACAGGGTAAATAAGTACCCAACATGTCAAGTCTTAAAATGTGTGTGCCTGTAAAATATAGTGGAGGGGGGGTATACAAAAATAAAAAATTCAGTTTTCGATGCATTTACAAACTGAGTTGTCTAAAACTGTAGACTTTAATTTACAGATTAGCCATAAGTGCCAGTTCACATTTGTGCGATGCGGGAACGCTGCGAATATGCAGCGTGATCCCGCATTGCATCCCCACCTCTGCAAGTTCACACTGCCATATGCGATACGCAGGGAGTGTCAATTAAGTTCGCACAGAATCGGATCACATTAGTGTGAACCACTATGCGATCCGATTCTGTTGCGAATATAAAAATGCCTCATGTGCGTGTTTGGTGCAGATGCAGTGTAAATTCAGCCATGCAAAGTGTATGGCTGAAATTCGCACTGCACATGAGATCGCATGTAATGAAGGAGCAGTGCGCTCCGAATTACATGTGATCTCCGCATTCGCACAAGTGTGAACCGGCACTAAGTGGGGAACTGTGTCAAATGCTTTGGCAAAATCCAAGTAAACTATGTCTATAGCCACTTCTTTGTCAAGTTTTTGCTTACCTCCTTCTAAAAAGAAATAGGATGTGTTTACCAATTTCATTCTTTTGTGAATCCATGCTGACTATTGCTTAACCACTTTACCACCGGAGGATTTTGCTGTCTTACGTCTGGGCCACTTTTTGCGATTTGGCACTGTGCGAATTTAACTGACAATTGCGCGGTCATGCAATGCCGTACCCAAACTAAATTTATGTCCTTTTTTTTCCCCACAAACAGAGCTTTCTTTTGGTGGTATTTGATCACCTGTGCGATTTTTACTTTTTGCGCTATAAACAAAAAAAGAGCGACAATTTTGAAAAAATAACGATATTTTTCACATTTTTTTATATGAAATTCCCCCCCAAAAAAATGTAAAAATCAAAATTTTTTATCATTTTAGGCCAATTTGTTTTCTGCTACATAATTTTGGTAAAAGAAATCGCAATAAGCGTATTTTGATTGGTTTGCGCAAAAGTTATTGAGTTTACTAACTAAGGGAAAGATTTCTGTCGTTTTTTGGTGTTTTTTTTTAACGAGTAATGGCGGCGATCTGCGATTTTTTTTTTGCGGGACTGCGACTTTGCGGCGGACAGATCGGACCCTTGACTGACATTTTTGACACTTTTAGGGGTACCAGTGACATTACTACAGTAATCAGTGCTATAAATATGCACTGTTACTGTAAAAATGACACTGGCAGGGAAGGGGTTAATTTTATTGGAGAGGGAGGGGTTAATGTATGCCTGGTGCTTACTGACATGTGTGGGGGGAGGTGACTGAGTGACACAGAGACAGATCGCAGGTTCAGCTATGCTGAACCCTGAAATCTGACCCTGCCTGTCACTTAGGAGATCCGCCCGCTTTGTTTAGACAAGCTTGTGGATCTCCAGACTCGATTCCCCGACAATCGGGGGAAGAGCAGCGGCGATCACCGCTGCTCCTCCCCTGGCCCGACTCCCGCTGTGACTGAATACAGCGCGCGCCGCCGAGAGAGGGGAATGTCTGGCGAAGTAGGTCTACGTCGCCAGACGTTATCGAGCCACTTTGCCGCAGTAGAGCTCTAGTGAGCAGCGGTAAAGTGGCTAAAATATTATTTTCTAGCAAAAACTCTTCTATATGATCTTTTTATTAAACTCTCAAGTATCTTCTATAGAAGTTAATCTAAGCTGTAAGGGGTTAATTTGTTTTTCCCTGTTTTTCCTGTCTGTGCATGCACATGTCCTCAAGTGTAATGAGCCAGTCAGGTGCAAATTGTTAAAATGTAGATGTGTGCTGCATCTGACGAATTGATTGACTAAAGCTGGCCATACACTAGTCGAAAAATCAATTGAAATTCTGTCATTTGGTCCGTTTGTTCGTTTTTTCGTCCAGTTAATGGGCACAAATAGAAAATGTTTTTTTTATGGAAAAAAAAGAAATGGGTTTAAACTTTTCAGAGCTAAAAAATCAAAGAAACAGTTTGAAAAATTCTGCCGAACGAACGATAAATTGAAAGGTTAATTTGTTTCTCGCCCGAACTGCTTACACTAGGCATAAGTAACAAAATTGATGTCCATTGAACGATTTATTGTTCAAAATTCTGTCATTACATGATGGCACGATCGTCTGCTCTCATGGCCGAGTGTTCGTTTTTTCGAAAATTAGTTTGAACAATTTATCGTATAGTGTATGGCCAGCATAAATCTTCTACAACTTATGGATTTTTTTTTGCCTTTATGCCCCTTTCACACATACTGTCCGTTCAGTTTATCAGTTCAGTCACGTCAAAATATATCAGTTTTCCATCCGTTTTTCATCCATGTTTCATCACTTTTCATCCATTTTTCATCCATTTTTCATCCATTTTTCATCCGTTTTTCATCATTTTTCATCCGTTTTTCATCCGTTTTCATCACTTTTCATCCATTTTTCATCCATTTTTCATCCGTTTTTCATCATTTTTCATCCGTTTTTCATCCGTTTTCATCCACTTTTCATCCGTTTTTCATCCTCTTTCATCCATTTTCCATCCGTTTTTCATCCATTTTTCATCCGTTTTTCATCCTTTTTCATCTGTTTTTCATCCTTTTTCATCCATTTTCCATCCGTTTTTCATCCATTTTTCATCCTTTTTCATCCATTTTTCATCCGTTTTTTACATCCACTACCAATGCAACGTTTGTCCGTTTACATCCGTTTTTCATCCGATCCATTTTTTTGACGGATGAAAAATAGGGCATTCATCCGTTCCAAAAAACAGACATTGACAGAAGGGGATGAAAGCGGATGTTAATGGATGATCTTCCGTTGTCATCAGTTTTTCTATAGAGATGCATTGATGTCCGTTTTTCATCCGTCAACGGATGGATGAAAAACGGACAAACTGACAGCATGTGTGAAAGGGGCCTTATTGACTTGCTGCTACTCTGGAATGATTACCCTACCTAAGGGCACTAGAGGACCCCTGAAGAACAACCCCACACCATAATCCCCCCCTCCACCAAATGATTTGGACCAATGCACAAAGCAAGGTCGGTAAAGACATAAATGAGCGAGTTTGGGGTGGAGGAACTTGACTGGCCTGCACAGAGTCCTGACCTCAACCCCACAGAACACCTTTGGTATGAATTAGAGCCAAGACTGTGAGTCAGGCCTTCTCGTCCAACATCAGTGCCTGACCTGACAAATGCGCTTCTGAAAGAATGGTCAAACATTCCCATAGACACACTCTCCTTGTGGACAGAAGAGTTGAAGCTGGTAAAGCTGCAAAGGGTGGGCCAACTCAATATTGAACCCTATAGACTGGGACGCTATTAAAGTTCTTATGCGTGTACAGGCAGGCGTCCCAATACTTTTGGTAATATAGTGTAGTTGAAGAATTTTTTGGTTTGTTCTACTCTCTTTTGCAACCTTTCATTCCTTTTCAGTTTTTGCAACCTTTATTTCCCTTTTACATACAGTGCAGGAAGACAGTTTCTACATTTGGAATCCTTTGCTGGGACAGACAGTGTTCAGGTCGACTTTACAGCCCCCTTCTAAATATTACAAAGCAGGGAGAGCATGTAAAGATTTTTGGGAAAGTAAAAAGCACTTAAAATGGTAATCAGCAATTTTAACCCCTTGCCGACCGCCCCACGTATATTTACTGCGGGGCGGCGGCTCCTGATTCTGCACTTTCAGGTCTAGGCAGCACGCCGCCGGCATCCAGCTCCTGCTGTGCTTGAACACAGCAGGAGCCAATCAGCAGGTCTGGCAGGCCCAATGTCCGCTGGAATCCGCCGATCGCTCCTGAGAGAGGCAGAGCGGCGGTCTGCCTATGTAAACGTTCTTTGACAAGGGAAGATACAGATTCTGTGTTTCTGCAAATCTCTACCTTCCCACAGCTAAAGCAAACCCCCAGACAAATAGCAAGCACTCCCTAGGGACACATTTACCCTTATATTAACCCCTTCCCTGCCAGTGTCATTAGTACAGTGACAGTGCATATTTGTTAGCACTGATCACTGTATTGGTGTTACTGGTCCCCAAAAAAGTGTCACTTAAGCCTCGTACACACGTACTGATCGTCGGCCGAATGATCGGCCGTCTTTTGTCCAGGGCTGTCGTGTCTGTTGAAAAGTGCAAAAAGACTGCACACAAATTTTGTCGGCCAACAACAGCCGACTGCAGAAGTGATGTCATGTGATGGTTAACTTTCCTTGTCTTTTTTCTTTTCTGAGCATGCCCAGTCTTGCAAATCTGCTGTCTGTCGGCCTAAATCTGTACTGACTGGCGAACAATCGGCCGTTCTGGTGTTGGCCAATAAAAATTTTAATGCCTGCACGACAGATTCTGTTCGGCCGAAAATGCGCTGTCGGCTGTCGGAAGCATCATACTAACAAGCCTACAATCGGCCGATCGGTCGTCGGCCGAATATTTACGGCCGACAATCGGTACGTGTGTACGGGGCTTAAGTGTCCGATTTGTCCACCACAATGTCGAAGTCCCGCTATAAGTCGCTGATCATCACCATTACTAGTAAAAAATAAATTAATATATAAAAATTCCATAAAAATATCCCGGTTTGTAGACGCTATAACTTTTGTGCAAACCAATCAATAAATGCTTATTTTTTTTTTTTTATTTTAGCAAAAACATGTAGCAAAATACATATTGGCATAAAATTGGTGAAGAAATTACTGGTAGATTCTTTACATTTTTTTTATTGGATATGTTTTATAGCAGAAAGTAAAAAATATTGTTTTTTTTTTCCAAAATTGACAGTATTTTTTTATTTATAGTGCAAAAAATGAGTTCATCGCTCTGCTGCTTCTTCTTTTACTCTCCAGTGGCAGTCTGGGGCTGGTCCAGGAAGAACTGGGCTCAGAGGAAGTCGGTGAAATAAAAATGAATTCTTGTGTGCTGTTTAGAGTTACTTACAACATACATTAATTTGTATATTACTATATGCATTATATAATTGCTGCCTTGCCATATTTATGTTGCTTGAAATGACAGACTATTTGTTAGTGTACAAACTGTTCTACACTGCATATTAGCACATTTTACAAAATACCTTCACATGACTCCATACCCATTATCTAGTCATTCGTTATGTGTTTATGAAATACGACTGTAATATGTAGTGATGGTGCAACATGTAAATTGCAACAGCAAATGCTACATTTAGCTAGCATTCTGTACTAGGACTACATCTCATTCCTGACCCTTCATTGGCATACTTAACGTTTTTTCTGTACTAGAGGAAAATGCTAACACCCAGAGTGCAGACAGCTGATAACATATCAGGAAGATGTCATATGTGCAGCAAGTACAAAACAACAGCGGAGGCGCTACAAAGTATCCTAAACATTCTGTGCTGCAGCTCCCCCCCCCCTCCCCTTTTCCTGGTCCGATCCAGAGATGTGCATGAGCGCAGCGGCTCCAGCTGCTGTTGCTTTCCCCACATTAGACATATTGATAGTGGCAGAAGCCAGTGGCTAACGCTGCTGTCAATCAAAAGTGGTGACATGGGAGAGGGGGCGGGGCTGAGTCCCGCTGTCTGTGTCAATGGACACAGCAGCGGGATTCAGGAGCGAGCCTGCATGGGTGCCCCCAGGGAAAGTGGCTTTCCGTGGGGGCACCTGATAAAAAGGAGGGGCCTGGAGCGCCCCAGAAGAAGAGGTAAAAAAATTACCAAGTTTTTGTATCGCCCCCCCCACCCCATCTCTCTAAACACTTACTAGGGTCTTTTCTGGATCCAGCGCTGTGCCGCTCTATGTGCTCGCTCTTTGCAGACTAGCCTCAACCTGTTCTTTTGGGGAGTATTTACCGACTGCACTTAGGGATAAGTTTGTCATCTGACTGAATAGTGAGTCTAGCCAAAAGAGACTGTTAACAGAGAAAGACCTTACCCTTACAAAGGCAATTGAAATAGCTTCAGTGATGGAAATGGCTGTGAAAGATACCGGAGACACATTCTGGACTTACTACATACTGGTCATCCCGGGGGCACACGTATGAAACAAAAGGCCCGAGGCTATGTGTGGTGGCCGAACCTCGACTCCGATATCACGACATATGTGAATGCGTGTGCTGGATGTGCACAAACTGCAAGAGACCCTCCTCGGGGGTGCGTCCAGCCCTGGACTTGGCCCACGGTTCCCTGGTTTCGCCTACACTTGGACTTTGCTGGCCCGATCAGAGGACACACCTTTTTGATCATTATTGATGCCCATTTAAAGTGGCCTGAGGTCATTCCTGTTACTCAGCCAACGACTGAGGCGATGATTTCCATACTGCTACATCTCACTGCTACGTTTGGATACCCCAGAGAAATTGTCACAGACAACGGTGCACAATTCACAAGCCAGGAGTTTCAGAGTTTCCTGACTGCCCACAACATCAAACACAAGTTGACCGCACCTTACCACCCGGCTACAAATGGTCAAGCAGAAAGGTTTGTACAGATCTTCAAACGCTATTTCAAAGCTACTGTGGCTACAAGTAAACAACAGTCCCTGTCACCCCAGCAGCTGGACTCCTTCCTTTCTGCTTACAGAACCACACCACATGCAACCACTGGGAAAACTCCAGCTGAACTTCTTTTGGGTCGGCAGCCATGGACTGTTTTGCATATGCTCCGCCCTCAAACGGTCCAGGAACATGTACGGCAGTCCCAAGACAAGAGGGTCGAACACGACGAGATTCCCCGGTTTACAGCCCAGCAAAAGGTATGGGCTCGATCTTATGGCGCTTCTGACACTCGTTGGCTTCCTGCTATCGTCACAGAGACTTTGGGACCCAAAATGTATCGGGTCTGCCTGGAAGATGGTTCCATTTGCAGACGGCATGCGGACCAATTGCGTTCTCGTTCTCAGCTGCCCGAATCCCTAACATCGGCTGCACCTCCAGTGTCTCAAGGATCTGCTCCTACCGGATCAGGAGGCATTGAAACTGATGCTTGGGGTGACTCCGAACTTTTGAACTCAGCTCCAACAGAGCCCTCCAGCCCTGGTCCAGAGGTCTGTTCACCCTCTGAGCTAGGGGATCCCCTCTTGGCCCCGCCGGTGTCCATTCCAGCCAGCCCTGCTTCCTCTGGCCCCGAGGCCCTGGGTGCCCGTCCTCAACGACGCTGTCGCCCTCCTGACCGGTTTCACCTGCAAGAGCGGTTACGAGACTTTCGACGGGCCTGCCGAAAGTGATCCGCCTACATGTTCTCCCTGTAGCATCCCTGGAAGTTGTTCTCACATCCGGACGCGGAAGAAGCCATGTAAATCTCCTGAGTTGGAGGACTGTATTGGACAATTATGAGTTACTGTTTTATGCCTGTTCTCGTTTTGTTGTGTTTTTTTTTTTTTTTGTTTTTTTTAGGGATGGATGGAAGGTGTTATACCTAAAGGGTTTCACATGTACTGTTACTTTAAGGCTGGCTCCACCCAGGAGTGATGACAAGGGTCGAGGGGCAGAGTGGCCATCTTAGAGACATGTAAGAGATGCATTGTTATACAGAGCTGTCCTGTAATGCATGTTGGAGTGTACAGTGAGTCCTGAATAAACAACTGTTGTTCCAGATCAGAGTCCTGTGTCTCTCACAACACGGAGAATATAACACCTTGATTGCCGCCGGGCACCCGCGATCGCTCCCCGTGAAGACAGAATGTCGGTCTGCTGTTGTAACACAGCATACCGTTGTTCTCTCAGCAATCAATGCAGAGCTCCTGTGTTCCTCCTTTTTGGGAACACAGGTCTCTGTATTGATTTTACAAGCCCACCCCCCCCCCCACAGTTAGAAAACACCCCTTAGGCTCACACTTAACCCTTTGATCTCCCCTGGGTTAAGCCCTTCCCTGCCAGTGTCATTATTACAGGAACAGTGCATATTTATAGCACTAATTACTGTAGTAATGTCACTGGTCCCCCCAAAAGTGTCAAAAAGGTCAGTTAGGGGTCCGATCTGTCCGCTGCAATGTCGCAGTCCCGCTAAAAATCGCAGATTGCCGCCATTACTAGTAAAAAGTAAATAAATAAAAATGACAAATCTTTCCCCTAGCATAGCTGAACATCCGATCTGTCCCTGACTCACTCAGTCACCTCCCCCCCCCCCCCACACGTCAGGAAGCACCAGGCATACATTAACCCCTCCCTCTCCAATAAAATTAACCCCTTCCCTGCCAGTGTCATTTTTACAGTAACAGTGCACATATATAGCACTGATTACTGCAGTAATGTCACTGGTATCCCCAAAAGTGTCAAAAATTTCAGTCAGGGGTCCGATCTGTCCCCCGCAATGTCGCAGTCCCGCAAAAAAAATCGCAGATCGCCGCCATTACTCGTTAAAAAAAAAAAAAACACCAAAAATAACAAAAATCTTTCCCTTAGTTAGTAAACGCAATAACTTTTGCGCAAACCAATCAAAATACGCTTATTGTGATTTTTTTTACCAAACATAGGTAGCAGAAAACAAATTGGCCAAAAATTAAAAAAAAAACATTTGATTTTTACATTTTTTTGGGGGGGAATTTCATATAAAAAAATGTTAAAAATATTGTTATTTTTCAAAATAAACGCAATTTTTTTTTATAGCGCAAAAAGTAAAAATCGCACAGGTGATCAAATACCACCAAAAGAAAACTCTGTTTGTGGGAAAAAAAGGACTTCAATTTTATTTAGGTACAGCGTCACACGACCGCGCAATTGTCTGTTAAAGTAACACAGTGCCGAATCGCAAAATAGGGCCTAGCCGTTAAGGGGGAAAACCTCCAGTCTGAAAGTGGTTAAAGGATCTAACAATTTGTCTCATATTACTGGAAAATATATTCGAGTCTCCAGACCAGTGGATGTAAGGTGAAACAGATATCACTTAAGGCCCGTACACACGTACCGATCGTCGGCATACAAACGTCGGTGGACGAAGGATCTGCCGATTGTACGCGTGTTAGTATGGTGCCTCCGACAGATGTCTGCGCACAATCCGCGGACAAAAGTCTTTCGTGCAAACATGAAAATATTTGTATGCCGACACCAGAACGGACGATTGTTCGCCTGTCAGTACACAATTCGGCCGACAGACCGCAGATTTGCAAGACTGGGCATGCTCAGAAAATAGAAAACACAGGGAAAGTTAACCATTACATGACATCACTTCTGCAGTCGGCGGACAAAATTCTTGTGCTGTCCTTGTGCTGTCTTTGCACTTTTCAGCAGACACCGACATCCCGGGGAGAAAAGAGGAACATTTGTAAGCCGACCATCGGTACGTGTGTACGGGGCTTTATTTTACATATGGTTTGTTATTCTGTTTGCCACCCTTTAGTGACTGTGTTTTTAAACAAAGGTGGTGGTATTAGGGTTATTTGATTTGTTTTTCCACTAGCCACGCACCCCCTCCATCCACCCCTCCCCCCCTTCTCCAACCACCACCCTTCCCTCCAACCACCCAGCCCCTTACCCCCATCAAAAAAGTAATAGATCCCCTTATATATTTACTTACAGTTCAGAAGACTGGCTCAACTTGTTTGGGTACGGCGTCGCACGACTGCGCAATTGTCCGCAAAAAGTGGCCTGGATGTAAGACAGCAAAATCCTCCGGTGGTAAAGTGGTTAAAGAAATTTTATGCGGGAAAACAAATATTCGACACCCAAGGTAGATTTTTTTATCATTCCACAAGAAAATAGTTTTTCGTAATTATCTTGAAATAAAAGAAATAGGAAAAGAAAACAATACGGACTGTAAGGGCTCTTTCACACGGTCTGCCTCCGTAGGCGGATCCATGCTTCTCAGCGGGGATCAATCCGCTGATCCCCGCTGAGCCTGGCGGATGACAGCTCCGTCTCCGCTTGCAGTGCAGAGAGGGAGGTGTCACAGCTCCCGCTGCTCTCTATGGGGGATCGGATGAGAGCGGACCGTCTGTCCACTCTCATCCGATCCGATCTGATCCCTGAACGGACATGGCCCTATTTGCATGGGGCCTAAAGTGTATGCCTAAGCAAATGAAAAAAAAAACATATTTAGTACATCTCTACAATACAATACATACACCTTTCTCTTTGTGTTGACTCTGCATGTACAGAAAAATACCATTGCTCCTGCCAGAAATCTAGTGAGCTCCTAAATTCTTGTGTTAGCTAACATCTCTGCCTTTGCTGCAATCTCCAGCAGTGTTATCAGCCTGACTACAGAAGGCCTCCCCCTTATGTTATGGAGATGAATAGAGGGTGGCCTTTTCAGTAGTTCATCACAAGTTCATTGGGCAGGGCTGACACCATTGCTTGTGATTTTAGTGTTGTCATCTCAAACAGGTTGCAGATTGCAGGTAGATCAACAAGCATCTTCAACATGGGGAATTTTATTGCAGGGCTCAGACTTCCCAGCAGCAAAACTTCTTGGCCAATGTGTCTGTCTGCAAGACAAGCATAGTGGCCGAGGGAGCTCAGAGACACTGAGCCTGTGACTTTATCAGGGTCAGTGTTGCTTAGTTGCACTGAGGACAGAGAGTCTGGATTTCTCTGGCTTTGGTGCCTGATACAGTGCATTTGGAAAGTAAACACAGCGCTTCACTTTTTTCTCATTTTGTTATGTTACAGCCTTATTCCGAAATTTGATTAAATTCATTATTTTCCTCAAAATTCTACAAACAATACACCATAATAACGTGAAAGCAGTTTGTTTGAAATCTTTGCAAATGTATTAAAAATAAAAAATCTCATGTACATAAGTATTCACAGTCTTTGCCATGACACTTATAATTGAGCTCAGGTGCATCCTGTTTCCACTGATCATCCTACAGATGTTTCCACAACTTAAAATTGAGTCTACCTGTGGTCAATTCCATTGATTGGGCATCATTTGGAAAGGCACACACCTGTCTATATAAGGTCCCACAGTTAACAGTGCATGTCAGAGCACAAACCAAGCCATGAAGTCCAAGGAATTGTCTGTAGACCTCCGAGACAGAATTGTATCGAGGCACAGATCTAGGGAAGGGTACATAAAAAATTCCTGCAGCATTTAAGATCCCAATGAGGACTCCATCATCCATAAATGGAAGAAGTTTGACACCACCAGGAGTCTTCCTAGAGTGGGTAACCGCGAGCAAACTGAGCGATCGGGAGAGAAGTGTCTTAGTCAATGAGGTGACTAAGAACCCGTTGGTCACTCTGACAGAGCTCCAGCGTTTCTTTTTGGAGAGAGGAAAACCTTCCAGAAGAACAACCATCTCTGCAGCAGTCCACCAATCAGGCCTGTGTGGAAGAGTGGCCAGACGGGAGCCACTCCTTAGTAAAAGGCACATGACAGCCCACCTGGAGTTTGCCAAAAGGCATCTGAAGGACTCTCAGACTATGAGAAACAAAATTCTCTGGTCTGATGAAGCAAAGATTGAACTCTTTGGCCTGAATGGCAAGCGTCATGTCTGGAGAAAACCAGGCACTGCTCATTACCTGGCCAATACCATCCCTACAGTGAAGCATGGTGGTGGCAGCATCATGCTGTGGGGATGTTTTTCAGTGGCAGGAACTGGGAGACTAGTCAGGATCGGGGGAAAGATGAATGCAGCAATGTACAGAGACATCCTTGGTGAAAACCTGCTTCAAAGCGCTCTGGACCTCAGACTGGGGCAAAGGTTCATCTTCCAACAGGACAACGACCCTAAGCAGACAGCCAAGATAACAAAAGAGTGGCTAAGGGACAACTCTGTGAATGTCTATGAGTGGCCCCGCCAGAGCCCAGACATGAACCAGATTGAACATCTCCATAGAGATCTGAAAAGGACTCTGTACCGACGCTCCCCATCCAACCTGATGGAGTTCGAGAGGTCCTGCATAGAAGAATGGGTGAAACTGCCCAAAAATAGGTGAGCCAAGCTTGTAGCGTCATACTCAAAAAGACTTGAGGCTGTAATTGGTGCCAAAGGTGCTTCAACAAAGTATTGAGCAAAGGCTGTGAATACTTATGTACATGGGATTTGCAAAGATTTCAAACAAACTTCTTTCACATTGTCATTATGGGGTATTGTTTGTAGATTTTTGATGAAAATAATTAATGTAATCAATTTTGGAATAAGACTGTAACACTTTGAATACTTTCCAGATGCACTATAGGTACATGAATCTTTTACAAACACTTACATTTGTCGTATGATAAGAGTTTAGAACTCCATTGCACTTCCAAACAGTGCTGATATCCTGAGTTCCATTTCACCAAGGGCACTACCTATAAGAGGAGGGGGACAAGCTCAAAAGATAATTCCAACAAAATATAAGCACCACGTCCCAAATGTATATATTGGAAGGAGGAAGAGCAGGGCGCATAGAAAGGGGGACTTTATAGTGGGGTGCTACTGTATGACAGATATGCTCAAGAAAATATATATAAAAGATATCAAACAATTTTTATTAAAGACAAAAATAAAGACATAATATGTATGCTGTGCCAGTAAATACCTTAATAGAGCCCACTTCGTCTTTCTTGTCTTGTGATTAGCCTAGGCTAATGATATCATGCACAGCTCTCTCTCTCTCACTCTTGTGAGAGTTTGCCAGCAAGGGAGGAGAGATGAGTCATAGAAGAGCCAAGGACAGCTGCAGAGCTGAAGGGGGCTGGATGAGGGTGGAGATAACAGGAGACTGCAATTATCCATGAGTATTTATCAAGAGAGGAGAAATGTGCAGGCAAGCAGTGGTATGAGTGTGTCTGTCTGTATATATGTGTATGTGCGTGTCTGTCTGCCTGTGTATATATATGTGTGTGTGTCTGTGTAAATCCAGGAAGTGAACAGGCAGCAGCTTCAGCTGCCCACAGTTAAAATGGCTGCAGCCAGACTTAATGGAGGGAGATTTCTGCAGCATATTTGGCAAGTACAGAATAACAGTATATATAAAATAATATACAAAGTGGTTGGAGGGAAGCTTCAGAATGGCAAATATGTTTTTATTACGAATTATGTGAGCAGACTGCAGTTCCTCTTTAAAGATTGAGTCATAGGCACAAGTTACATTTTGGAACATTTATTTCAATTTATTTATATCAAATTTATCTGAGCCCCAAAGCATATGAAAAGGTGTATTTAAGCTCATCAAGTAAAATAGTACAAGAGGCAAACTGATATGTGCAAAGTGCATAGCAATGACAGTCAATCTTCTACTGATCTGATGTCAGTAAAATGAATTCTGATTGTTTCACACACTTTCCACTTTGTGTTTGCTCCTTACGCTCTTCTACTCACATTATTACTTCACTTAACCCCTTTATAGCCCAAGCCAGCTCCTTATTGCAGCCTTCAGTCGAATCAAATTATAAACGATGACAGTCACTGTGATCAGCAACCAGAGAATGGTCAGTACTGTGGAGAAGATATTTAAATAGCAGGCGGAGGTGCTGTGTCGCCTGGCTTCACTTTGCTTTCCGTTCAACTTCTGATCCCGAGACTAAAAGGAAAAAAAGAACAAAAATAAATAATGGGCAATCACCAGTACCTTGTATTGCAGTTGATAACTATGCATTTAGTAGGTGTTTGTACATGTTTACAGCTTTCCACACCTGAATTGATTTGCAATAATTGCATTATGGTGTATTCAGCTTGGAACCACTAAGTACTAATTTAAAGTAGATTTGAAGGGTAACTTTACTTTTGTGGGGGAAAAAATCAGCAAATAAAGAAAAAAAAACAATATAGCGTATACAATTGCGACACAAATCATATTGTATTTGAATGTTATTATAAATGACCTTTCCTTTTCCATCTGCAGGTGCTGTCATTTTCTGACACCTCTTCATTGCAGTTTTAGCAGAGGAATCTGCAGCTAGCAAACTTCTCCCATGCAAGGAATCCACAACCTGAGCCCTTTCGGAGAAGTCCTGAGTGGAGGTTTCAGCTGTTGGATTCTCTATCTATCTATCTGCTGAGCTGGATGAGTCCCCATTTGGAAGCTCTAGCAGAGTCTTTACTTCCCTGCTTGTATATCATTGGAGTCGGTAAGAGTACCTATACATACCATCGCTCACCCGGTCTGCATGTTCGGTGTCTCCTTCCCTTTGTGCTCGAATCCTTTTCCATCTGGTAAGCAGCCATCTTCACTGGATAGATACCCTACACACTCTCTTGCCTGCTTTTCTTCACACAGCATTTGGTAAGGGGTACCTACGGAGTCTGCCTGGTGGTTGGTGTTCCACTTCTTTATTTGCACTGACTCTCCTCTGTATGAGACCTGCTGTGTGCACAACACTTGGGTGTTTATTTTGTTTGTTTTGTGGTTTTACGCTATGGCGTTTGCCTTGTTCTATTTTTTATAATCCAACATACACGCTGCTGGAGATCCACATCGTTATCACGAGGTCCCCTGATCCCCAACCTCTGAGGCGGGTTCGGAGTTATCCCTTATTGTTTGGCTATATTTAGTTGGAACTCTGGTAAGCGGTACCTGAACAAGGCTTGACTGAATTTATCTGGTGTTATTCCCATTTAATTTTTGGATTTACACTATGGTGTCTATTTTTCTTTATCTTTAATGTCCGATTGCTGAGATGCCCATTGCTATTGGGAGAATTATTGTGTCACAACCGTGAGGACAAGTGGATTATTCATCATTTGGCTTCCCTTAACCAGTTATTTGGTAAGCGGTATCTGCACAAGTCTTCACATCCACATTTTGTTATTGGACATTTATGGACTATTTCAGTTGATGGTTCATCTCACAGCGCAGCTTTTTTCTATTATTTTGTTTTGGGGTGTCTGTCGCACTTGAAGTTGCTGCTTATTATCACTTTGAATTAGCGCAGTTGTTTTTTCCCTTTTTTCTATACATTAACCCCTCCCTCTCCAATAAAATTAACCCCTTCCCTGCCAGTGTCATTTTTACAGTAACAGTGCATATATATAGCACTGATTACTGCAGTAATGTCACTGGTACCCCCAAAAGTGTAAAAAATGTCAGTCCGATCTGTCCGCCGCAATGTCGCAGTCCCGCAAAAAAAATCGCAGATCGCCACCATTACTCGTTAAAAAAAAAAACACCAAAAATGACAGAAATCTTTCCCTAAGTTAGTAAACGCAATAACTTTTGCGCAAACCAATCAAAATACGCTTATTGTGTTTTTTTTACCAAACATAGGTAGCAGAAAACAAATTGGCCAAAAATTTTTAAAAAATATGATTTTTACATACCCATTCACATAGGGAGGGGGTCTGGGATTTGGGGGGCCCCCTTGTTAAAGGGGGCTTCCAGATTCCAATGAACGCCCTGCCCGCAGACCCCCACAACCACCGGCCAGGGTTGTGGGGATGAGGCCCTTGTCCTCATCAACATGGGGGCAAGGTGCTTTGAGGTGGGGGGTGCAGAGCCCCCCCTGCCCCAAAGCACCCCCACCCCCCATGTTGAGGGCGTGTGGCCTGGTATGGTCCAGGGGGGGTGGGGCCGCTCGCACGTCCCCTCCCCTTTCCTGGCCTGCCGGGCTGTATGCTCGGATAAGGGTCTGGTATGGATTTTTTGGGGGGGACCCCACGCCGTTTTTTCGGCGTGGGGCGACCCTCAAATTCCATACCAGACCCGAAGGGTCATTTTGGCATGGAGTTCCCCCTCAAGATTCTCACAGCGCAAGTTGCACTGCAAGTCGGATCATCCTGATCCGACTTGCAGTGCGACTTCCATTCAAATCAATAGGCTCCCATAGGGAACCATTGATTTTGAATGGAGGCAGAAAAAACGCTGCTAAAAGCTACGTGGCTAAACGTGCAATAACGCTAATGGAAAAAGCTACTGAAAGCACGTTTTTACAGCTGCTTTTTCCCGGCATCAAGAAACAGCTTTGGAGCTCGTTTTTATGACGCCCTGTGTGCATGGAGCCTTAAAATACAAAAAAAAAAACTGTAAACTCCATTGGCTGTAATGTCATTGCACATATTACCAGAATATATTACCAACATTAAATATTAGGGAAAATTATAAGAAAAGCCTTTTTCTTAATTTTTTTTTTTCAGCAGCTTAGTAGATGCCCATTACTTACTGTATGCTTATGCGGTGGTGCAATACATGTTTAAACTTTAATGTGCTATTTTTACAGGCTCTGGATGGAATTGTGTTGCCGATTTAGAAATGGCCAGCAGAGAAGTGTTAATTTTGATGATGTCAATTTTCAATTTAGTTTTAGTTATAGTCTTATGACTAAAATGCCATTTTAGTTTTAGTCGTATTTTAGTCATCTGAATTGTTTTAGTTTTAGTCGTATTTTAGTAGACTAAAATTGTGTTAATTTAGTCGTCGAAAACATTTTAGTCTACGAAATTAACACTGTTGTAGAACAATATAAAGTGACATGATACAATGCCTGACATATGCAGCGAATGATATACATAGAGGAAAAGTGCAATGGAATTTAACACACAATGCTGTTACTAAGGGTATAGACCAGCCTTTCTCAACCATTTCAATTTCTGATCTCGGGGAACCCCTGCTAAATATTAAAAATCTACAAATCCTGACACATTAACCACTTGCCGCCCGTCATATAGCAAAATGATGGCGGCAAAGTGGTTGCACTATCCTGACTGGGAGTCATATGACGTCCAGCAGGATAGACCAGGGGTCGGTGGTGCGGTGTGTCACTCTGACTCACAGCATCTCCGATCCCGGTAAAGAGCCTATGATGTAGGCTCTTTATCATGTGACCAGCTGTGTCCAATCACAGCAGGTCACATAGTAAATAGGAAGTGCCGTTGATCGGCTTTCCTCAGCTCGCGCATGACAGGGGCGAGTAGAGGAGAGTCGATCGGTGGCTCTCCTAACAGGGGGGGGGGTCCTGTGCTGGTAATCAGAGCATTGATTACCAGTACAGACCCTTGGGGGATGCCACTAGAGCCACCAGTGATTGCCCACCCATGGCCACCAAGGATGCCCACCCATGGCCACCAGGGATGCCAATCAGTGCTCAGGGAGCCTGCAGTGCCCTCCTTATCAGCGCTGCTCATCATTGCCATTTATCAGTGCCGCCCACCAGTGCCCATCATTGCCATCTATCAGTGCCGCCCACCTATGCCCATCAATGCCACCTATCAGTGCCCATCAGTGCCTATCAGTACCCATCAGTGCTGCCTATCAGTTCCCATCAGTGCCGCCTATTGGTGCCCATCAGTGCTGCCTATTAGTGCCCATCAGTGCCGCATATCAGTGCTACCTATCAGTGCAAATCAGTGCTGCCTATCAGTGTCCATGGGTGCTGCATATTAGTGCCTCATCATCAGTACCATCTCATCAGTGCCTCCTCATCAGTGCCTGTCAGTGCGGCCTCATCAGTGCTAATCGGTGCAGGAAAAAATTTATTTATATACAAAATTTTATAACATAAACTAGAAAACTTTTTTTTTTTTCAAACTGTTCGGTCTTTTTTTATTTGTTAAGCAAAAAAAGGAAAAACCTTGCGGTGATCAAATACTATCAAAAGAAAGCTCTATTTGTGGGAAAAAATTACATAAATTTGGTTTAGGTACAATGTTGCATGGCCGCGCAATTGTCATTCAAATTGCAACAGCGCTAAAAGCTGAAAATTGGCCTGAGCAGGAAGGGGCGAAAAATGCCGGTATTGAAGTGGTTAATGTGACAGTTAGTGAGAAGAATGCTCCTTACTCTTGTCATCATTGGGAATAATTACCCCCTTACAGATAGCTAAAAGGAACAATGGTGTCATTGGGAACTTATCGGAGAGGCAGAAATTGCCCATTAGTCAAGGAACCCCTGCTAACACCTGAAAAGCGCTGCAAAAGCACTCAATGTTTTATGGGGAGTTTTCAAGCGCCTCAGTGTGAAAGGGCTCTTATATACAATATCCTCTCTAGCGTGAACCCTGTCCCTTCTCTACCCTTTTCACAACTGCAGCGGAGCACTGCACTTTATTAGCATTACCCCTACTAAAGATGGCCACTGAGGTCATTCAGTGTGGTAATGTCTAATCGAACTACTGCTCCCCTGATGACCCCTACAGAGGCTGCAGAGGAACAATGTTCCTCTCATCTTCCATTCCCTCTGTACACCTGCCACCATAGCAGAGCCACTTACAGAGGGGGGGGGGATAAACTGCTCCGGCCTACATACGGAAGGTCTGAAAAATGGGTTATTGACAGAATGTTTCCCAATAAACAAAGGGGGTGCTGAGGATAAATCTCTTTTAATTTAAAACTGTATATTTATGAAGAATTCAATCTCATATTGAAATTCGTTGTCATACAATATTATTCTGGATATGTTTTCAATGTATTTATCCCTGTCTGAATGTTTTGTATATGTGACTTGATATGGTTATTTGTATATGTCATGCTCCAAATGATGAATGATAAATTAGAATATTGAACATGTGTCAACTTCCCATGGGTCCCCATTTTCTGGGTTATATTAACCACTTTAGCCCCGCTCACATGGAGGCAACTGCGGCAAAGTGCCCGCCCCTTCGCGCGCCGCCGGAGGCTCGCTCCCGCTGTGTTCATTCACAGCGGGAGTCGGGCCAGGGGAGGAGCAGCGGCGCCGCTGCTCTGCCCCGATCGTCGGGGATCGAGTCTGGAGATCAGCCCGCTGTGTGTAAACACAGCGGGCGGATCTCCATAGTGACAGGGACTGACAGATCGGAGTGTTCAGCATAGCTGGACATCCGATCTGTCCTTCTGTCACACAGTCACCTCCCCCCCCCACAGGTCAGTAAGCACCAGGCATACATTAACCCCTCCCTCTCCAATAAAATTAACCCCTTCCCTGCCAGTGTCATTTTTACAGTAACAGTGCATATATATAGCACTGATTACTGTAGAAATGTCACTGGTACCCCCAAAAGTGTCAAAAATGTCAGTCAAGGGTCCGATCTGTCCGCCGCAATGTCGCAGTCCCGCAAAAAAAATCGCAGATCGCCGCCATTACTCGTTAAAAAAAAAACACCAAAAATGACAGAAATCTTTCCCTTAGTTAGTAAACGCAATAACTTTTGCGCAAACCAATCAAAATACGCTTATTGCGATTTTTTTTACTAAACATATGTAGCATAAAACAAATTGGCCAAAAATGTTAAAAAAATTAGATTTTTACATTTTTTTGGGGGGGAATTTCATATAAAAAAAATGTGAAAAATATTGTTATTTTTTCAAAATAAACGCTCTTTTTTTGTTTATAGCGCAAAAAGTAAAAATCGCACAGGTGATCAAATACCACCAAAAGAAAGCTCTGTTTGTGGGAAAAAAAGGACGTAAATTTCGTTTGGGTACGGCGTCGCACGACCGCGCAATTGTCAGTTAAATTCGCACAGCGCCGAATCGCAAAAAGTGGCCTGGACGGAAGACAGCAAAATCCTCCGGTGGTAAAGTGGTTAAACTTTGTATATCAAATTTTATATGTTTTAAGACTGAGCACCCATGGACTATTGATTGTCACAATAAATCTAATATCTATGAATAGTGATTTTTGGATGTGTTATTATTACACTTATCCGTATTTATACCATTCATATGGATGTCTTTTTATTGAAACTCATCTTTGCTATGCTAGTAATTATCAATCACATGTCCAAGGTTCAATTTTTGCTGGGTCCCAATTTCTGGGGTCTTATAGATTATCCATGCCATGTACTTGATGAAAGATACGTGTCCAGCTGCACTCAATTAAAGTCCCACATTTCCCTTCTTTCTTCGCTGAGGATAAATCCATTTTTTCAAATGGAAAGATGGTGTATATGGATTTCAAAAGCATTTAAGGTAGTTCTGAGCAATGAGGTGCAACAAATGCTGGGGCAAGTAGACGGAAGGTGGCTGAAAAGACTAGACAAGATCTATAGTGCTGAGATGCGAAAAATTATGAAAACCATAAATTATGAGTAAAAGTCATGCCAGTTGTGTATGATACACAGAGCTTTAGCAAAGTAAGAATCATTCAGACATGGTTTAGATCTACCTTAAAGTAATTGTAAAATCTTGTGTTTTTTTTTTAAAATAACAAACATGTTATACTTATCTCCGCTGTGCAGTTAATTTTGCACAGAGTGGCCAGGATCGTTCTCTTCTTGGGTCCCTCCCTCCTATAGAGTGCCCCAACGGCATGCAGCTTGCTATGGGGGCACCCGAGCTGAGCTGCAGCTCTGTGTGTTTATTGAGACACGAAGCTGCCATTAGGCCCCGCCACCTCTCTCTCCTAATTGGCTAACTGACTTTGATTGACAGCTGCGGGAGCCAATCAGGAGAGAGAGTCCCGGACAGCCAAGGGACTCGTGAACATCGCTGGATAGAGATGGGGCTCAGGTAGGTATTAGGGGTTGCTGGGGAGGCTGCTACACCCAGAAGATTTTTTTATCTTAATACATAGATTAAAAATATTAAAAATATAGATTAAAAAGATAAAAAAAACTTCTGACTTTACAACTCTTTGAATGAAAGCTGGAAATTTAAAAATATTGAAAACACAGTTTGAAATTACATTTACATAAAGCTTACATAAGATTTTAGTGATGGGGATTCATGATTAGGACACTGCACACAAAATCTGGTGCAAGTCTGCATAGTAACCAATCATCTTCCAGTTTTTTTTTTTTTTTTGTCAAAGCTTAATTGAAAAAGCTGAAATTAGAAGCTGATTGGCTACCATACACAGATGCACCAGATTTCTCCAGTTTTAGTAAATGGACGCCTAAATAATTACCTTTGAAACATAAAAACTGTTATGCATAACTAAATGGGGAGATAGACCTGATGGTTTTTTATTCTAATTCTCCTCCTTATCTGGCAGTAACTGATTTTCCAGGGGGAGGATTGTGGTAGCAATGAAGTGCAGACATAATACAAGCCAATACTTCACATACACATCCACTTCTTCAGAGGAATATTAAAATGTGGTAGTAAACAATAGTATCCGCGCTATGGAGAAGAGATTTATAAATATAATAAATAGTAGAATGGCTGCTGCCTACCCCTAAAATATATACTGTGAAGTCAATATTAAAAATATAAAAAGAAAAAGAGGTAATTGCCGCTGCCTATAAGGTGTGTGGAAGATTAGGGTAAAACCAATAACTTATGTACAGGAGATCCTCTTAGATATAAAATTGATATAAATCTAAATCTAAAACAGTGCAATCATAAATCAATATATATACATGTATATGTATTCTGTGGAAACATAAAGTGCATTAGTGTAATACCAGTGCGCACACCACCAGAAATGTATATATTTGTGATATATATAGAAAAACTGATTATAGTGAGAATAGCCAGTTAGAAATATGGCTAGTGAATCAATGGAAAAAATAAATTAATCCTTCCACTGCAATAAATTATTGTGAAACTATGTAGTAAAAAATTATGATAAATAAAACGGTGCAATTGATATAGTGAAGTCCAAAATGAAGTGTATAAGTAAAATATGGTTCTAAACAGACCAATATTATATATAATCCGAAGGATGTAATAATCAATAAGTGATATTAAAGTGCTATTAGTGCGAATGGTCCAGATTAGAAAGTGCTAGTCTTGAGACCCATACTATAAAAAAATGTAAGATTATATATAATTAATCCGTGACAGTAATCAAGAGATCAATCAATCGAATAAAATAGAAAAAGTCCATAAGGTGAGCTATGACAATGATCAACTTCGTAGGTGATTTTTTGAGGTGCTCCAGTTATTTCAGTGCTGGGTGTGGAGACAGTGCTCCCCTCTTATACCCAATCTATCCCGCACTCACCAGATAACAGCACCCCTACAGGGGTAATCAGTGTATAGGACACAGATCCACTATCCGGTCAAAAGGTTTTCATATGAGCTGTTTCCTCTGGTGCAATACTCTTGGAGCCGTGTGTGATATATCAAATAAACTCATGGGGAATATGTCCAGGGTGCCATAGGGGAAAAAGAGCCTCATATAGTGATGTATCGTTTAAAAGGAATAACCTTTATTAAAAATCCATAACGTACTCACATTTAAACAAGTAAAAGCAGGCGACGGGTGATGGCTTCTGAAGACGTCATTGATGACGAAACGCGTCAAGCGTAACTACGTCACTTCCGCATCGTTGGAACGCAGATCCGGTGGTTGGCTAACACAGCGTCCCGGAAGCCACCGCTAAAGAGGATCTCGGGGTCCCTACAGCACCTGTCGCCTGCTTTTACTTGTTTAAATGTGAGTACGTTATGGATTTTTAATAAAGGATATTCCTTTTAAACGATACATCACTATATGAGGCTCTTTTTCCCCTATGGCACCCTAGACATATTCCCCATGAGTTTATTTGATATATGACACACGGCTCCAAGAGTATTGCACCAGAGGAAACAGCTCATATGAAAACCTTATGACCGGATAGTGGATCTGTGTCCTATACGCTGATTACCCCTGTAGGGGTGCTGTTATATGGTGAGTGCGGGATAGATTGGGTATAAGAGGGGAGCACTGGTATTGCACTAATGCACTTTATGTTTCCACAGAATACATATACATGTATATATATTGATTTATGATTGCACTGTTTTAGATTTATATTTATATCAATGTTATATCTAAGAGGATCTCCTGTCAAAGTTATTGGTTATAGTGAAGTCCAAAATGAATAAAATAGAAAAAGTCCATAAAAGTCCATAAGGTGAGCTATGACAATGATCAACTTCGTAGGTGATTTTTTGAGGTGCTCCAGTTATTTCAGTGCTGGGTGTGGAGACAGTGCTCCCCTCTTATACCCAATCTATCCCGCACTCACCAGATAACAGCACCCCTACAGGGGTAATCAGTGTATAGGACACAGATCCACTATCCGGTCATAAGGTTTTCATATGAGCTGTTTCCTCTGGTGCAATACTCTTGGAGCCGTGTGTGATATATCAAATAAACTCATGGGGAATATGTCCAGGGGGCCATAGGGGAAAAAGAGCCTCATATAGTGATGTATCGTTTAAAAGGAATAACCTTTATTAAAAATCCATAACGTACTCGCATTTAAACAAGTAAAAGCAGGCGACGGGTGATGGCTTCTGAAGACGTCACTGATGACGAAAAAGCAGGCGACGGGTGATGGCTTCTGAAGACGTCATTGATGACGAAACGCGTCAAGCGTAACTACCTCACTTCCGCATCGTTGGAACGCAGATCCGGTGGTTGGCTAACACAGCGTCCCGGAAGCCACAGCTAAAGAGGATCTCGCGGTCCCTACAGCACCCGTCGCCTGCTTTTACTTGTTTAAATGTGAGTACGTTATGGATTTTTAATAAAGGATATTCCTTTTAAACGATACATCACTATATGAGGCTCTTTTTCCCCTATGGCACCCTGGACATATTCCCCATGAGTTTATTTGATATATGACCCACGGCTCCAAGAGTATTGCACCAGAGGAAACAGCTCATATGAAAACCTTATGACCGGATAGTGGATCTGTGTCCTATATACGCTGATTACCCCTGTATGGGGTGCTGTTATCTGGTGAGTGCGGGATAGATTGGGTATAAGAGGGGAGCACTGGTATTGCACTAATGCACTTTATGTTTCCACAGAATACATATACATGTATATATATTGATTTATGATTGCACTGTTTTATATTTATATTTATATCAATTTTATATCTAAGAGGATCTCCTGTACATAAGTTATTGGTTTTACCCTAATCTTGCACACACCTTTTAGGCAGCGCCAATTACCTCTTTTCTTTTTATATTAGAATATTAAAATGTGTCAGCACCAATCAGAATATGGCGACAGGCTTCCTTTATACAGTTGGTGACAGGCTTCCTGTATACAGTATCTGTCTAGCCATGTCAGCTCTTTGATTGTATATAAATGATGTGAGAGAGTCCACTAACGTTGCTTGGGTAAATGGAAAACTATGGGGGAACTGTCCAGAAATGAGGACCAAATAATATGTAAGAGGGGGGGGGGGCTGGGGGAGGAGGTCTATAGTTTGCTGTGTATGGGTTTCATGAAGTTGGATGTAATCCAATGTCATTGGTGTGCGACTTCCTTCATGTTGTTTACTTCTGAATGCATCGTAAAACAATGTTGATACCCTTCTTTTTTTTTTAGAAGACAGATACGTTATCTTTATGTAACTTACAAAAACAGTTGGCTGAACATAAAGTGATTGTAAACGTTCACTTTGTAAACAACCCATTCAGTTTAAAATAGAAATGAAAGGCAAAACAATTTTGTATAGATATAAAAATACATTATAATTTTTTTTTTCCCTCGGTTCTCAGCTGCATAAGAGCTGGGGGAGGAAAAGCAGCAGCACACTGAGCTTCCCAGTGAGAGGCTGTGCAGCAGGGGGCATGTCAGGACAAGTCTGATCATTGGAGGAGAGCACATTGAGTTCCCAGCACAGCTAGAGAACTTGAGAGGATGGCAATATAGGAAACATTACCAAAGTGCGCTAACAAATAATGAACCAAGTGTTCAAAGGTACATGGATAGTGTCCGGATTTATACCAAAATCATATGCATTCAGTCCAAAACAAAAGTGCAAAAACTGTGAAAAAGTCTTTCTTTTCAAATTGGAGTGAAGGTAAGGGAGTGTTGGGAGGTGGGTGGGGCCTCGTCCCAAAAAATGATCCAAAGTGATTCTCAGTGGCCTGATATACACATATGGACACCCAGTGTTAGGAGTGGACTCTTACCACAATGTGGAGAGATGTGAGCATGTACTTGGTTGTGTCTAGAAGTCTCCAACTGATCAAGCTGGCAGGGATGGCTCTCGGAATGGACCGGAACAATCAGCTGCTTCCGAAGTGGGGAGAGATCTGTAGGCTTCCAAGCAGGGGGAGATGCCAAAACAGAGCAACCCAGAGAAAAGAAGAGGACTATAGTGCATTACCTTCGACTTTAATGATAAAACGAATGAGGGTACACTTACACATTCCGGACGAACAAACAGCAAATACAGGGCGGTCGCGGGTGTCTGCAGTACAAACCGGGACCTATGACAGCACGGCTGGCTCCCCCCGACGCGTTTCCACTAACAAGTCGGCTTCTGGGATTGGAGCTACAGCCGCGCTGTCCACATCTCTCATTTAAGTGTTGGCAAGTGGAGACTTCCGGTGCGGACTCGGCGGGGACTCGGAAGTGCAATGACGCACTTCCGGTTGCGGAGTTGGCCAATCATAGCGTATTCCTCCGAAGACCCGGACGTGCAATGACGCACTTCCGGTTCCGGAGTCGACCTATCATGATCGTAATACTTCAAAGACCCGGAAATGTTACGATATCTTTCCGGATTCTTGTTGGGCCAATTACAGCGGATGTCAACAAAGCAATTGATAGGTGGTACTAAAGTGTCCAGAAAAGGAAACGCACTTTACCTAACAATGCATGGACTAGTGGTGCAATGTAAGAAGGCAAGCAGTGTGGCCATGTTTACCTTTCTTAACGGCTAAGAAGAGAATCATTTGATTAAAAGGCAAAAAATATGGTTAAAAAGTGCTAATCTTCACGGTGAAAGAATTATCTATTGGTGAGAGTAAGCAATTTTGGAGGATAAATCATAAATGGCCACAATTTGGACTAAAAACTAAAAATCCAATAAGTGGACATATTTTAATCGATGTTAAAAAACATAAAATGGATTTATTTTAAAATTATTAAAAAACTTTTATGTGTAAAACAAAATCGTTGGTTAGGGTGGATCGCAATGGAAATCTCCATCCGCCAACTGGTATATTTAATAACAATGCATGTATGAAATACCAAATTTTCCATATATAAAAATATAAAAGTTGTCTAAAAAATTTTTGAAAAAATTATTAAACACCAAATTTAAAAAAGGAGAATAATAATGAAGGAGGAAAAGATTGGCTGAAAGAGAACAGACTATGAAAGAAAGTGTGTATCAATTGTAGGAAGGACTAGTCATTGTTTATATGGGCATTGATGTCCCACTCTACATTCATGCCCCAGGGCTGGTAACACTTTAATTCATGAATCCAAAACGTTTCGCGCCTGGAGATAGTCCTTTTCATATCACTCCCTCTCCAATGGGGGGAGTAGCCTTCAATCACGACAGCTTTCAGTTGTGCATAATTTTGATTATGACATCTGTCGTGATGGGCTGAAAGGCTG
The DNA here is from genome assembly GCF_965119305.1 of Pelophylax lessonae. NCBI lineage: Eukaryota > Metazoa > Chordata > Amphibia > Anura > Ranidae > Pelophylax > Pelophylax lessonae. The sequence goes on from NC_138777.1 coordinate 70,876,506, forward strand.
TGTCCAGGGAATCCGATTTGTATGTTGGTAAGATGCTCCCCAATTCTTATACTAGGGGTTCTAATCGTTCTTCCAACATACTGCAACCCACATCCACAAGTAAGGAGATATATAGCTCCCCTACTTTGGCATGTAACAAAGTTTTGGATATCGTACTTTTTCTTGGTTACTGTAGAGTTGAAGGTTTTAGTTCTCTGTGTTTTTAACTCTTTACATACCCGGCATTTTTTACAAGGAAAAAAGCCTTTCATATTAGAAAACATTCTAGGGATGGCAGGCTTCTCAACTGGAGTAGGAGCAATCAGGTCTTTCAAATTCCTGGTTCTCTTATATATGATGGGGGGTCTTTCGGGAAGATTTGGTCCTAGGATTCTATCTCCCTTAAGTATATGCCAATACTTCCGGAAAGTCTTGTTAACCCATCTGTATCCAGTGGAGAAGGAGGTAACAAAGGCATATTCGAATTTAGAAAAGGCGCCAGTTTGTTTAGGTTTAGGGACCACTAGTTCTCTTTGTGGTACATCTTTAACTTGGAGGATGCTTTGTTCCAAAGCTTCTTTTTTGAAACCTTTTTCCAGGAATCTATCCTTCAATATGTCGCTCTGAACCTTGAAGTCGTGAGAGTCCGTACAATTACGGCGGATCCTCCTAAACTGACTGGTGGGGACCGAAGATAACCAATTTGGGTGGTGGCAGCTATCAAGGGGGATGAACCCGTTCTTATCCGTGGGTTTAAAAAATGTCCTAGTGCCAAACTTACATCCTATCCTATAGATGGTAAGGTCTAGGAAGTTGATGGAAACCTCACTGAACTGGTAGGTGAGGCGAATGCCCCAATCGTTGCAGTTCAGTCGTTCCATAAAGAGTTTGAGGGAAGGGGTGTCACCCTTCCACAGCAGTAGGACATCATCTATATATCTCCTCCATAGGAAGATGTTAGGCTCACGGTTGTCATAGATGTTACGGTCCTCCCATAGTGCCATAAACAAATTTGCAAGGCTGGGAGCAAATTTTGCTCCCATCGCCACTCCAGTCTGTTGCAAATAGAAATTCCCACCGTAATAGAAATAATTGTGCTCCATTCCGAACTGTAAAAGCTCCAGAATGAACACTTTTTGTTTGAATGGAAGGTCAAAATGGTTATCAAGGAAGGTGCTGACAGCTTCATATCCCATTTGGTGAGGTATGATGGTGTACAGGGATGAAACATCCGCTGTAACCATCAATACCTCACCATCTGTCTCCAGGTTGGTGAGTTCCTGGATGCACTGGGAGGTGTCTTTTAAGAATGCGGGGGTTTGCTGCACAAGAGGCTGGAGGAAATGATCCACATATTTACCTATACGTGAGGTGACTGAATCTATCCCACTTATTATTGGTCTACCTGGGGGCTTTATTAAGCTTTTGTGGACCTTGGGTAGATAATAAATAAGTGGGATTCTGGGGGCTAAAGGAACTAAATGTTCTTTTTCTTTTTCATTGAGGATGCCCTCTTCATAACCTCTCAAAATTAAGCGTTCAAGCTTCCTCTTGTATAGGTAAGTGGGATCATTTGGGAGGATCCGGTAAGTCTCACCATCAGACAATAAACGGTCAATCTCCTCCACATAATCATCTTTTTTCAGCAGCACAACCCCACCTCCCTTGTCAGCTGGGCGTATAATTAAATCTTTACGCTCACAAAGTGATTTAACTCCTTCCATCAAATCTTTCTGAATATGGTGAGAGAATTTAGCTTCATCAAGGTCCTTCAAAACCAAATCTTTGAATACCGTGATGTTACTACTTTTGACACCTTGGGGATTAAAGAGTGAGGCATTTTTTAAATTGGTGTGACTGTAAGGAGAAACTTGATAGCTGGTATAATTTCTTTCCTTAGCATTTGACAAAAAATGTCTCTTCACATTTAATTTTCTGACATATTTGTGCACATCTATGAATGTGTCAAATTTGTTGATGCCTTTCTTTGGTGCGTATTTCAGGCCTTTGTCTAGGGTCCGTTGTTCTGAATCTGTCAGGGTGACTCCACTTAGGTTGAAGATGCCCTGCCCTTTCATCTTTTCTTTTTTCCTGGAGTCACCTCCCCTGCACCCCCTTGTTTTTTTCTTTTGCCTTTGTTGTGGCCCTTCCCTAAAAAACCCCTCGGTTTTTGGCTAATGGGGGTGTTGGTAGAATGATTATGTTGAGGTTCATAATCATCATCCTCACTCTCGTCTGTGTCCTCTTGTAAAGATTCATATCTGTTATTGGACACTAACTTTCTTGGGTCTTGATAAGAAGGACCAAGATAGTTTCCCTCATAATCCAAAGACAATCTTCTAGATTTTTTAGGAGAGGGTGAGGTACGGTGTTTATAAGCAGATCTATGATCTTCCTCTTCCCATCTCAAATTTTTAGTTTGAGAATGGGTAACCCCTTTTCCACTTTTTCCTTTCCCTTTGGTAGATTGGGAGAGGGATTTCTCCTTCAAGGGTTTAAATTTGGAGTGGAAGGCTCCAGATGTAGAAGGTACCGGATTTCCCGCAGGGGGGAGTTTCCGGTTGTCAGGCTGTAAGTTTTCCTGCATTTCTATTGAATTTGAATTTCCAACTTCAGTATTAACTAAAATACTGGTGGTTGCACTAGAACCCTCCCCAGTGTTCAATTGCCACTTGAACACACGGGTAGAGTTGTAGTCTTCCAAATCTCGGAAATATTTTTTCCGTTTTTTTATTTTCTGTTCCTCTTCCTCCATGGTGAGGATCTCTCTTAGCTCTTGTGTATACATTTTGTAGGCCTCTTCTTCTTTAAATGGAGTCAGTTTCTCTTTGATTTCTAACATCTCCTTATTGAGTCTAATGGTCTTCCTCCTCTTTTTGTCAACAAGGAAGTTTAGCAGGCTGATGCCTGCACCATTAAAAAACTGACTCCATTCTAGAAGTTCTGTATCCCCTTGGTCAGGGTTTAAGTTCCACCTGAGGCTACGGGGAACCATTTTTTCTGCTATATATCTTTCTAGGAAGACTATATCCCATGCGGCATGTAACTCTGCCACCATTACATTTTTGAGTCGCATGAATATTCCCCTGAGATCAGTGGATTCTGGTTTGGTTCTAGTAAACACATCATCCACTGCTAGTTTGCGGGAACTGTGATATTCAAAGATGTCCATTCCCTAAAAAAGGACGCAGCTACCTGTGAAAGTGTAAATAAATTGTGAAAGAAAATAGGTGCGCAGTCCTGAAGTGATGAGAAGTGAAGTGAAAGCAGCACTGAAATTTGAATTAAACGTGAGAGGATGGCAATATAGGAAACATTACCAAAGTGCGCTAACAAATAATGAACCAAGTGTTCAAAGGTACATGGATAGTGTCCGGATTTATACCAAAATCATATGCATTCAGTCCAAAACAAAAGTGCAAAAACTGTGAAAAAGTCTTTCTTTTCAAATTGGAGTGAAGGTAAGGGAGTGTTGGGAGGTGGGTGGGGCCTCGTCCCAAAAAATGATCCAAAGTGATTCTCAGTGGCCTGATATACACATATGGACACCCAGTGTTAGGAGTGGACTCTTACCACAATGTGGAGAGATGTGAGCATGTACTTGGTTGTGTCTAGAAGTCTCCAACTGATCAAGCTGGCAGGGATGGCTCTCGGAATGGACCGGAACAATCAGCTGCTTCCGAAGTGGGGAGAGATCTGTAGGCTTCCAAGCAGGGGGAGATGCCAAAACAGAGCAACCCAGAGAAAAGAAGAGGACTATAGTGCATTACCTTCGACTTTAATGATAAAACGAATGAGGGTACACTTACACATTCCGGACGAACAAACAGCAAATACAGGGCGGTCGCGGGTGTCTGCAGTACAAACCGGGACCTATGACAGCACGGCTGGCTCCCCCCGACGCGTTTCCACTAACAAGTCGGCTTCTGGGATTGGAGCTACAGCCGCGCTGTCCACATCTCTCATTTAAGTGTTGGCAAGTGGAGACTTCCGGTGCGGACTCGGCGGGGACTCGGAAGTGCAATGACGCACTTCCGGTTGCGGAGTTGGCCAATCATAGCGTATTCCTCCGAAGACCCGGACGTGCAATGACGCACTTCCGGTTCCGGAGTCGACCTATCATGATCGTAATACTTCAAAGACCCGGAAATGTTACGATATCTTTCCGGATTCTTGTTGGGCCAATTACAGCGGATGTCAACAAAGCAATTGATAGGTGGTACTAAAGTGTCCAGAAAAGGAAACGCACTTTACCTAACAATGCATGGACTAGTGGTGCAATGTAAGAAGGCAAGCAGTGTGGCCATGTTTACCTTTCTTAACGGCTAAGAAGAGAATCATTTGATTAAAAGGCAAAAAATATGGTTAAAAAGTGCTAATCTTCACGGTGAAAGAATTATCTATTGGTGAGAGTAGGCAATTTTGGAGGATAAATCATAAATGGCCACAATTTGGACTAAAAACTAAAAATCCAATAAGTGGACATATTTTAATCGATGTTAAAAAACATAAAATGGATTTATTTTAAAATTATTAAAAAACTTTTATGTGTAAAACAAAATCGTTGGTTAGGGTGGATCGCAATGGAAATCTCCATCCGCCAACTGGTATATTTAAAAACAATGCATGTATGAAATACCAAATTTTCCATATATAAAAATATAAAAGTTGTCTAAAAAATTTTTGAAAAAATTATTAAACACCAAATTTAAAAAAGGAGAATAATAATGAAGGAGGAAAAGATTGGCTGAAAGAGAACAGACTATGAAAGAAAGTGTGTATCAATTGTAGGAAGGACTAGTCATTATTTATATGGGCATTGATGTCCCACTCTACATTCATGCCCCAGGGCTGGTAACACTTTAATTCATGAATCCAAAACGTTTCGCGCCTGGAGATAGTCCTTTTCATATCACTCCCTCTCCAATGGGGGGAGTAGCCTTCAATCACGACAGCTTTCAGTTGTGCATAATTTTGATTATGACATCTGTCGTGATGGGCTGAAAGGCTGTGTCCAGGGAATCCGATTTGTATGTTGGTAAGATGCTCCCCAATTCTTATACTAGGGGTTCTAATCGTTCTTCCAACATACTGCAACCCACATCCACAAGTAAGGAGATATATAGCTCCCCTACTTTGGCATGTAACAAAGTTTTGGATATCGTACTTTTTCTTGGTTACTGTAGAGTTGAAGGTTTTAGTTCTCTGTGTTTTTAACTCTTTACATACCCGGCATTTTTTACAAGGAAAAAAGCCTTTCATATTAGAAAACATTCTAGGGATGGCAGGCTTCTCAACTGGAGTAGGAGCAATCAGGTCTTTCAAATTCCTGGTTCTCTTATATATGATGGGGGGTCTTTCGGGAAGATTTGGTCCTAGGATTCTATCTCCCTTAAGTATATGCCAATACTTCCGGAAAGTCTTGTTAACCCATCTGTATCCAGTGGAGAAGGAGGTAACAAAGGCATATTCGAATTTAGAAAAGGCGCCAGTTTGTTTAGGTTTAGGGACCACTAGTTCTCTTTGTGGTACATCTTTAACTTGGAGGATGCTTTGTTCCAAAGCTTCTTTTTTGAAACCTTTTTCCAGGAATCTATCCTTCAATATGTCGCTCTGAACCTTGAAGTCGTGAGAGTCCGTACAATTACGGCGGATCCTCCTAAACTGACTGGTGGGGACCGAAGATAACCAATTTGGGTGGTGGCAGCTATCAAGGGGGATGAACCCGTTCTTATCCGTGGGTTTAAAAATTCAATTTTTCAATTTTAATTCAAATTTCAGTGCTGCTTTCACTTCACTTCTCATCACTTCAGGACTGCGCACCTATTTTCTTTCACAATTTATTTACACTTTCACAGGTAGCTGCGTCCTTTTTTAGGGAATGGACATCTTTGAATATCACAGTTCCCGCAAACTAGCAGTGGATGATGTGTTTACTAGAACCAAACCAGAATCCACTGATCTCAGGGGAATATTCATGCGACTCAAAAATGTAATGGTGGCAGAGTTACATGCCGCATGGGATATAGTCTTCCTAGAAAGATATATAGCAGAAAAAATGGTTCCCCGTAGCCTCAGGTGGAACTTAAACCCTGACCAAGGGGATACAGAACTTCTAGAATGGAGTCAGTTTTTTAATGGTGCAGGCATCAGCCTGCTAAACTTCCTTGTTGACAAAAAGAGGAGGAAGACCATTAGACTCAATAAGGAGATGTTAGAAATCAAAGAGAAACTGACTCCATTTAAAGAAGAAGAGGCCTACAAAATGTATACACAAGAGCTAAGAGAGATCCTCACCATGGAGGAAGAGGAACAGAAAATAAAAAAACGGAAAAAATATTTCCGAGATTTGGAAGACTACAACTCTACCCGTGTGTTCAAGTGGCAATTGAACACTGGGGAGGGTTCTAGTGCAACCACCAGTATTTTAGTTAATACTGAAGTTGGAAATTCAAATTCAATAGAAATGCAGGAAAACTTACAGCCTGACAACCGGAAACTCCCCCCTGCGGGAAATCCGGTACCTTCTACATCTGGAGCCTTCCACTCCAAATTTAAACCCTTGAAGGAGAAATCCCTCTCCCAATCTACCAAAGGGAAAGGAAAAAGTGGAAAAGGGGTTACCCATTCTCAAACTAAAAATTTGAGATGGGAAGAGGAAGATCATAGATCTGCTTATAAACACCGTACCTCACCCTCTCCTAAAAAATCTAGAAGATTGTCTTTGGATTATGAGGGAAACTATCTTGGTCCTTCTTATCAAGACCCAAGAAAGTTAGTGTCCAATAACAGATATGAATCTTTACAAGAGGACACAGACGAGAGTGAGGATGATGATTATGAACCTCAACATAATCATTCTACCAACACCCCCATTAGCCAAAAACCGAGGGGTTTTTTAGGGAAGGGCCACAACAAAGGCAAAAGAAAAAAACAAGGGGGTGCAGGGGAGGTGACTCCAGGAAAAAGGAAAAGATGAAAGGGCAGGGCATCTTCAACCTAAGTGGAGTCACCCTGACAGATTCAGAACAACGGACCCTAGACAAAGGCCTGAAATACGCACCAAAGAAAGGCATCAACAAATTTGACACATTCATAGATGTGCACAAATATGTCAGAAAATTAAATGTGAAGAGACATTTTTTGTCAAATGCTAAGGAAAGAAATTATACCAGCTATCAAGTTTCTCCTTACAGTCACACCAATTTAAAAAATGCCTCACTCTTTAATCCCCAAGGTGTCAAAAGTAGTAACATCACGGTATTCAAAGATTTGGTTTTGAAGGACCTTGATGAAGCTAAATTCTCTCACCATATTCAGAAAGATTTGATGGAAGGAGTTAAATCACTTTGTGAGCGTAAAGATTTAATTATACGCCCAGCTGACAAGGGAGGTGGGGTTGTGCTGCTGAAAAAAGATGATTATGTGGAGGAGATTGACCGTTTATTGTCTGATGGTGAGACTTACCGGATCCTCCCAAATGATCCCACTTACCTATACAAGAGGAAGCTTGAACGCTTAATTTTGAGAGGTTATGAAGAGGGCATCCTCAATGAAAAAGAAAAAGAACATTTAGTTCCTTTAGCCCCCAGAATCCCACTTATTTATTATCTACCCAAGGTCCACAAAAGCTTAATAAAGCCCCCAGGTAGACCAATAATAAGTGGGATAGATTCAGTCACCTCACGTATAGGTAAATATGTGGATCATTTCCTCCAGCCTCTTGTGCAGCAAACCCCCGCATTCTTAAAAGACACCTCCCAGTGCATCCAGGAACTCACCAACCTGGAGACAGATGGTGAGGTATTGATGGTTACAGCGGATGTTTCATCCCTGTACACCATCATACCTCACCAAATGGGATATGAAGCTGTCAGCACCTTCCTTGATAACCATTTTGACCTTCCATTCAAACAAAAAGTGTTCATTCTGGAGCTTTTACAGTTCGGAATGGAGCACAATTATTTCTATTACGGTGGGAATTTCTATTTGCAACAGACTGGAGTGGCGATGGGAGCAAACTTTGCTCCCAGCCTTGCAAATTTGTTTATGGCACTATGGGAGGACCGTAACATCTATGACAACCGTGAGCCTAACATCTTCCTATGGAGGAGATATATAGATGATGTCCTACTGCTGTGGAAGGGTGACACCCCTTCCCTCAAACTCTTTATGGAACGACTGAACTGCAACGATTGGGGCATTCGCCTCACCTACCAGTTCAGTGAGGTTTCCATCAACTTCCTAGACCTTACCATCTATAGGATAGGATGTAAGTTTGGCACTAGGACATTTTTTAAACCCACGGATAAGAACGGGTTCATCCCCCTTGATAGCTGCCACCACCCAAATTGGTTATCTTCGGTCCCCACCAGTCAGTTTAGGAGGATCCGCCGTAATTGTACGGACTCTCACGACTTCAAGGTTCAGAGCGACATATTGAAGGATAGATTCCTGGAAAAAGGTTTCAAAAAAGAAGCTTTGGAACAAAGCATCCTCCAAGTTAAAGATGTACCACAAAGAGAACTAGTGGTCCCTAAACCTAAACAAACTGGCGCCTTTTCTAAATTCGAATATGCCTTTGTTACCTCCTTCTCCACTGGATACAGATGGGTTAACAAGACTTTCCGGAAGTATTGGCATATACTTAAGGGAGATAGAATCCTAGGACCAAATCTTCCCGAAAGACCCCCCATCATATATAAGAGAACCAGGAATTTGAAAGACCTGATTGCTCCTACTCCAGTTGAGAAGCCTGCCATCCCTAGAATGTTTTCTAATATGAAAGGCTTTTTTCCTTGTAAAAAATGCCGGGTATGTAAAGAGTTAAAAACACAGAGAACTAAAACCTTCAACTCTACAGTAACCAAGAAAAAGTACGATATCCAAAACTTTGTTACATGCCAAAGTAGGGGAGCTATATATCTCCTTACTTGTGGATGTGGGTTGCAGTATGTTGGAAGAACGATTAGAACCCCTAGTATAAGAATTGGGGAGCATCTTACCAACATACAAATCGGATTCCCTGGACACAGCCTTTCAGCCCATCACGACAGATGTCATAATCAAAATTATGCACAACTGAAAGCTGTCGTGATTGAAGGCTACTCCCCCCATTGGAGAGGGAGTGATATGAAAAGGACTATCTCCAGGCGCGAAACGTTTTGGATTCATGAATTAAAGTGTTACCAGCCCTGGGGCATGAATGTAGAGTGGGACATCAATGCCCATATAAATAATGACTAGTCCTTCCTACAATTGATACACACTTTCTTTCATAGTCTGTTCTCTTTCAGCCAATCTTTTCCTCCTTCATTATTATTCTCCTTTTTTAAATTTGGTGTTTAATAATTTTTTCAAAAATTTTTTAGACAACTTTTATATTTTTATATATGGAAAATTTGGTATTTCATACATGCATTGTTATTAAATATACCAGTTGGCGGATGGAGATTTCCATTGCGATCCACCCTAACCAACGATTTTGTTTTACACATAAAAGTTTTTTAATAATTTTAAAATAAATCCATTTTATGTTTTTTAACATCGATTAAAATATGTCCACTTATTGGATTTTTAGTTTTTAGTCCAAATTGTGGCCATTTATGATTTATCCTCCAAAATTGCTTACTCTCACCAATAGATAATTCTTTCACCGTGAAGATTAGCACTTTTTAACCATATTTTTTGCCTTTTAATCAAATGATTCTCTTCTTAGCCGTTAAGAAAGGTAAACATGGCCACACTGCTTGCCTTCTTACATTGCACCACTAGTCCATGCATTGTTAGGTAAAGTGCGTTTCCTTTTCTGGACACTTTAGTACCACCTATCAATTGCTTTGTTGACATCCGCTGTAATTGGCCCAACAAGAATCCGGAAAGATATCGTAACATTTCCGGGTCTTTGAAGTATTACGATCATGATAGGTCGACTCCGGAACCGGAAGTGCGTCATTGCACGTCCGGGTCTTCGGAGGAATACGCTATGATTGGCCAACTCCGCAACCGGAAGTGCGTCATTGCACTTCCGAGTCCCCGCCGAGTCCGCACCGGAAGTCTCCACTTGCCAACACTTAAATGAGAGATGTGGACAGCGCGGCTGTAGCTCCAATCCCAGAAGCCGACTTGTTAGTGGAAACGCGTCGGGGGGAGCCAGCCGTGCTGTCATAGGTCCCGGTTTGTACTGCAGACACCCGCGACCGCCCTGTATTTGCTGTTTGTTCGTCCGGAATGTGTAAGTGTACCCTCATTCGTTTTATCATTAAAGTCGAAGGTAATGCACTATAGTCCTCTTCTTTTCTCTGGGTTGCTCTGTTTTGGCATCTCCCCCTGCTTGGAAGCCTACAGATCTCTCCCCACTTCGGAAGCAGCTGATTGTTCCGGTCCATTCCGAGAGCCATCCCTGCCAGCTTGATCAGTTGGAGACTTCTAGACACAACCAAGTACATGCTCACATCTCTCCACATTGTGGTAAGAGTCCACTCCTAACACTGGGTGTCCATATGTGTATATCAGGCCACTGAGAATCACTTTGGATCATTTTTTGGGACGAGGCCCCACCCACCTCCCAACACTCCCTTACCTTCACTCCAATTTGAAAAGAAAGACTTTTTCACAGTTTTTGCACTTTTGTTTTGGACTGAATGCATATGATTTTGGTATAAATCCGGACACTATCCATGTACCTTTGAACACTTGGTTCATTATTTGTTAGCGCACTTTGGTAATGTTTCCTATATTGCCATCCTCTCACGTTTAATTCAAATTTCAGTGCTGCTTTCACTTCACTTCTCATCACTTCAGGACTGCGCACCTATTTTCTTTCACAGCTAGAGAACTGACCACGCTGTGCTCGCCTGCTTAGTGTGGTCAGTTTTTAATAGAAAAACAGAGGGACTGGCAGTAACATCAGGGATTTCACACAAAGGAAGCAATAAAAAGAGAATCGGAGACTTTCTAATACAAGTACATGCTACAGCAGGCACATATCAAAAATATGAAATGCTGAAATAACAAACACTTTAAATCCCAGTGGACAAAATTTAAGGTTCACCCCACTTCATAAATAGGCCATTTTTTGCAATACGGCACTGCATTACTTTAACTGACAATTACGCATGTCATGCGATGCTGTACTCAAATAAAATGTATGTCTTTTTCCCCCCTACAAATAGAGCTTTCTTTTAGTGGCATTTGATAACCTCTGCATCTTTTTTTTTTTTTGCGCTATAAACAAAAAAATACCGAAAATTTTGAAAAAAAAAAAAAAAACAATATTTTTTACTTTATGCTATAAAACAATCTAATAAAAAAAAATCTAATTTATTCAACAATTTAGGCCAATATGTATTATGGTACGTGTTTTTGGTAAAAAAAATCCCAAAAAATTTATATTGATTGGTTTGCGCAAGGGTTATAGCGTCTAAAAACGAAAGGATATATTTATGAAATTTTTTTATTGTTTTTACTAGTAATGGAGGCAATCAGCGATTTTTAGTGGGACTGCGTCATTGCGGCGGACAAATCATACACTAAGTGACACTTTTTGGGGAACAGTGACACCAATACAACGATCAGTGCTAAAAAAAAATGCACTGTCACAGTACTAACAACACTGGCTGGGAAGGGGTAACATCAGGGATGATCAACGGGTTAAATGTGCACCTGGGGAGTGCTTTCTAACTGTGTGGGGAATGCTTTGACTGGGGGAAGACAGGGATCCATTTTGCTGCATCCATCTTCCTCTCTCATAGAACGGTGGTCTGCCTTGTTTACATAGGCAGACCGCCCTTCTGCCTCTCCTGAGAATGATCGCGGTGTGCCGGCAAACATCAGGTTCGCCAGACCCGCTGAATGCCTCTCGCTGTGTCCAATCACAGCAAAAATGGGTCACCAATGTCGTCGCGCCCCAGACCCAGTGCACAAAATCACGTACAGTTGCATGATTTCGCGCCCTGCCGCAGTATATCCACGTGGGGCGGTCCAGAAGGGGTTAAAGTCCCAATTTACCCTTTTTTTTACACGTGCCTTACTTCCTTGGCTTCATGGCTCAGGAGGTCCCTGAGCACTGTCTTACCTTATGGGATTAAATCATTTTCAAACGGTTTAACCCCCAAGTTCCAGCGTCGATCTCCCAGCGGCGCCTCTGATTGGCTGAAAGCAGTCAGCTGATGCCAACCAGTGACTCCCATTCATAAAACTAGCTTGGAAAAGGTATGTTTCTTTTTCAAGCCAGTTTTATAAATTTGAGTCACTGAATGGCTTAGAGCGTCAGCTAACCGCTCTCAGACAATCAGAGGGGTCGCTGGCCGGCCCTACAGGAGCCTTCCAATTTAGAGAGATTTCTAAACCAGCAGAGTCAGGATGCTGGGAGATTGGTGCTGGAACACAGACTTTGGTGTTAAACTATTCAAGAATGGTAAACCAGTGCCAGGGACATCCTGGCACCATAACGTCTTCATTTAGATTAAGTTGTTCTGGTGCTTGGAGTGTTCCTTTATTATTCCAAGCGCATGGCATTTTTATGGGACCAGATAAAGCTAAAAGCTGAAGATCTATTTGTGATTAGCTCATAGGATTAATACATATTGAACTTAGAGTGGTTATACACAATGGGTCATATGCATAAAGAGCAGTTCTGGGGCAAAGTGGTTTGCACCAGCAGTCCTCTTAATACATATCCCCAATTGGCAAAATCTGTCAAACTAAAACTGGAGCAATGTGGAGGCAAAGTGCTAAATTTTAACGTTTTAGGAACCAATGTAATGTTTCTGCTATTGGCTCCAAACTCAGCACTTTGCCTCAGATCTTCTTCAGTTTTGCTATGATAAATATACCACATAGTGTTTAGGCATGTCATAAGCAACACTTAAAAGACATGTTGAATCCTTGTAGGATGGTAAAAAATATAAAAATGTGGCAATGATGGGCACTGATAGGTGGCAATGATGGGCACTGACAGCCAGCACTGGATGTGACAATGGTGGGCACTGATAGATGGCACTGATATGTGGCAATGATGGGCACTGATAGGTGGCAATGATGGGCACTGATAGGTGGCAATGATGGGTGCTGATAGGCGGCACTGATATGTGGCAATGATAGGCACTGATAGGAGGCAATGATGGGCACTAAAAGGCAGCAATGATGGGCACTGATAGACGGCAATGATGCGCACTGATAGGCAGCAATGATGGGCACTGATAGGCAGCACTGATAGGCGGCAATGATGGGCACTGATAAGGAAGGGGGGGCAATGATATAAGGGAACTGTGAGCAAATGGGGGTCTCTAAGGGGGTTGCTGCTGATCTAATGGTTGATCACCAACCATTAGATCAGCAGTCAGCACTGACAGTCGGAAATTATGGGCTCTGATAGGTGGCAATGATGGGTTTTGATAGGTGGCAATGATGGGCACTGATAGGTGGCAATGATGGGCACTGATAGGCGACAATGACAGGCATTACTGATAAGGAAGGGGGGGGCACTGATATAAGGAAACTGTGAGCTAATGGGGGTCTCTAAGGGGGGTGCTGCTGATCTAATAGTTGATCACCAACCATTAGATCAGCAGTCAGCAATGATGGGCACTGATAGGTGGCAATGATGGGCACTGATAGGCAGCAATGATGGGCACTGATAGGTGGCATTGACAGGCATTACTGATAAGGAAGGGAGGGCACTGATTTAATGGGGGTATCTAAGGGGGATGTTGCTGATCTAATGGTTGATCACCAAGGGTGACTTTGACAAAGCGGTACTTCCGCGAAACATGTCGTCACGGCAACTGGGCATTGCTTGCTAGTCAAGCTGGCTCTGAATTCCTGTTTCATCACATCCGGTAGTGACGTCCTTCCGGTCTCCGGCTGCATGCATCCATCCCGCTCCGCTGAGCTCTGCAGCATAGGAGGTAGAAGGAGGAAGTGTTAGTGCACACCGGCTGGTTCGGTGTGCTCCCCTCCCCTCACTGCACTATCAACCTGCTTAAGCATCAGAGAGCAGACCTCATCCGGCGGCGATGCTTGGTGTACACCCCTCATCCATCAGGGACTTCACATACCGGTTTGGATTTTTATTCTCAACTATCATTTTTCAATAAACTATATTGGTTCATGTTGGCTGTGGTTCCTCTATATCCACTGAGGCTAGCGCTGATCTCCTTGTTTTTTGTGTACTTTTGTGCTGGTTCAGCACCTTTATTAGCAGCACCACAGGTGGAGTTATTATCAATCATCTATAGAGACTGCCACAGCTCCAGCGCTGGAATTTCTTTGGTTTTGAGCCTGGAGGTGGAGACGCTCTATGGCTATTTACCTCCCTTTATTCAGTGTGAACGGCAGAAAAAGCATGTAATTGGTTGCTAGGACAGCAACCAATGACTGCAAAGGAGATCATCAAGGTGGCGGCAGTGGCGGCGGGGGGTGAGAGAGGCACCAGGTGGGAGCCAAGGGGAACTTGGTCTGGCACTAGCTCCATCCCCAGGTAATATTTACTGGATGGATAAATGGAACTGGAAGTATGTTTAGTCTGAGTCACAGTGGACAGAGGCCTGGGCACAAGTGTCGAAACCTGTACTGTCCGGGGCAATACCAAACAGGTGGTAACCCTATCCAGGGACAAAACCGGGGACAGACTTGGTCCGGGGACAGTGTCCTCAGTCTGGGGACTGTCACCGGAAACCAGGGGCATCTGGTCACCCTAGCATACAGGCTTATCAGGCACATACAGTATATGTAATTATCATTGGGTGTCCGCTGTTAAATTTGGACTATTGCAATACAGGTTCACTTTAAAATACACATCTGGCCATCATCCAAAGCAGCCTTTCTCAACCTTTTCAACACAGAGGAACCAATTAAATACCTTTCTGGTCTCAAGGAAACCCCTGCTAATAATGACTATATCTGCAACTTATGATACATTAGTGTGATGGTCAGTGGGAAGAATGCTCCTTACACTTGTGGTCATTGGGAAGAATTACCCCCTTACAGATAGCTAAAAAGATCAATGGTGATGGTGAGCACTTCTCCGAGAGGCAGAAATTGCTCATTGCTCATTGCCCCAGCAACCTCTGGAGGAACCCTAGTTGAGGAACCCTGCTCTAAAAAGTCTAAAATCTAATGATGGACTTTAGATACAGTGGGAAAATGTTATATATTCTATATAGCTTTTATAGTTGTCTCTTTCTTTATTGGATAGATTTCTGCCCATTTCCTGTGCATGTGACAGGTGTCAGACAGAACTGGAAGTGAGTTGAAATCTCCTACCATAAATACAGACAGCATTAAAAACTTATATCAGCAGAGTGGGTAAGAGTTAGAACCTCTGCCAAGTTCCTCCTACTTCCCTAACCTTTACCAAAAAAAAATGTTTTTGCCTAATTTGGGTGGGAATACCACCCTTCAAAAATGCTGCCACACTTTAAGATGAAGATGTCAAACTCTCACCTTGACTGAGAAAATGAGTGCAATAAATCCCAGACAGCAGAAGTTCATGTAGATGGTGTTAAATATAGACCAGATTAGGTGATCTTGCACAGGACGTTGGTCGGATGTTATGGCCAACACCGTACATTCCTTTTGGCCACTGGCATCTTGCAATGGGGTCATCTCCACCTTTAGCAGTTCATCTTCCTTGCTGTCACAGTAAGTAAAGCTTTCAGCAGAGGTCTTCATTAGTTGCTGAGAGGACGATTCATTATCGTAAGTCTCCATTTTCACAAGGAAGGGAAGAAAGCTATCAGTTTGTGGATGAAACCTTCTGCAGAGCTGTGGGAGGAAGATATGTTTTTGAAGATTGTAGAAGAGTATGGAACGTCATACATAGCAAGTTTATTTCACTATTCTCATTGCTCAAAAAAATCTAGCAGTATTTAGTGACGTTATTCTGTAATGTGGTTTGCTGAGCTTCCAGATTCTAAAGACCAGACAGATCATTGTGAAACAGATACAAGTTTAGAAGATCAAAGTAAAGAAAAAAGCAATAAATGCAAACAGAAAGTAGAACATTAACAGACCTACACAAAGGTAAGGGCAATGCATGCTTAGGATTGGCTCACACCAGATATGTCACCATGCATTTTGCTACAGTTTCACTGGAGATAAATCTCATAGACACAAGAAGATCCATTGCTGTCAACAAAACTTGCTGATACCAATACTTGGCACTTTAAATGGTTGTAAAACCTTACACATACCCAGTAAAGTGACTGGCCTCAGGTGATACACAGAGATGAAATAAACCCTTTTGTACCTATTTGGCTTCTCTTCTCTACATCCATTCAAAGTCCAGAATTTAAATAGCTTATCTTAGCTGTCAGAAAAAGGGGGGCAGAGAGCTGAAATTACACCGTGCAGAGCTCAGTGGGGAGAGATCTGGCAGCTGATTGTAAGGAAGGGACACAACCCCTGCACACAGGATCAGAGCTGAGGCTGTTAATCAACTGGAGGTCCCTCCCCTGTCACCTTTTTTCTCTTGGTGTCAGGAAAACTCAGAAGTGATTTATGCTGATAGCAGAAGATCAAAGCAGCAGATATGCTTTGTTTATATTTAATTCCTGAGGTTTACTACCACGTTAAGCACTGCTGCGCCAGATCACGTACCTAGTATGTGATCTGACACTTTCGCATCTGGGGCCCGCATGCACGTAGCCAGCGACCCGCCCTCACTGTCATTATACACAGGAGCTAATATGCGGGTACTGTGGACTCGATGTCCGATGGCACTCGCCAATCATCCAGCACAGAGGCAGAACAGCGGTCTGCCTATGTAAACAAGCCAAATCACCGTTCTGTCAGTAGGGAAGGCATTGATCCTGTGTTCCTGCAAAGCCTGCGAACCCCTGAGGAAGTCACGTGATACCGTGACACAACGCGTAGGAAACCCGGAAGTGACGTGACGGAGCTCCCACAGCAGTCAACTATATACAGAAGATAACATTTTTTTATGTAAGTTTGCTATATATTAATATATTAATATACTACACAATGATGGCCCCATTGCTTTAATGAGCCCCAAGGAGGAGAGAGATAATTAAGAGGTCGTATCCAATGGAAGCCACAAAAAACTCCCATAGGAACTTCAACCCCTGAAAAGAACCAACGGATTCCAGGAAAGAAGAGTAATTTCTCGCAGAAAAGGCTACAAACCACGCTGGAAAAAGGAGTGAGAGGAACCACTGCTAGTCCAGATCAAATAATACAGGCATATTATTGTCCTCATTG
Organism: Pelophylax lessonae; assembly: GCF_965119305.1. Lineage (NCBI taxonomy): Eukaryota > Metazoa > Chordata > Amphibia > Anura > Ranidae > Pelophylax > Pelophylax lessonae. The sequence goes on from NC_138777.1 coordinate 70,893,708, forward strand.
AGGTGAGAATTTAGTACACCTAGAAGGGAGAGCACTGAATAAAGCCCACACCAAGAAGGTTAAAGGTGGAGGAAGAGAACTTGCACTATAAAATCACCTTAATTTATCTTATTCATGTATCTGATTTGGCAAAACCAGATGTAATTTTGAGTTTTCTGTTTCATCATCTGGATTGGACACTACTTGTATTTTATATATATTTTTTTCTTTATATATATTTTTATATTCTGGATAAGAAGATAATATTGGCACCATTATACACAGAGCGCGAATATTGTTATAAGTTGCACAGATTTACCTTTATTAAATATAAGCATTTTGAGTATGATATAGACACCAACCCTTAATATTTATATGTATTATTTAGGATATTAATGTATTTATTTATTTGGATTGAAACGCAATATATGCAATAGCACTTTATATTATATTTATTTACATAATTGTTTTGAGGAAAAGAGATGCACAGAAGCACTTTTATTTAGATTATATACATATAAATTCACCTACACCCCTGAAGCGCATCACACCCCCCTAAAACTAGGGACATGGATCCATGTCTTCCCCTAGTAAAAACACCTCCGACAGTACACAAACACACTAGCTAGGCACACAGTTAACCCTTTGATTGCCCCTGTTATTTAACCTCTTCCTACCCAGTGTCATTAGTACAGTGACAGTGCATGTTTTTAGCCCAGATCACTATATTAGTGTCACTGGTCCCCATAAAATGTCAAAAGTGTCAGTAATGCTGGCCATACACTATACGAAAAATCGTTCACACTCATTTTTGAAAAACGAACACTCGGCTGTGGGAGCAGATGATAAAAGAAAGATCCTTCCTCCTCTTAAAAGTGCAACTCTTCCCACCAGAAGTTGCGGAGAGAAGAAATATCAAGCCAATAGACAGATATGCAAAGCCTCCAGATTTAAAGGCCAGAAGATGGAATCCTAGGACTCAATTACCTGGAGCTGAAGTAGTCTGGCAGTGAGACTTCACCACGATATATGGCCAGCATTAGTGTCCTACTGTCCGCCGCAATATCGCAGTCCCGCTATAAGTTGCTGGTCGCAGCCATTACTAGTATAAAAAATAAAAAATGTAATAAATAAAAATATCCAAAAGATTGTAGACACTATAAATATTGTGCAAACCAATCAATATATTCTTTTTAGTATTTTGTTTTACCAAAAATATGTAGCTGAATACATATTGGCTTAAATGTATTATCCCCAGGAAGACGTCATCTATGATGAAACGCGTCGGGAAGGCGTGCTGACGTCACCACGTGATACCCGGAAGTCGGGTGGCGGTGTTCTGTTGAACGAGCTGAGAATAGCGCTATTGACTACAACATAAATGTGAGTTATTTTACCTTGTTTATAATAAAGTGTTCTCGATATACTACACTATTGTGGCCCCTTTTAATGCAATATCCCTACTGGGCTTTGGACCATTTAGTGTGGTGACTGGTATATATCGCGGCTCCTTGCTGAATGCATAGACCATCCTGAGAGAGGTACCACGCCACCTGCAGGATTCCATTGGTGTTCCCATCATTTGTTGGATGCCTATATACATCTTGGTTCTGGTAAGCGTTTAGTGTGCTTCTAGCATGCGGCACTAACCGTGGATGAAGTCACAGTAATTGGTGGTGGATTCTTTTTCCTGCACTTGGCACCCTATATCGGACTTTGTTGTTCTTTTTGGACATTATTCACTTAATTTATTTAATACAGATTTTTGTTTGCTTTCATGGAACATTCATCACTGATTGTTTAGTGTTGTACACGGCATTAGATGATCATTATCACAGTTCATTGTTATTGCTTTTTATAAGTTTGATTTATTATCAACACATCAATTTAGCGCGGCTCTTCTTTTGCATTTATCTTTTAGCGTTTTCCCACTACAGCTGCAGCTTTATTACACATTTTATTGATTTCTGTGCTTAGCGCGGTTATTCTTTTATATTATAATAAATGTATGAAGAAATTATATTTTTTAAATTTTTTATTGGATATGTTTTGTAGCAGGATATAAAATATTGTTGTTTTTTTTTTTTTTTTTTAATTCTCTGTAGTAACTGCAGAGGTGATCAAATACCACCAAAGGAAAGCTCTATTTGCGGGGGAAAAAAGAATAAACTTTATTTGGGTACCGTATCGCATAACTGTGCAATTATCAGTTAAAGTAACGCAGTGCCATATCGCAAAAAATGGCCTGGTCATGAAGGGGGCTAAATCTTCTGGAGGTCAAGTGGTTAAGGATGTGTTGACCTACAGTTTGAATTTATGATGATTTTAGGTATGTAATCCCAATGCCTAAAATGTTATATATACGTTAACATGGTAATATACTGTACTTTCAAAAGAAATTTCATATATTTCAAAATCTTCAACTTTTATTAAAATACATGTTGATCCTGTAATAAAGTTCCTTGTTCAGGTACTTCCTGCTGTGTGTTGACAGCATTTTGTTCCTGTCTTTGAGTTTTGCCTTTGCGTTGTTACCCTGCCATATTGGCTTTTGATGGAGACTACATGTGTCTTTTTTTACACCCTGATGTCACCATCAGGAAACCCACTCACAAGCACACCATGCAACCATTGCTGGGGTGCATGCATGTAGACAGAATGTGGGCACAAAGAGGCTGCAAGAGATTGGCAGCGTTGAGATTTAACAAAAGATGAAGTTCGGATGAAACTCTTATCTGAATAACATTAGTTAGCCCTAGTGCTCTCCTTGTTCCAATTTTAGCATTGAAGCTGAAGTTGCTGGCCTCATTCCAGCCTTCAGCTTCAATACTTTCTAAGTCACTGATGTAAAATAAGTACACAGCAAGTAAAGTCATATCAGTCAGTACTGAATCCACTGGAATGTCTTGAACTTTTCTATCATCAATATAACTATTATAATAACATGTATAGGTACATTTAGTTTGCCTCTACTGTAGGCAGAGGAACATGTGTTCATTTTGTTTAGGAGACTGTGCAGTGCTTCAAAGGCTGTGGCTCTGTTACCTCCCCTTGTCTTCTGGAACTCTCTGGATATTTCCAGAACATAGTGGGTGGAGGGACAGAGGCTGCAACCTGAATATTTTTGAAGTTTTCACCAATCTCAGGGGAGGCAGGGCCCAAAAGGTGGGGAGACAACTTATAAATACTCAGAAGCCTGGCAGTCTGTGAGTAGAATCCGGGGTCTTGCTATCTGGTGGAATACCTTGGCTGGGGGCTCTGCCTCTGGAGCTGCAGAAAGAGAGCGAAGCAGAAATTTTTAAGTCTGCACTCAGCCCGGTCTCAGCTAGACTTAGCTGCAGACACCAAGCCAGGCCAGGAACAGTCTGCTCAGCAGAGACGCCAGTGCAGCAACCTTCTGGATTTAAGAAACTACTTAAAGGGGAGTGAATACAAACCAGCATCATACCCAAAGCCACAGAGAAGACAGTGTAGTTCAATACAGCACATGTCTGGGGACCTAGGGGACAGCTTGAGTGCATTGCAAGACAGCCAGGAGCACCCCAATATCTCTACTTTGGGCTTAGAGCAGCAAGGTGCTGTGCAATAATTGTTTTAACTTTGTTGTTTTGCTGTTGCTGCTCAGTTTTACAGTTTGGATTAAAGTACCCAGTGACATTAGCTGGTTCTCATTTGCTGTATGGAGTTTACAGTTCTTCAGTTCTGGGTATCCCATTTACCCCAACCCCTATCTAAGTTCCACACACTAAAATAAACACAAAAAAAACAAACAAACCCCTAGACTGTTTCTTGAGGCAACTGGAGTGTGTGGAAAATTCCTTTTGCTTGGCTGTGGGTGCTGTGTGGGGGACAAAGGCCCGAAATTCATCGGCTCCTTCAGGGGTAGTGCTACATAAATTTTTATTCCAACTGCCAGCTTTCTGACCCAATCGCTTATACAGTACATACTGAGCATGGCATCAAATCATCTATCCCTTCCCAGGCACCACAGCTCACAGTGGGAGGGCTGTCAATCCAGTGGGCAAGACTAGGTTCAGCGAAGGGCTGATTGACAAGCTACTGCAGGGATAGGAAATCTCTATTTGCCACAATCGTTGTACAGCAATTATAGGTTTAAATCAGGTGGTGAGGAGGCAACATATCAGCTACTTACCAGCTGTCAAACTCAGAGAAGCAGTACTGCCTGCTACACTTGTGAATGAGCACTGAAATAGTTGCATTTGGTAGCAGCACCCTTAGCTCTCCTTCATATTTGAGGTTTGTGGGTTGTAAAACCCTGCGGTTGAGCCAAGGTTTAAGCAACCCCAATCCCTACCAACTTCAACTCCAGAGGCAGTAGCCAAGGATGTTTTTGGTGCCCGCCTACCATCTACCAATCACGACCCATTTAAATAAATGGGGCCACTCTGCAAATGCCATACAACTGCATGCTTGTGCGGAGTAGAAGGGGTTAAAGCAGGTGGTGAGGATTTGATACAATGCCTCCTCCTGCTTTAACCCTTTGGTCCCTGTAGTGCACAAGGTTGCAGAGCGTATGACGAGCAGCCTTATTTACTTGAATAGGTCACAGGGCGCTACACCCTCCAAGCATGACACGGTGTATACTTCTTGCTGCGGCCACAACATGTGTACACCTCTGGCCACTGCAGCTAAAGAGGGTGCAGTGGGGGGTCGTAAAAACGCAGCTCAACTATGGGATTTTACTGGGATTTTACTGCCCTCCCGCCCCCCCCCCCCCAAAAAAAAAACTACAAATGCTATTATGCCCAGTTCAATATGAGTAAGACACACTGACCTGGTAATACAGGAGTGAGAATAGTCCACTTTCTGCTGTTCTTCTTTCTGCCTTGCAGCTGCTGCTACCAGCAGTCTGGATTCTATTAGCAGGGGTAAGAGGCGGAGTGCAGTTAATATCACCAGAACTACAGAGGAGATATCGGCTTATGTAGCTACTTGCTCTCTCTGCGGATGGCACCGGCACAGCTGCAACAACAGAAAAGCATGGTCTATTAAGGACTCTGGCCCCCGGGGTTTGGTGCGCTTTGGCGACTGGTTAGTGTAGGGACAGGTTTTTCATCTGTCAGAGACAGAGCATAGCGGCAGGGAGAGGTCCCAGAGGAATAGGGAAAGTACAGGGACTATGCTTTCTCCACTTAGGAAGCCTCCTCTTTGGATGTGAAAGCTGTCAACAGCTTAATTGCAGAAGCTGTCAGCATCATCTCAGGAAATGCCCCTCTGTTACAGTTAAGTGAGTGGCTCCAGTTGGCTGTACCTACCCACCAGGCCTAGATGTGCATTTTTTGGATTTTCTTAATATACTGTTCTCATTATCTCGGCCTCTGTGTAATTTCTGCTCACTGACACACCACGCTGTACCCTGTTCACACCTAACAGCAGTCAGCAGGATATGCCCCTCTTTTGAGGTGGTGCGGATGGAGGAGCGGGGACCACTATGGAACCATTAGGAGTGGCCTTGGCCCTATTGTTTAATGGGTCAAACATCTCTCTATCAGAGTGATAGCAGAGACAGGAGAGTGGAAGGTTCCCAGGCCAATTTAGAACAAAATTGTGGCATATCTGGAAGGCCTGCTTGGGGAAAATGTGACAATCCCTGAACTGGGACACAGCTTTTTCATCCACAGACTGCAGAACAAAAGTCTCACCGATTTTGCAGTAGCCCTCTAGAATCTTTGGAAGAAGTTAGAGAAGAAAGTTGTGCTTGGCTGTGCTGACATAAGCGCTTCAGATAATTTCCGGTGGGACCAGTTTGCGGTAAGGATGAAGGCCACCCTGTCAGAAGAGCCCTGCAGGAATGAGTAAGAGCATAGCTCTCCCTTACCTTTAATGACATCGTGGTCGAGGTGGTTTTGCGGGAGCAGGAACATGTGAAAGCAACTGTTGCCATGACAAAGAAACATGAACTGTTATACATAAGAGTTTTTTGGGGGTGTAAGTGACCAGTGTTCATAGTGCCACATCCCTAATGCAAGATACAAGACAGAGGAGGTTCGCCCTAAATGGGACTTTTTAGGCACAATGGTATATTAAACCAATCAAAAGGTTATATGTAGATCAAAAAAATATTAGTTTATTTAATACATGTGAAGAAGATCAAGGTAAAAACATATACAAGCATGAAACAGATGTACGATATACAACCATGCACTAGAACTTAGAACCCGACATGTTTCGAAGATAACAACTTTTTCTTCTTCTTCAGGGGTAGCTCATAAAAGTGCTCTATTAATAGAAAAATATGAATATGAATGCTGTATAACAATGATTTTATATCTGATATATATATATAATTGACACATTGTATCTAAAAGATATAATAAGAGCACTCACAGGGTTGATCTTATCTGGACTTAAATGCTTGTAATGAAAGTAAAACCAACTGGCTGAGCTTGATCTGACTGGCGGTGTGGACAGGGATTTCCTGGTTATATATTCATACATGTAAGACCTTGTTGGATAAGGTCAGACGAGTGTCCCCAAAAGCAGACATCTGAAGTCCAAAAATAGGAAGCCAGAAAAGGTGCCACAAGTCCCCTCCACTATTGTTGAAAAATAAGAAAAAAATAGAAAAAATAAAATTTAAGCTCCTTAATAAAGGAAAAAAGGTTTGTTGCATAAGTGAGCATGAATGCTCACTGTGCAAAATTTTCGAGTGAATAGTAATGGAAGCAGCATTTACCTTTTCTTAGCTTGATCAGTCAGACAGATCCTCACCAGCCATCAGACAGCAATGGTTATGCTGCCTGAATGCTGGGGGGAAGTGTGCTTTTAACCAATTAATGTGGGGGAGAATTGGCAACAGCTGGCGTCCAGGATGGGCTTCCTGGATTGCCAGGGCCGGACCCGCCCTCACCGCCTGTGCACGTCGCGTAGCGGCGTGACGTCGTGTGGGCGGGGCTGGCGCTTGCGTTCCACTGGCACGGGAGCTGAAAACCGGAAGTTCAAGGACGACCCGGTTTCCGATTGGTGCGCGCTGTCCCGGCATGGGGGGCAGTGCTAGCTGGAGTGTGCACCAATGAGATACACCGCCGAGTAGCGGTGTGTCTCACAGTGCCAGGATAGCTGCGAATGGGGACCACGGGGGTGACCTGGATAGTAAAAGATGAAAATTATACAATTGCCATAATACCAAAGAAAACAATGGGAAATGGATATGGCGCCTATATTGAATGGATGGATGACACTAATCGTTGAAATAATCAACCATAGAGATGTGTCTTTTTGTATGTAAATAAGCACCGCTAGAGATCAAGGAGCCAGAGTACAAGGGCACACAATTGGAAAGGAACAATGACATCGATACATCACACAGATAGGGAAGCAACATATATATATTCATTGGCATATACAAAATATCTGAGAAAACATGGACATGTCATATATAACAATGCAGCCCAGGAATACAAAGAAATTCTGAATGCTGGTAGAGCAGTATCTTATAGTTCCATTCCCCCTGAATTAAAGCCTTCCAGGAATGGCTTGAAAGATAACATGCCATTTAATCCTGGGGGCTCAGTAGCCTTGAGGGAATAAATCCACCTCAGCTCAAGTTGGAGGAGACTTTTATTCCAGGATTTTCACTTTAAGGAATTTCACTTTTGGAAATTTGCCACAGTGTACTGTGCCTACGTGTCGTCCAAGTGGGAGCTCTGGGTCGGACTTCCTCATACTGGCAATATGACGGTAAGCCTGTCGCCAGAACTCCAATTTTGTTTTGCCTATATAAAAGCATTTGCAATCACATAATAGTAAATAGACAACACCCACAGTACGACAATTTGCAAAATGTCTGGCTTTAAAGGTGAGACCATTAGGCAAGATGGGATTCTTTTGCGTCAACATATAGCCGCAATAATTGCAGCTACCGCAAATGAAAGTCCCCTTGTATTTGCAACATGCAACAGAGGAATCGTCCACATACTCACTGCGGACCAACTTATCTTTTAGCGCGGAGGCTCTTTTAAAAGTGAAATTGGGTACATCTGAAAGGTATTGACCCAAAATAGGGTCAGATGATAAGAGGTGCCAGTGTTTAGACACAATCTGTTTGATTTTAGAATGTTTGTACATGTATGGGGTGATGATTCTGAGTTTACTGCTGCTGTTGTCTGTGTTTAAGATTTTAGGGGCTAGTAATTTTTGCCTGTCACTTGATAGAGCATGTTTATAGGCTTGCTTTAGAGACTTTTTGGAATAGCCTCTCCGCAACAATCTATTACGCAGTCCATCGGCTGCAGATTGGAAAGATTGCAGATCTGAACAATTTCGCCTGAGTCGTAGGTATTGACTGAATGGGATGGAGAGGAGGAGGGGTTCCGGATGGAAACTGGATCCGTGAAGGATCGTATTACCCGCAGTGGGTTTCCGATAGAGTCCACTGTGTTGGGTGCCCCCTTCGCCCCTGACAATTTCTACGTCTAGAAATTTGATGCGGTTTGGATCTACATTCATAGTGAACGACAAATTTAAGTTATTTCTATTCATCCTTTCTAGGCATGCTTGGAGTGACTCAATGGGACCGTCCCAAATCAAGAAAACATCGTCTATATACCTAGCCCAAAAATTGATGTGGTCAGTGTAAACAGACAATGTTTCATCCTTCAAGAAAAACTCCTCCCACTACCCCAGGTACAGGTTCGCGTAGGATGGTGCACAACAAGTGCCCATCGCTACTCCCTGTACCTGGAGGTAGTGGGAGCCATTGAAGGTGAATACATTGTGGGTCAAAATATATTGAAGTAGATCCAAAATGAATTCACTGTAGGCGCCCTACTGTCCATTGCAAGATATAGTGTGCTTTACAGCTGCGATACCTCTGTAGGGGGTATCAGTAGGGGGAATCCAAATGTTCTCAATTTTGTTGAGGAAATGGATGGTGTCTTTTGTGAATGAGGGTAAATTTTGAACAAATGGTCGGAGGAAGGCGTCTATCAGTTTACTCGCGTTTTCTGAAATGGATCCTCGACCCGAAATGATGGGTCTCCCCGGGGGGTTGCTAGAATTTTTGTGCACCTTGGGGAGCCCGTAGAAGGTGGGAGTTATAGGAAACTTCATCCGAATGTATTCCCAAGTATGTTTTCGGAAAATATTATTTAAGTAGGCTGAGTCTACTAAATGGTAAAATTCTTGATGGAATTTAAGAATGATGTCGGGTGTGATGCGTCTATACCAATTTGGATTTTTTAATATATTGGTGCACATCTGTACATATTGGACATTGTCCATAATGACGATGTTGCCACCTTTATCTGCCTGTTTGATGGTGATTGATTTGTTGGCAGATAGATTGTTAATGGCTTCCCTTTGTGATGAAGAGATGTTGGATTGGGGGATGGTTCGAACGTTCAATTTTTCAATTTCACTAGAGACAATTTTCAAAAACGCATTTATATTTGCGTTCTGAATTGTGGGGTATGCATCGGATTTCTTGCGGAGATCACTAGTTGATGTTATTTTCTCAGTTGGATCAGTGGATGTACCAGCAAGTAGAGAGGCTAGATCCACCTGGTCTATAAGGTCTTCATTCTCTTCTAATAGAGAGATGAGTGTGTCTAAGATGGGGTCTTTTTTGTCGATTTTTGTGTTTTCCTTGTGAAAAACGCACTTGAAGTTCAACTTCCGTGCGAACAAATGGAGGTCTTTGATCATTTTGAATTTGTTAATGTTTGCTGTTGGGCAAAAACTAAGGCCTTTTTGGAGCACAGTTAATTCGTCCTCCGTGAGATTGTGTTTGGATAAATTAATAATAGAAAAATCAGATGGATCTAATGGTGTGAGGGAAGAGTTCTGAACTAAGTGGGAGGAGTAGGTGGGGTGTTGGGTGTGGGAGTGAGTATGAGGGCGCGCTGGTGGATGAGATCTAAAAAAGTTTGATCTTGTAAATTTATTGTAGAGGAAAGATTGGTGGGCAATGTGGGGGGGGATGGAACTATTTGTGGGTTGTGATGGATGTGAAAGGGAAATATCTTGTGATTGTGATATAGTCAGTGGTGGGATTCAGCCGGTTCGCACCGGTTCCATAGAATCGGTTACTAACATTCTGCGAGTTCGCAGAACCGGCTGAATCCCTCTGCGCGTCCGAGCGCAGTACAATTGAATGTCCCGCGCTCAGACCGCGCAGCCGCAGACGTGGCGGCCAAGGAGCGGAGCAGTGCGCCCCGACCCGCCCATTCTGTGACAATAGCGAATGAGAATTCGCTATTGTCACACAGATCCTCCTCCTGGCCAATCAGGGAGCGGGTCCTCCCGCTTCCTGATTGGCCAAAAGGCAAACACCGTGCCAATGGACGAGGAGGAGGCGCCACGGGAGGACTGAAGACTCGGAGACGCGGGGGGGGTAAGTGCGGGGGGATCGCTGGCACTCTGCAATCATTGGGGGCAATGTGTGGCTGGCACTCTGCAATCATTGGGGGCAATGTGTGGCTGGCACTCTGCAATTGGGGGCAATGTGTGGCTGGCACTCTGCAATCATTGGGGGGAAATGTGTGGCTGGCACTCTGCAATCATTGGGGGCAATGTGTGGCTGGCACTCTGCAATCATTGGGGGCAATGTGTGGTTGGCACTCTGCAATTGGGGGCAATGTGTGGCTGGCACTCTGCAATCATTGGGGGCAATGTGTGGCTGGCACTCTGCAATCATTAGGGGCAATGTGTGGCTGGCACTCTGCAATCATTGGGGGCAATGTGTGGCTGGCACTCTGCAATCATTGGGGGCAATGTGTGGCTGGCACTCTGCAATCATTGGGGGCAATGTGTGGCTGGCACTCTGCAATTGGGGGCAATGTGTGGCTGGCACTCTGCAATCATTGGGGGCAATGTGTGGCTGGCACTCTGCAATCATTGGGGGCAATGTGTGGCTGGCACTCTGCAATCATTGGGGGGAAATGTGTGGCTGGCACTCTGCAATCATTGGGGGCAATGTGTGGCTGGCACTCTGCAATCATTGGGGGCAATGTGTGGCTGGCACTCTGCAATTGGGGGCAATGTGTGGCTGGCACTCTGCAATCATTGGGGGCAATGTGTGGCTGGCACTCTGCAATCATTAGGGGCAATGTGTGGCTGACACTCTGCAATCATTGGGGGCAATATGTGGCTGGCACTCTGCAATCATTGGGGGCAATGTGTGACTGGCACTCTGCAATCATTGGGGGCAATGTGTGGCTGGCACTCTGCAATTGGGGGCAATGTGTGGCTGGCACTCTGCAATCATTGGGGGCAATGTGTGGCTGGCACTCTGCAATCATTAGGGGCAATGTGTGGCTGGCACTCTGCAATCATTGGGGGCAATGCTGTGGCTGGCACTCTGCAATCATTGGGGGCAATGCTGTGTTCTGGCACTCTGCAATCATTGGGGGCAATGCGTGGCTGGCACTCTGCAATCATTGGGGGCAATGCTGTGGCTGGCACTCTGCAATTGGGGCAATGTGTGGCTGGCACTCTGCAATCATTGGGGGCAATGTGTGGCTGGCACTCTGCAATCATTGGGGGCAATGTGTGGCTGCCACTCTGCAATCATTGGGGGCAATGTGTGGCTGCCACTCTGCAATCATTGGGGGCAATGCTGTGGCTGTCACTCTGCAATAATTGGGGGCAATGCTGTGGCTGGCACTCTGCAATTGGGGGCAATGTGTGGCTGGCACTCTGCAATTGGGGGCAATGTGTGGCTGGCACTCTGCAATCATTGGGGGCAATGTGTGGCTGGCACTCTGCAATTGGGGGCAATGTGTGGCTGGCACTCTGCAATCATTGGGGGCAATGCTGTGGCTGGCACTCTGCAATCATTGGGGGCAATGTGTGGCCAGCACTCTGCAATCATTGGGGGCAATGCTGTGGCTGGCACTCTGCAATTGGGGGCAATGTGTGGCTGGCACTCTGCAATCATTGGGGGCAATGTGTGGCTGGCACTCTGCAATCATTGGGGGCAATGCTGTGGCTGGCACTCTGCAATCATTGGGGGCAATGTGCATTGAAAGGGGGCATGCTGGTCTCTCTGCATTGAAAGGGGGGCACGCTGGTCACTGTGCATTGAAAGGGGGCACGCTGGTCTCTGTGCATTGAAAGGGGGCACGCTGGTCATTCTGCTGGGAAAGTCGGAACTGGTTACTAAAATTTTTGAATCCCACCACTGGATATAGTAGGTGATGGAAAAAGGGAGAGACCATCTTTAAGATGTTGTTTAACATTGGATTTTTTAGATCTCTGTTCCAGAGCAGAGTCATTTTGATAGGGACGTTTGGAGAGGTCTCCTGGAGTTTTGTGTGATTTAGAGTTGGACAGTTCCTTGGAAGGAGGCTGGGTAGGGGGTATATTTGTATCCCTTCTAGGGATTCTCGTGTTGTTCCTATTCATAGCCCAATTAAAGGCTTTGCCCTGCTGAAACGTATTCCTATCTTTATTTAGGATCTTTTGTTTTTTGATCAAAATGTTCTTGTTGAAGTTGTCGAGCTGTTCTTTTAATTTGGCCTCACGTTGTAAAAACGTATTATGGGTTTTAAATTTTTTGATTTTGTCACAAGTCATGGCAATATCCTCATCTAATTTAGTTGGTTGCCCTTACTGTATATTCCTCAATTAGGAGGTTCATTAAGGCAGTTGAGCACTGTTGTAAGGATGTAAGGATTCTTCCCATCTGGTCTTGAACGCAGGTGTTAAATCCTCAAGGATAGGAAACACCTGAGCTCTGAGTCCAAATGGGCTAATTTTCTCTTTAATATGTTCTTGGAATGACCTAATGTGCCAAAAATAGGTGGATTTTCTCTCTAATAATTTGGAGGGTTGAAAGAATAATGAGGTTAGTTCTGTCTCTATGAACTCTTTTTGTTCGAATTCTTCCTGATATTTATCCATTAAGGTATTCCATTCGTCCCCAATGAAACCCGACATGGTGATGTCGTGTGTCATTGACTTCAAATAGTTGGTCCAAAGTACACAATTGAATGTTGGTCAAGAAAATAATAATAGTATGTGATACTGAAAGTTATAACAAATTTTTTTTTTTTTTGAAAAAAAATGAAAGCGAACAACTGGTCACAAAACAGCGGGGACGGTATCTACTACCTGTACTGGTTTATTGGGGGTGTAAGTGACCAGTGTTCATAGTGCCACATCCCTAATGCAAGATACAAGACAGAGGAGGTTCCCCTAAATGGGACTTTTTAGGCAAAATGGTATATTAACCACTTGCCGACTGCCTAACGCCAATCTACGTCGCCAGTCCGCCCCTCACAGGCAAAGCGACGTAGGTCTACGTCGCTAGCCTGTGAGGGTCTAGGGAGCGAGCGCGCACCGCCGGAGGCGTGTTCCCGCTCCCACGCGGTCACGCACCCCCCCGCGCGTGTGACCGGTGGACCCGATGTCCGCCGGTCACTCTGCGATCGTCGGGGGAGAGGGAGAAAGTCAGGCGGCTTGTGTAAACCAGCTGCCTGTCATTCTCCCCTGTGTATGAAGGATGATCATACGGTTCTACTATGTAGAACCGTTGATCACTGCTCATACATCTGAAGCCACAGCCAATCACAGTAGAAAGCACGCCCCTAGGGGCACACATAGCCCCTCCCTTTAAAAAAAAGTTAACCCCTTCACTGCCAGTGTATTTTTACAGTAACAGTGCATATGTATAGCACTGATTACTGTAGAAATGTTACTGGTAACCCCAAAAGTGTCAAAAATGTCAGTCAAGGGTCCGATCTGTCCGCCGCAATGTCGCAGTACCGCAAAAAAAAAATCGCAGATCGCCGCCATTACGCGTTAAAAAAAAACAACAAAAATGACAAAAATCTTTCCTGTAGTTAGTAAACGCGATAACTTTTGCGCAAACCAATCAAAATACGCTTCTTGTGATTTTTTTTTACCAAACATAGGTAGCATAAAACAAATTGGCCGAAAATTTTAAAAAAATTTTGATTTTTACATTTTTTTGGGGGGGGATTTCATATAAAAAAAATGTGAAAAAATATTGCTATTTTTGCAAAATTTACGCTCTTTTTTTGTTTATAGCGCATGATCAAAAAATCGCACAGGTGATCAAATACCACCAAAAGAAAGCTTTGTGGGAAAAAAAGGACACCAAATTCGTTTAGATACAGCGTCGCACGACCGCGCAATTGTCCGTTAAAGTCAGGTCAGGAAGGGGGTAAAATCTTCCGGGGCTTAAGTGGTTAAAACAATCAAAAGGTTATATGTAGATCAAAAAAATATTAGTTTATTTAATACATGTGAAGAAGATCAAGGTAAAAACATATACAAGCATGAAACAGATGTACGATATACAACCATGCACTAGAACTTAGAACCCGACATGTTTCGAAGATAACAACTTTTTCTTCTTCTTCAGGGGTAGCTCATAAAAGTGCTCTATTAATAGAAAAATATGAATATGAATGCTGTATAACAATGATTTTATATCTGATATATATATATAATTGACACATTGTATCTAAAAGATATAATAAGAGCACTCACAGGGTTGATCTTATCTGGACTTAAATGCTTGTAATGAAAGTAAAACCAAATGAATGCTCACTGTGCAAAATTTTCGAGTGAATAGTAATGGAAGCAGCATTTACCTTTTCTTAGCTTGATCAGTCAGACAGATCCTCACCAGCCATCAGACAGCAATGGTTATGCTGCCCGAATGCTGGGGGGAAGTGTGCTTTTAACCGATTAATGTGGGGGAGAATTGGCAACAGCTGGCGTCCAGGATGGGCTTCTTGGATCGCCAGGGCCGGACCCGCCCTCACCACCTGTGCACGTCGCGTAGCGGCGTATGTTCCTGGGGACTACCATAGCAATGGGTCACGTTCTGAACCCACCTTGTCTTGTACTCCTGCTGGTCAGGACTTTTAAACCCAGAGGAACATTTGAACGGGGGTCAGTTATTGGCTCACAGCAGTTAGAAGGCTTCCTTACCCCATTATCCAAGCACTGGCCCCCTACTCTAGTACAGGTTTTCATTGGGTGAAAGCTCACGACCCTTGAAGGACCTCATCCCCCAATAGGCCTTAAATTTGGAAAAGACCAAATTTTGTCTTCTTATCTTGATTAGACATCTCCTAACTGAATTTTTCTTCCTCCCTTTTCCCCTGATACTTCCCCTTTTTTCCACCTACCTATACACCCTGCTCCTACCCTATCCCCCTAGTCTAAATCTACCCAATCAAGGTACCCTTGTGCCTGCTTTTCTTCATGTCCATTTGCTTGTTTGCTCCTTCATCTCTCTTGCAGTCAACCCAAAAATGATCCAAGGTCCTGTGCAATATGCACAAACAACGGGTTCAGATATTGTTTCCTCAAGAAACTCACTTCCAAATATCCTCCAACGAGCATGCCCACTAGATGCTGCTCCAAATGGTGTTTCTGCAACAACCCTTTGGGTTAATCTAAAGGGGTGGCTATAGGCTTCCACTCCTCTCTCCCAGTCTCGGACGAACAGGAACATATTTACCCTGATGATACCCACTCAACTGCCTTATATATGGCAGGCCATTTATTTTGGTCAATATCTATGTTCCTAGCCACAGCCGAATACCATGTTGGTGATCCTACTGCAGGTCCTGGAAGGCTTTGGAGACAGAAGGTTTGTTCTGTGCGGTGATTTTTGACCTTAGAACTCTCTCTTGACACTAACTCTAATGTCCCCCGAGTCTCTCTATCCCAACTTAACAGACTAAAACGACACATCCACAAAATACAATTAAGTGCACTTTTTCCCCTTCCCCCTTTTTCCTATCACAAGCTACAATTAGTTGATATATACCAAATTCTCCCTCCCTCAGCTAGGGAATGCACTTGCCATTCTCAGACCCAATCTACATACAGCAGAATTGACTACTACTTTGATTTCTCGCATTGTATGTTCAGCTGGAAACCCCCGAGCCCATATTGGGGATTTGGTTTGATCATTTTCCTTATTTTTTTTCATCTAGCTCTTTCAATCTTCTAAATCTTTTGCATCCTGGAGGCCACTTAATGAGTTTCTGCACAAAGAGAGGGGTCTACTCCAGCAGCAGTTACTTGAACCATTTCTCGGATCATGCCCAAGACTCCACGGCATCCCAGAACAGTTCGGAAACGTTGAAATGTGTCCTCAGGAACACATTGATGTTCGAAGGAGCACAGTTGAAAAGAGAGAGGGTGCCGCATATGGTTAATTTTCACACCCTTAAACTCCAACATAAGCACCTCAAAGACACAACTACTTTTCAGATTCTTGAACAAAAGAGATTGGAACTACACAAATTACTTGATCAAACCTATCTCTGACATAGGGACTGTGCCCTCAGGGCTATATATGAGCACAGCAACAAATGTAGCTGATCCCTTACTCTTTCAATAAGGGCTAAAAGAGTGTAGCACCCTCCTAGATAGGTGCTAGGTTAAAAGCATTATTATGCTCCATCTGCTTATCAGGGGAGCCTAATCTGTTAGTTATGCGCCTGTTACATGTGTCCAGGTGTGAGTCACTTGGTCTAAGGTAGTGTCCCCACTGTATCCAATAGGGGAGCCTGTTGGACAGTGGAGGAAACCAGGCTAGTGGCAAACGGGCTTTTGTGGCAGTCCCAGTGGGAGGGCACCACTGCAGTGCATCCTGGGATTGACAATAAAAGCCGAGGGCACATGTGACAGGGCGTCTTTGGCGGGAAGCAGAGTCCTAGGAGGAGGGCGACGGCTGTCTCTCCTCCTGCTGTCTGAGGAAGGTGGCCACTGGCAGTCGGCCTAGTGAGCCAGGTGTAGAGCTGAGCCTGAAGGATCCTGGAAAACTGACGGTGGAGCTGCTGGCAGAGTCATAGAGGAAAACAGTGTCCGTGAGTACCAGGGGGCTTGCCATGGGGTCTGCCCAGGAAGGGGGACCATTCCAGAGAAGACAGAGGATAGAAAGTCAGCTCACACAGTTAGCAAAAGTAAAGGGGGTGCCAAGTATAACCCTGAAGAGTAAGGGTAAAGGGGGTACCAAGCGGGGCCCTGAAGAGTAATTCACAATACAGTTCACTTATCAAGTACTTCACTACAGTGGCAAGGTGAAGCAGCGGCCTTGCCGCACTCAACATAGCTAGAAGTCCTCAAGTTGTGCATAATTCATCCAGTTGGAGTATCCCACTCATCCCTTCTCCCATCCCAAGTTCTAAAATAAAAACAACAAAAACCAAATCCCCTGGACTGTTTCCTGACTGAGTCAAACATTTAAAGCACTAAGAATTGATAAGTTGTTGCTATGGGTAACCCAGGGGAATCCGCTTCAAGCAGCTCCCCAGGGAGTAGTGCTAAAATAGTAAGGACATGTAGCACTGTTTTCTTGACCATAACTTGAAAGCACACTTACAGAGGTTACTGTAAAGCAGACATTACTTTCTTCCACAGTACAGAACATCCTTTCTCCATCGACATTCCAGCACTTTACTTGAGAAGACATGGCGTTACTTGGGCAAATACTCGGCCGTAGCCGGTAGCAACCGCTGCTGTAACTCAGAGGAAATCTCAGACGATGCCCCAAGTGTAGCACTGTCTCTGTAGGGCTTGCTGTATGATGACTTTTTGAGCCTCCTTTGAGTACCAGCAAACAGTCACTTAGGGTACAGTTCACACATTCATCCTTACTCCCAATGGCTTGTTGCTCAATAAACAGTCCAGGGGTATTTGTTTTTAGTATGTATTGTTGAAATTGGATGGGAGAAGGGAATAGTGGGATACTCCAACTGGAACTATGCACATTGGATAAGGACAACACTCACTTGGCCTCACCAGGTTGCTTGTGGAAGCAGTCACACTGTTTAACCACTTTACCACTAGAGCATTTTGTTGTCTTACGTCTGGGCCACTTTTTGCGATTTGGCGCTGTGCAACTTTAACTGACAATTGCGCGGTCGTGCGACGCCGTACCCAAACGAAATTGACGTCCTTTTCTTCCCACAAACAGAGCTTTCTTTTGGTGGTATTTGATCACCTGTGCGATTTTTACTTTTTGCGCTATAAACAAAAAAAGAGCGTTTATTTTGAGAAAATAACAATATTTTTCACATTTTTTTATATGAAATTCCCCCCAAAAAAGATGTAAAAAACAATTTTTTTAAAAATTTTTGGCCAATTTGTTTTCTGCTACCTATGTTTGGTAAAAAAAATCGCAATAAGCGTATTTTGATTGGTTTGCGCAAAATTTATTGCGTTTACTAACAAAGGGAAAGATTTATGTCATTTTTGGTGGGTTTTTTTTTAACAAGTAATGGCGGCGATCTGCGATTTTTTTTT
Organism: Pelophylax lessonae; assembly: GCF_965119305.1. Taxonomy (NCBI): domain Eukaryota; kingdom Metazoa; phylum Chordata; class Amphibia; order Anura; family Ranidae; genus Pelophylax; species Pelophylax lessonae. The sequence goes on from NC_138777.1 coordinate 70,911,945, forward strand.
GCGGGACTGCGACATTGCGGCGGACAGATTGGACCCTTGACTGACATTTTTTACACTTTTGGGGGTACCAGTGACATTACTGCAGTAATCAGTGCTATAAATATGCACTGTTACTGTAAAAATGACACTGGCAGGGAAGGGGTTAACTTTATTGGAGAGGGAGGGGTTAATGTATGCCTGGTGCTTACTGACGTGTGGGGGGGGAGGTGACTGTGTGAGACAGGGACAGTTCGGATGTCCAGCTATGCTGAACACTCCGATCTGTCACTCCCTGTCACTGAGGAGATCCGCCCGCTCTGTTTACACAGGCGGGCGGATCTCCAAACTGGATTCCCCGACGATCGCCGCTGCTCCTCCCCTGGCCCGACTCCCGTTGTGAATGAAAACAGCGGGAGCGCGCCTCCGGCGGCACGCGAGCGCCGCCTACAGGGGAGGAGTCTGGCGACGTAGGTCTACATCGTCAGACGGGAACGAGCCACTTTGCCGCAGTACTATAACAGTACTTAGTGGTAAAGTGGTTAAACCATACTGCCACATGTATGCAAAGGGTTAAGTCTCCTTGCTCTCTCTCTCCAGCAATAAACTTGATGATCTACATTCTCTTCAGAATACTCACTAGCATCACATTTACTTACACCCATCCACTAACTCTTCTAGCTGCAGGGGTGGCCCCCCTCATGTCAGGCTCTTTGACACAGATATGTGCTCACTGTACTGCAGAATCAGATCCTCCAGTGTCTCCCCTCTGTCAGCTCCACAGGACCTCTGGGCTCAGTTCCTCTCTAGCTGTTTAGGCCTTCAGGTTAACTACCTGAGGCCACATGGCACCTTTACAGAGAAGGAGGCAGCCGCCCCTTCAATCCAGGACTCCGTTATCCAGACGAAAGACCCCCGAGCACATGTGCTCCTGGCATTTATACAGTATCCCAGCATGCACTGAGGAACTTTCCTCTGCCAAATTACTAGGGCTGTGTTAAACTCCTGTGCACTCATTCCTCAGGTTTCCTCCCACTGTCCTTCCCACTATTGGACCAGTGTAAAACACTCTGCAGACAGACTGAGTTACACCTGATCACAATGAGCAGACCTCAATAGCAGATCCTGCTCTCTGGTAGGCAGAGAACAAAATAGATTTACCTGCAGTCCCTCTGGTAAGCAGACAGGATTCAAAAACTATGCTCTATCTCAAACACCTATCTATAAGGGTGCTACAGATATACTGTATATCCCCAAAATGCACTGCCCGAAAAAAGGGTATAGTTCACTCCTCTGCATTTTCTTTCAGATCTCTACAACATAAAAAACCCTCTCACAGTCCCTTTGAACAAGCAGGGTACATTTCTCGCCAGGCTCTGCCAACAATAGATCAAACTACAGCACAATCCTTGCTAAACCCCTTCTTCACTGAGTAAATCATCCAAATGAGTAAGTCCTTGCCGTTAAGCAAAAGCCTGGGTCCTAATGGCTATGCCAACACCTTTTATAAGCAATTTAAGGAATCTCTGGCTCTGATTCTAAACACCACATTCAAAATGGTCTCAGAGACATGGACTTTCCAACTGCAGGCCCAGAAAGCTCACATTACGCTCAGATCCTATCCAATGAGCAAGTAATAGACTGATTTCTTAACCTAGACCTTAATATTTAAGCAAAACTGTTATCATGTCGCCTACAACATCTTGTACCCTCCATTATTAACCTAGACAAAATGGGATTTGTCCCCTCAAGAGAAGCCTGTGATAATACAATTAAAACACTGGCGCTGATCGCACACTTTCAACACCAAAAAATGGGTCTGTGTCTGTTATTCCTAGACGCAGAAAAATCGTTGGATCGCTTTGACTGGCAGTTACTCCTTGCCTGATCAGAACAGATTTGACTTTGCCTTAAATTCATTCATGAAATTCAAGCATTGTACACGTGTCCTACAGCTATAATCAAAGTAAATGGCTTACACTCAGATCCTTTCCCCACTTGTATATACTTGCAATGGAACATTATCTTGCACCAATGACTCCATACTAGGCATTGACAAAAAAGGCAAGCACATACTGAGCCTATTTGTGGATGGCCTGATTCCTTATGTTGCAAGCCCTTGAGTTGCATTTCCATTCATTCTTAAAGAGGTTGTAAACCCATGAAAGGTTTTTTTTTTTTTCTGTAACCTGAAAGAGAAACACATAATGAGCTAGTATGCATCCCATACTAGCTCATTATGAAATACTTACCTAAGAACAAGCCCCCGCTGTGCCGCCCACTCACCTGTATGACGGGCGACATGTCCAGTCGCCCGTCTTCCGGGATCCGGCCATCTGATTGGCCGGAGCTGCGGTGACGTCACTCTTGCGCACGCGCGCGGGAGCCGACGGTCACGGCACGGGGCTCTGAAGGAACGGCACCAGCGGCCGTTCCTTCAGAGCGCATGCGCCAGTGACGTCACTGGCTGCATGTAAGGTAAATATCTCCTTAACGGTACATGTTTAGGAGATATTTACAGTACCTATAGGTAAGCCTTAATACAGGCTTAACTACTGTATAGGTAAAAGTGTCAGAGAAGGGTTTACTTCCTCTTTAAGGAATTACAACATTTTGGAACACTTAGAAACTTAAAGGACAGCGCAACCAACTTTCATGCCTTAATTTGATGTTGTCTTCAACTGACCAAAAATGTTTACAGAGCAAATTATTTGGCTGGTCACATACCTTGATTAAAAATTTGGGAGTTCAAATCCCTGTGCAACTAAACATAACATTTGAGCCTAACTATTAACCTTTAATGGCACCAACCAAGCACAGCTTTCTGAGTTAGTCATCTCTAAATCTAAAGCACTCCTGGTTGGACAGGATGTCCCACAATAAGATGGACATCCTGCCTCACTTCCTATTGGTTTTCCAAAAACTTTACCAGTAGTAGTTCTCAGGCAGTTCTTCTGCTTTGTCTGATCAGCTCTGCTTAAATATCTCTGTCCTCGTACCCTAGCCCAGGCTCGACATGACATACTAGTCAGTGGTGTATTTAGGGTTTGTGCTGCCCTAGGCCTGACTAAACTTGTGACCCCCTAATTTAAATATGACCCACCCTTCCTGTAAAGGCCACACCCCTTCCTGCTTATGACCCGCCCTGTCATCTGTAAACCACAGACCACAACCACAGTCTATCAGTGCCCATCAGTGAAGCCTCATCAGTTCCCATCAGCGCAGGCTCATCAGTGCAGCCTTATCACTGCCCATCAATGCAGCCTTATCACTGCCCATCAGTGCAGCCTCATTACTGCCCATTAGTGCAGCATATCACTGTGGCCCCATCAGTGGTCATTGGTACAGCCCCATCAGTGGCCACCAGTGCAGCCTATCAGTGCTGCCTTATCAGTGTTGCCTCATCAGTGGCCATCAGTGCAGCCTATTAGTGCCCATCAGTGCCCATCAGGGCAGCATATCCGTGCAGCCCCGTCAGTAAAGCTTTTCAGTGCCACCTCATGCCCATCAGTGCAGCATATCAGTGCTGCCTTATCAGTGCAGTTTCATTAGTGCCCATCAGTGCAGTTTATCAGTACCCACCATTGCCGCCTCATCAGTGGCCTTCAGAGCAGTATAAGTGCCCATCAGTGCAGCCTATTAGCGCCCATCAGTGCAGCATATCAGTGCCCATCAGTGCTGCCTTATCAGTGAAGCCCCATCAGTGCAGTTTATCAGTGCCACCTCATCAGTTGCCATCAGTGCAGCCTTATCAGTGCCCATTAGTACATCCTTATGTCACTGGATTAGTAAGATTACGCCTTTCTTTTAAGATATTTGGACTTGTGTTTTCTGCCGCTGATTGTATTCATAGGATTATTTCACTTATTTGTAAATTGACTAGGAAGTCCATAGTCATTATACCAATAAGTGAAATAGTCAGTAGCAGCAAACACGAGTCTAAATATCTTATAAGATTGGAGTAATCTTACTAACCCAGTGAGATATTGCGATAAAGTCTTAATTGTATATGATGCAATTCAATATGCATGCTCAAGGACAACGATGTTTAGAGAAACAAAATTATTAACAGGATGCCTTCTATACCTGGGGGTGGAGGAGGGTAGGCGGAGCACTAAGTTGCAGTTCCACACTTATTAGCATTGGCGGCCGTTGGGCCAGTTGTATTAATTGTGGTCAGCAGCCTGCGGTCTGTCTGAATGTCCTCACCGGCCGGTATTATCATACCGGCAGGTAGCAGTGTGACCGCTTTATAGGGGTGCCAGACTGATTTGGCTCCTGAACCCTGCCCTCCAGCTCAATTCGCCCCATAAGACTGGCACTATACTAAAAGTGTAGTGCAAGCCGGCGGGGACCCTTTTCGCATGGGAGCTGGGAGGAGACTGTTTTTGTTTTCGTGCAAGGTGCAGCTTTTTTGCTGCCCCCTGCAAAGTGCTGCCGTTGGCCTAAGGCCAAGATACAGCACTGTACCAGTGAAGCATATAACAGAGCATGGGGCAGAGCTACCATACTTGGAGTTATACTACTAGGTGCCAGTTTTGTGTAGGGTCCAAATTGGTTTCATCCTGATCAGACTAAGCTCTGGGTGAACTTTGAAAGAAACAAGACTGTATTACCCTTAGCATCTTTGCCATGGATTTGACCGGCCTTTCGCAATCCCTACAGCTGCTGGGACTCTACAATGAAAAACTATAACATCTCTTCATATATTGACCAGCTCACACCAATCCTGGGAAACCCAGAACTCCAACCAGGAATGCACTGTATATGCTCATGTGCTGGAGGAACCCACTTCCATCCCCTGCTATTCAGGCACTAGGTAACTCTGGGATAAAACCCTCAGGGAATGCTTGTTTGTTACCCCAACATTTCATATTCCTAAAAGATGTGTGCTGTACTATGTACTTGTATGAAAAAGTCTCCTGTTCTCTTTGTTTTGCCTCCTATGTGGGAAATCCCTGATGTTCCTGCCAGTCACTCTGTTTTCCTATTAAGCATATTGATCCCCAGGCATTGGAAACCCCCTAAATCAGAGCACTAGGATGTTGAAGGCTGGAAATGACAAGAATGGCAATTAGGCTTTTGTTGATAAGACTATTGTCCTGTGATGTATCTTTTCGAATATGTATTTGCTCTCATTTTGTCACACCATGTTTAGAAACTTAAGAAACTTTATTCTTAAAAAAAAAAAAAAAAAAGGACGACAAAATTATCAATTATTAGCACATTGTGTATGTGTTCCTGTGTTTCTTTGGATTGTGTTTGTGTGACCTCACTGCAAATATATAATATAAAATATGAAAAAAAAAAAATATTCAGAAATCCTATTAACCACTTGCCGACTGCCTAACGCCGATCTACGTCGACAGTCAGCCCCTCACAGGCAAAGTGACGTAGGGCTACGTCACTAGCTTGTGAGGGTCTAGGGAGCGAGCGCGCGCCCCCGGAGGCGCGCTCCCGCGTGGTCACGGACCCCCCCGCGCGTGTGACCGGCGGACCCGATGTCCGCCAGTCACTCTGCGATCGGCGGGGGAGAGGGAGAAAGTCAGGCGGCTTGTGTAAACAAGCTGCCTGTCATTCTCCCCTGTGTATGAAGGATGATCATACGGTTCTACTATGTAAAACCGTTGATCACTCTTCATACATCTGAAGCCACAGCCAATCACAGTAGAAAGCACGCCCCTAGGGACACACATAGCCCCTCCCTTTCAAAAAAAGTTAACCCCTTCACTGCCAGTGTATTTTTACAGTAACAGTGCATATGTATAGCACTGATTACTGTAGAAATGTCACTGGTAACCCCAAAAGTGTCAAAAATGTCAGTCAAGGGTCCGATCTGTCCGCCGCAATGTCGCAGTACTGCAAAAAAATTTGCAGATCGCCGCCATTACGCGTTAAAAAAAAAAACAACAAAAATGACAAAAATCTTTCCCTTTGTTAGTAAACGCGATAACTTTTGCGCAAACCAATCAAAATACGCTTTTTTTGCGATTTTTTTACCAAACATAGGTAGCAGAAAACAAATTGGCCGAAAATGTTAAAAAATTTTGATTTTTACATTTTTTTGGGGGGGAATTTCATATAAAAAAATGTGAAAAATATTGCTATTTTTGCAAAATTTACGCTCTTTTTTTGTTTATAGCGCGTGATCAAAAAATCGCACAGGTGATCAAATACCACCAAAAGAAAGCTCTGTTTGTGGGAAAAAAAGGACGCCAAATTTGTTTAGATACAGCGTCGCACGACCGCGCAATTGTCCGTTAAATTCACACAGTGCCGAATCGCAAAATACCCCCTGGTCAGGAAGGGGGTAAAATCTTCCGGGGCTAAAGTGGTTAATACCAATATTTAATATTTTTTCATTAATTGCAAGCACAATATAATACAGAACAAATATAGGCTTCAACTTTATCCATTTTTTTGCAAAATGATGCCACTTATTTTTATCGTTGGTGACAGAAAAGCTTTCCTTTATATGAGAAATGATACTGTATAGGAATCTACAGTGTATAAAACAAAAAAAATGTGGATTGTCACGTAGCACCTTTGCTATATCACTGTGGTTTTCCTGCCTGGCTACTGCTTGCTTAAAACAAATGTTTGATGAAGGAAATCTGGTCACATTGAAAATGCAACACATTACAGAACTACAACCGCAAGAAGCAGTAGACAGTCTGTATTGTCCCTGGTGTCAGTAGGCTCTTCCTGAACAGTTTCATATGTAACATCTGCTGGTGTGGGAAAAAAGCATTTAAAAAGAAAGAAGCGGAGGAAAAGCAGTGAGCTACTGACATAAGGAAAATTGTTTTTTTTGTGTTTCTTTGTACTCACCAAAAAATCCACGTACAGTGGGTACGGAAAGTATTCAGACCCCCTTAAATTTTTCACTCTTTGTTATATTGCAGCCATTTGCTAAAATCATTTAAGTTCATTCTTCTTCCTCATGAATGTACACATAGCACCCCATACTGACAGAAAAACACAGAATTGTTGACATTGTTGCAGATTTATTAAAAAAGAAAAACTGAAATATCACATGGTCCTAAGTATTCAGACCCTTTGCTCAGTATTTAGTAGAAGCCCCCTTTTGATCTAATACAGCCAGGAGTCTTTTTGGGAAAGATGCAACAAGTCTTTCACACCTGGATTTGGGGATCCTCTGCCATTCCTCCTTGCAGATCCTCTCCAGTTCTGTCAGGTTGGATGGTAAACGTTGGTGGACAGCCATTTTTAGGTCTCTCCAGAGATGCTCAATTGGGTTTAAGTCAGGGTTCTGGCTGGGCCATTCAAGAACAGTCACGGAGTTGTTGTGAAGCCACTCCTTCGTTATTTTAGCTGTGTGCTTAGGGTCATTGTCTTGTTGGAAGATAAACCTTCGGCCCAGTCTGAGGTCCAGAGCACTCTGGAGAAGGTTTTTGTCCAGGATATCCCTGTACTTGGCCGCATTCATCTTTCCCTCGATTGCAACCAGTCGTCCTGTCCCTGCAGCTGAAAAACACCCCCACAGCATGATGCTGCCACCACCATGCTTCACTGTTGGGACTGTATTGGACAGGTGATGAGCAGTGCCTGATTTTCTCCACACATACCGCTTAGAATTAAGGCCAAAAAGTTCTATTTTGGTCTCATCAGACCAGAGAATCTTATTTCTCACCATCTTGGAGTCCTTCAGGTGTTTTTTAGCAAACTCCATGCGGGCTTTCATGTGTCTGACACTGAGGAGAGGCTTCCGTCGGGCCACTCTGCCATAAAGCCCCGACTGGTGGAGGGCTGCAGTGATGGTTAACTTTCTACAACTTTCTCCCATCTCCTGATTGCATCTCTGGAGCTCAGCCACAGTGATCTTTGGGTTCTTCTTTACCTCTCTCACCAAGGCTCTTCTCCCCCGATAGCTCAGTTTGGCCGGACGGCCAGCTCTAGGAAGGGTTCTGGTCGTCCCAAACATCTTCCATTTGAGGATTATGGAGGCCACTGTGCTCTTAGGAACCTTAAGTGCAGCAGAAATCTTTTTGTAACCTTGGCCAGATCTGTGCCTTGCCACAATTCTGTCTCTGAGCTCTTCAGGCAGTTCCTTTGACCTCATGATTCTCATTTGCTCTGACATGTATTGTGATCTGGAAGGTCTTATATAGACAGGTGTGTGGCTTTCCTAATCAAGTCCAATCAGTATAATCAAACACAGCTGGACTCAAATGAAGGTGTAGAACCATCTCAAGGATGATCAGAAGAAATGGAAAGCACCTGAGTTAAATATATGAGTGTCACAGCAAAGGGTCTGAATACTTAGGACCATGTGATATTTCAGTTTTTCTTTTTTAATAAATATGCAACAATGTCAACAATTCTGTGTTTTTCTGTCAGTATGGGGTGCTATGTGTACATTCATGAGGAAGAAGAATGAACTTAAATGATTTTAGCAAATGGCTGCAATATAACAAAGAGTGAAAAATTTAAGGGGGTCTGAATACTTTCCGTACCCACTGTATTAGAGTTCATTGAGGGACACAGAAATCCGGGATAATTAGGATAATACTGCCGCCTATGGGAAGATTTTGACACTGGCAAACAAAAAAATAACCATACCAGCATAACCTCTCTCACTCCCTGCATGCCTCAGCTTTGTAGGTTTGTAGAATCTTTGTGTCCCTAAGGGATCTCCAAGAAATTGATTTTATGTTGGTTGATGGACACGGGATTTGAAAACAGTTGAGACTTACAAAAACAGTCCAACTGGGGGGTGAGCAATAGTAACTAAACCCCCACAATAAGGAAAAAAAAAAAAAAACAGGGAATGTCTTAAAGACATTACACCTAAAGCTAGCAATTAGATGAACATAAAGAGAAAGTGTCTCCACACCAAAACCATAACTTGATAGTAGCAAAGATTTATTTGTAAAAATCTGGATACAAGGTACATCAGAATGGAAATGGTAGACGCATTTCACACAAGAACAAGCACGCTGTTGGTCGTGTGAAACGCCTCTACTATTTCCATTCTGTTGTACCTTGTATCCAGATTTGTACAAATAAATTTTTGCTACCTTTTTTTTTTTTAAATATGGAAGGCTTCACGAATTTGTGTGTCATCCTTGCGCAGGGGCCATGCTAATCTTCTCTGTATCGTTCCAATTTTAGTATATGTCCTGCCGAAGCGAGGACCTTTGCTACTATCAAGTTATCGTTTTGGTGTGCGGCCACTTTCTCTTCATGTTCCTGTTATCCGGTGGCGATCCGAGGTCCAGCACCCACGGCTGATTGTGGATATAGATCCACCTGAGGGGTGTACATCTTCTTAGCAATTAGATGAGGCATGAACATTGACCTGGGGGAATTTAGAGAATATGTTATTAGAGGGCAAGCTGACAGCCCTGCAAATCTGGGAAATAGTTGCCTGATGCCAAAAACACAAGAGGCACTAGCCTTGATAGGAAAAGAGTGGATCCTGATACATAAGACCATAGGCCTGAATGATAATCTGCCACTGAGAAATGGTGAAGCAAAAAATCTAGGGACCATAAAGGATGACAATGGGAGAGTCAGTCTTTCTCAATCACTCCGCATCCGGTCCAATTCTGGCATGTCTCTCCTACATGTAAAAATCATCACTTATTTGCTAAAAAAATACGCAGAACCCCCAACATTTTATATATACTGTATATATGGATGGATGAGCTGTGCTGATCCCAGACCCATTTGCTAATACCTTGTTGCTGTTAACTGATTACCCCTGTTAGGGGACTGCTTTGACTGACCCTGGGTGGCACCTGGGTCAGACATTAAGGTGAGAGGCTTGCACTTCTGGTGGTGGATTTTCTCACAGTCACTGAGAAGTTTTGGTCACCTTTGTGTTGGAGGAGTCCTTTATCTAGAGATCACAGCACTTTATATACATGTGGATTTTTATATATGTCATTTCCGAAAGGTCTTATTCAATATTCATGTCACGTATTTAATCACATGGACTTTTGTTGCAATATTTTGAGATTGAATATCTTTAGAGTCGCTCCACACTGGGGCGGCACGACTCTGTACTACTTCGGGGGTGACTTGTGCAGTCCCGTGCACCACGACTTCGGCACGACTTGCACGGACTTCACATAATGGAAGTCGATGCAAGTCGCTCCAAGGTCGCCCCAAAGTAGTACAGGACCCTTTTTCTAAGTCGGAGCGACTTGTGTCGCTCCTATTAGAACGGGTCCTGTAGCAGTCAATGGACTGCGAGGGACCGCGACTTGTCATGCTGACAAGTCGCTCTAGTGTGAATCGAGTCTTAATATTTTTCATATGCACTTTGTTTGATTTAGCGCAACACATATTATTTACTGAATCATTTATTTGTGTAGTTGGATCACATTTAGTGTGTGCAGCTGATCACATTTTTTTAGGTATCTTACTGCGCTGATAGTTTTTCACATTTTTGGTCTCTTTATGGAGACATCTATGGTCAATAAGACCTCAGATTTCTCCTCTACTCTGGAAAGCATGAGATGAAAAAAAAAAAAACTGGCAGTCTGGCCTCCCAGGATCATAGAGCTGGCCGGGACCATTTGGACGGCCAGCTCGATGGTAATCCGGCGCCAACGTTGGATCTGTTTTCCAGGTCCCCAATCGCACAGGAAAGCCAACTTAAGGATGACGGAGGCTCTGGGCCTCAACACCACCTTGTCTCTGTGTAAGGCTGGAAATAGTTCTTCATAGGACAAGAACACCAACTCAAACACAGGGAAGGAAACCTTGTGAGTAAGGGATATCCATTCTAGATTAAAAAGGTGTTTTTTCAATAGCTGTGGGAACCAACTTCAATTCCCATGGAGTCATATTTGATCATTTGAGCTATATGACAGACTTGTACAAAATTTGAATTTAAAAAAGGTAGGTTAGCAGTCTTTGGAACAAGATTGCAAATGCTGAGATTTTAACCTTGATTGCACTTAGGGCAATAGACCTGATTGCAAAATAGTCAGGATACTTCACACAGATTATTTTCTAGGATAAAAGCTTTGTTCCTAGCACAAAGTAAAGTATGCCCATAAAGTGTGATTGTAGACCTTGGGAGAAGTAGACTTCTTAGCTTTTAACATCATGGAAAACACCCAATTTAAAGAGGACCCTGTACCTCAAGAACTGGGATTCAAAAGTCATGCCATTGAAGTGAAGCAGAATGGTAAACTGGTCCTTGGAACAAAAGATCTAGGTGGATCATCAGCCAAGAATTTGATCAGGGTAAAATACCACATCTGCCAGGATCAATTGGAAACTATGAGTATTCACCAGATCCTACAAAGCAGACAAGGAATGAATTTTAGAGAAGGAAAGGCATAATTCAGGCTTCATACTGCTTTTTACAGAGGATTTTTCTACCTGGAGACAAACCTGTCCAGTTTTATTTGTTGAACCGGGCGGCTAGGAGGTCCACATTCAGCATTCCCCACCTATGACATAGGCCTGGATCACTTCAGGGTGTAGGGGCCATTCTCCCAGGTCCAGCATCTAAAGGCTAGGGGAGTCTGCCTGCCAACTGTCCACCCTTTGCATTAAGACCTCATGCGCATAGACATTTACTAGCTCCAAAGTCCTCAAGTGTGACATACCTGGTGCTTTTACACACCTGGGGAACCGCAGGTGGTGTGTACAGCCTGCCATCCAAGTGAATGGTTGTACACAGCCATATTCTTGTAAATGCAGATGCTCCTGTGCGTCAGTCTTATGTTTGGGTAAAACCACTGTACACACTTGCATGGGTAAACTCTGATCCACAAGAGCATTGCTGTTTACAAAGGTATGGGTGCATACAGCCATTCACTTGTATGGCAGGTTGTTAAGCACTATCAGTGGCTTCCTGAGGGCAATAAATTAATGATGATGTTATGCTTAAGGACTTTGAAGTTACTAAATGCCTGTGTGCACGGAACCATAAACAGCAGACAAGAATGGAACATGAAGTTCTGCCCAAGATAGAATCATTTCTACCACTCTTGCTGCAGTAAGACTAGTTTCCCATGATGGTTTATATATCCCACTGCTGTGGTATTGTCTGACTTCATCGGATTGAATGGCTTTCTATAGGTCTAGTGTTGGTGTCATAAAAATCCATTTATCTAAAGACTGAATTGATTTTTCCCATGATGACATGATTTTTGGCATGTAGAGCCCTGGAGTAGAATTGGGCAAATGGGACTGCCTCAAAGGAGGCTGCCATCAGTCTTGAATTCCAGATTTAAGAGTTCAGTCTTGGAGTGGATAGTTTAAAAGTTTCTCTTGGGTAAGGCAAAATCTGACTTGAGCTGTGTCTAGGATAAGAACCAGAGACTTCAAGTAATGAGTTGGTTCCAATGTTGACTTCTCAAAATTCAGGATTCAACCAAACATTTTCAAGGTCTAAACTGTCCACAGCATGTTATTGATCAGAAATCAACTCAAGTCCCGTACCAGGCATCTGAGATGCTGGTTGATTAGGTGTCCATAAAGAAAAGAAAGTACTCCCACTTTGAAAATTGGGGCACCCCTTCATGCTGAAGAGGATTTGTGAGCAGGTTTCAGGAGTTTGAAGGCCCAAGGTTTTAAGTTGAAGGTGGCACCTGGCTTGAGTCTGAGTTTTGAAGTTGAGGCCTGGGAGTAAAAAAAAAAAAAAATATATTTCTGGTCTCTGAGCGAAGATGAGTCTTCTCTGCCTTAGGCCTAGGCTTCTTCTGCTGTGGCAACAGAGGTATTTTACCCCCAAACACTTATCAACAGAATCTTTACAAACAGGTGCATCCTCTACAGGGATTGTTACACTTTATTAAGATGAACTATTCCAGATACACAGCAGGAATCGTCCACTCTTTAGGACTCCTCAAATGGATAAGGAGCTGCCAAATGTTTGGGAGGAGTGAAAAGCTTATCAGGAATGTCCCAGTCCCCGAAGGTCTTGGTAGTCTTAGGACCTCGGATCCTAGACAGGTAGCAGCAATGGTGGAGGCTGCTCTTTCAATTTCAAAGTAGTGTGCGTTAGATATTGTTTTTTCTGTGAACAAGTCTCCCCATTGGGCGAATATGTATGTTAAGAGGAGGAGCTGCAAAGGGAGGGTTGTAACATAAATGTCTCTCTCTGCGCCATTCAGCTGTGTTCCCCCCCATGACATTAGTGTCATGAAACATGTAGGTCATTAATTGGCATGGAGGACAGTGATTCTGGAGCGAGAGCTGGGGATGGGATACCTGGGCGGATGCATGTTGTGACACAGTTTACTGCCAGTACTGGCAACAGCGCTGGATGGTTTTAAAGAGATATGTTGGTTTTGCTTTTACCCATGTGAGTTTATTCATCTTCTGTCTTAACCACTTAAGCCCCGGAAGATTTTACCCCCTTCCTGACCAGGCCCTATTTTGCGATTCGGCACTGCGTGATTTTAACGGACAATTGCGCAGTCGTGCAACGCTGTACCCAAATGAAATTGACGTCCTTTTTTCCCCACAAACAGAGCTTTCTTTTGGTGGTATTTGATCACCTATGCGATTTTTACTTTTTGTGCTATAAACAAAAAAAGAGCATACATTTTGAAAAAACTGAATTTTTGTAAAATCTTACCGTAAAATTCCTTTCTCTGAGTCCTCCGACAGTCGCCGCCCCTTCATAATTTTCACCAATGGGTAATTGACCTTTGCTCCGCAGGAGTAGCTAGGCAACAAGATTTGTTAATATCAAAGCTTTTAGCATATCACACCCCTAGGGGGCGTTCCCCTCAGTCAATACCTCCCTGCTTCCAGCATTCTCAACTCAGTTTCAGTAGCATAGCAGTAGAGTACATAAAAAAACCCCAAAAGAGGGGCGGGGGCGGCGACTGTCGGAGGACTCAGAGAAAGGAATTTTACGGTAAGATTTTACAAAAATTCCGTTTTCTCTTACGTCCTCCGACAGTCGCCGCCCCTTCATAATCTTCACCAATGGGATGTCCCAGAGCAGTGTAGACATGAGGGGTGGGAAAAAACGCAGCCGCGCATAAAGCAACGCAGTACCCACATCAGAGAAAGGAACCTTACCAAGGTAAGAGAACCAACCTGGCAACAGGAAAACGTGCTCAACAGGAGCAACAACCCAGGAAAAACAAGTAACCCAGGGGTAAAATCACCTCAGCAGCCAAGGGCCCAAACAAGGGACCCTAAGGCACTGCCGCACTAAGAACTTTACGGCCAAAGGAAGCATCTGCCGATGCCTGAACATCCACTTTGTAAAATTTGGAGAAGGTGTGAACGGACGACCAAGTCGCCGCCTTACACACCTGGGCCACAGAAGCCTGATGACGACAGACCCAAGACGTACTCAGAGATCTGGTAGAGTGCACATTCACAGGGAAAGGAGGAACCTCCCCTCTCAAAGCATAGGCTTGTACAATAGTCTGTCTGATCCATTTGGCGATGGTAGCAACCGACGCCGCCATGCCCTTCCGAGGTCCCTCTGGAAGGACGAATAGGGAATCCGACTTGCAAAAGGACTTAGTCGATGACAGGTAAACCCTGATCGCCCGAACAACATCCAAGGCATGCAAAGCCACCTCCTTCGGATGTTTAGGCTTCGCGCAAAGCGAAGGCAAAACAATGTCCTCATTCAGGTGAAACTCCGAGATCCTTTTCGGAAGAAAAGATGGGTTAGGTCGCAAGACCACCTTATCCTTGTGAATCACCAGGTAGGGAGAGCTGCAGGACAAAGCCGCCAGCTCCGACACCCTGCGAGCCGAAGTGATCTCCACCAAAAAGGCAACCTTTTTGGACAACAGAGACAACGAGATCTCCCTGATCTTTTCAAAGGGAGCCTGTTGTAACACGGACAGAACCAAGTTCAAGTCCCATGGAGGCAAAGGTTCCCTCCTAGGAGGGGCCAAATGTCGCACCCCCTGAACAAAGGTGCTAACCAATGAATTAGACGCCACAGGGCGTTGAAAAAGAACGGCCAGCGCAGAAATCTGACCCTTAATTGTGGCCAGCTCCAAAACGCTGGTCCACTCCAGTTTGGAGGAAAGCCAACACTCTCGACACCGAGTATGATCGAGGGGAACACCCCCTAGACTCACACCAGGCAAAGTACGCTTTCCAAGTACGGTAGTAAATTTTTCCCGAAGAGGTTTTTCTAGCCTTGATCAAAGTGGGAATGACCTCAGGGGAGAGACCCCTATCCTTCAGGACCTGGCTTTCAACAGCCAGGCCGTTAAAGCCAGCGACTGTAAAGCAGGATGGAATATCGGCCCTTGAGACAGAAGGTCTTCCCGAAGCGGCAGGCGCCACGGAGCGTCGACTGCCAGATTTACGAGGTCTGTGTACCAAGACCGGCGAGGCCAGTCCGGTGCCACCAGAATCACCGCGTGCGGTTCCGAGACCAATCTGCGAAGCAGCCTGGACAGCAGCTGAATCGTTGGAAAGGCATACATCAGACGATACTGATACCAGGGCGCCACTAACGCGTCTGAGGCGTCTGCCTGAGGATCGCGCGTCCTTGCCAGGAACCTTTCCACCTTGTTGTTCAGACGAGACACGAACAGGTCCACATCCGGAAGACCCCACTTCGCGCACAACATCTGGAAGACATCCGGGTGAAGAGACCACTCCCCCTGGTCCAGGGCCTGGCGACTCAGATAGTCCACCTGCCAGTTTTCCACCCCCGGAATGTGCACAGCCGTTATCGCCGGGACGTGTGTCCTCGGCCCACGACAGAATGCCGTTTACTTCCCGAGCAGCACGGGCACTCCTGGTGCCCCCTTGATGGTTGATGTAGGCCACCGCTGTGGCATTGTCCGTCTGAACCCGAACCGGACGGCCCTGAAGCCGTTCCGACCAGTGCAGAAGGCAAAGTTTTATCGCTCGCAATTCCAGAATGTTGATCGGAAGGGAGGATTCCTCCTCCGACCAAGTTCCCTGGGCGGACAGAACGCACAGAACGCCACCCCAGCCCGACAGGCCGGCATCCGTGGTGATCACCGTCCACGAGAAAGGACTTGCCCCCCCCGACACCGCCGGGGACTGGAGCCACCACAAAAGACCCCTTCGGGTGTGGCGGCTCAACGAAAGCTGCCGATCCAGAGATTGCGGATGCCCGTCCCACTTGGCCAGGATCTCCGCCTGAAGACCCCGCGTGTGAAACTGGGCGAAGGGAATCACCTCGAAAGCCGAGACCATTAGACCTAGACATCTCATACATGTCCGGAGGGACGAGCACTGAGTGTCCCTGAGGGACCTGACCTCGTCCTGAAGGGTCCAGAGCTTGTCTTCCGGCAGGAAGACCTTCGCTTGAGCAGAGTCCAGGATCATCCCCAGGTAGGGAAGACGAACCGACGGACACAACGTTGATTTTGGAAAATTTATCGTCCAACCGAACTCCTGCAGAGTCTGCATCGTGGTGGACAGGTCGTTCACCAGGCCCTGACTGGACGCAGACCGAAGCAAGATATCGTCCAGATATCCCAAGACAGAGACGCCCTGGGCTCTCAATAAGGCCAGGACCGGCGCAAGCACCTTGGTGAAAACCCGCGGAGCCGAAGCGAGACCGAAGGGTAACGCCACAAATTGGTAATGGTCCTCCGCAATGGCGAATCGAAGGTACCTCCGGTGACCCTCGAAAATGGGGATGTGAAGGTACGCATCCTTCAGATCGATGGAGGCCATGAATTCCCCCGGACTCAGGGCAGCCACCACTGAGCGCAGGGATTCCATGCGGAACTTGCGAACCCGCACAAAGCGGTTCAGAGCTTTCAAGTCCAGAATCGGACGTACCTTGCCCTCCTTTCTGGGCACAGTGAACAGATTGGAGTAGAACCCCCGAAATCTGTCCCGATGAGGCACCGGAAAACCACTCCCTGGGCCCGCAGGTCCCGCACCGCCAGGTGCAGATCCTGCAAACGCTCCGGAGACAGCTGAAGATTTGAGGGAAAAAATCTGCTCGCCGGCCGAGAGAGAAACTCGATCTTGTATCCAGATCGAACGATTTCCTGAACCCACCTGTCCCGAATGCGGGCCAGCCAGGGTTGAAGAAAACCGAGCAAACGTCCCCCCACCCCAGAACCGGGTGAGGGCGCCCCTTCAGGCCGAACTGGTACGGGCAGCGGACCCGGACTGGCCGGACTTCTGCTTACCTGCCCACGGCTTCTTCTGGGAGCCTTGGCCCTTGAAGGGCTTGCCCTTGTATTGCGACCGAAAGGCACAAAAGGACCCCTGAGAGGGCCTAAACGAGGTATTCTTCTTACCGCGAACAAACTTATTCTTGTGAGTGTGGGGTAAGAGAGTGCTCTTACCCCCGGAAATTCCCTTTATCA
The DNA here is from genome assembly GCF_965119305.1 of Pelophylax lessonae. Classification (NCBI taxonomy): domain Eukaryota; kingdom Metazoa; phylum Chordata; class Amphibia; order Anura; family Ranidae; genus Pelophylax; species Pelophylax lessonae. Next base: position 70,929,203 of record NC_138777.1, read on the forward strand.
GAGTATCCAAAGACTCACCAAAAAGGCGAGATCCCGCGTAGGGAAGATTAGCTAGAGTCTTGCCAGAGGATTGGTCAACCGACCAACATTTCAGCCATATAAGGCGACGGTTCAACACTGCTACACTGGAGAGGCGTGCAGCCAAAGGGACTAAATCCAAGTCCGCATCGCACAAATACATGACACCCTGATGAATCTGATCTACCATAGCCAATGTTGTCGGCGGAGCAGAGTCAGCCACCAGGGTGCGCCTGAGCACCTGCGTCCAATCCGCAATAGCTTGGGCTGCCATGATGGAAGCAAAAATAGGCTTCAGCATAGAACCAGCAACTGTATAAGCATGACGGGCCAGAGACTCCAATCTCCTGTCCATAGGGTCCCGGAACACCGGGGTATCCTCAGCAGGAATCGCAGTGGATTTTTTCAAAACTGCCACCGCGTGATCCACTTGAGGCGGCACACACCAACGCTCATCAGTGGTGGGTGTAAATGGATAACGCAGCTTGAACTTACTTGGCACAGTAAAGGGCTTCTTTAAATTGCGCCATTGCTCATCAACCGCGCGCTGAAATTCCGCAGGGCAGGAAAAAAAAAATCTGCGCTGATTTGCGTTTCCTTTTCGTCCCATAAGAGGACATCAAAGCAGGAGGACATGGTTCATCCTGCAGATGCAAGGTTTCCTTGATAGAAGTAATCAACTCATCCATGAGTGCAAGCTCTTCAGGGCAGCCAGGGGGAGAAGTATCAACTCCTTCTACCTCAGCCTCCCCCTCGGACCCCACAAGGTCCAGAGATGAACTAGACCCTTAGAAGGGCACTCCAGCCATAGCAGCCCCATCGCCCTCTGAATCAGAGGAAATAGATAACCTGGGCCGTTTTGCGGATCGATCAGCCATTAGCATCTGCACCTGAGAAGCCAAATTCCCTACAACAGCAGCCAGATCAGCCCCCTCGGGGGATGCAGCAGCCCCTTGGCCCCCCACCAGGGTGGGAGGAAACTTGCAATCCTGAGAATCCATGCCCCAGTATCAACTGAAATAAAGGACTGCCCCTTTAAGACCGCGGTGAGCGCAGCCCACCGCACACTACTGTATGTACCGACCCCCGCAGGGATAAGGAGCACTGAGCAAGGAAATACAGGATAAGGAAGGTAAAAACCTGGAGAGAGCACACAGCTGCTGCCACTGATCACTGTTCCAGTGAAAAAGGAAGTGATGCAATGACTGACCGACCTATATAGCCTATGAAGGCTCCACAAACATGGCCGCTCGGCTGAGGAATTAAGGCAACAAGAAAATGGCGCCGACATGTGCTTGCATGATCGACCGCCGCTAAAATGGCGGCGTTTGGCGCCAAAACACACCGCTGTATTAAACAAGGCCGGTTACCACAGTTTTATCCGAAACAATGGCGGACCGCATCAGCGGCCGCCGCACAGCATGTCTGAGCCCAGTCTGCCCATACAGTACACATAGCAGAGCGGGAGAGCCCCCCCCCCCCCCGCAGCCCACAGAAAGGCAGCTATTCCACACAGGAATCTGACAGGGAGCGCACTCACACAGACATGTGGGTCACACAGTCACAGACTGACACCCAAACAGACAGGTCCCCACATAGAATTTTACTTACCATTCCGGATGGCGTGGGGAGCCGTCTCCAGCAACCAAACCGATGTACTGAGGACAGGGAGTGTCGCACCCAGGACGCAGTGGATTGCGGTGCGAAACCGCAAATGGCGTCCGGTGAGGTAGCCACCTCACAGGCAGCATCCCTGCAGCAAACAGGGATGGGTCGTTCAATATGCCAGGGAAAAACTGAGCTGAACGCTCGATGGCAGGCTGGAGAAACCCCTGGCTCTCAGCCCTGGGATCCAGGGTGGCCAGTCCGAGACCCAGCTCCGCATGATCTATCTTCATCCGAAGAAAACTAAACTAATGCTGAGAAAAAAACAGCTAAGTAAAAGAAAGAGAAAAACACTTGAAATAAAATCTAAAAGAGGATAGAAGGCTGAGACTGAAAGCCCCAGCACAGGAACAGCCAGCTACTCCTAAGCTAGGCAATTGAAAACTGAGTTGAGAATGCTGGAAGCAGGGAGGTATTGACTGAGGGGACCGCCCCCTAGGGGTGTGATATGCTAAAAGCTTTGATATTAACAAATCTTGTTGCCTAGCTACTCCTGCGGAGCAAAGGTCAATTACCCATTGGTGAAGATTATGAAGGGGCGGCGACTGTCGGAGGACGTAAGAGAAAATAACAATATTTTTCACATTTTTTTTATGAAATTCCCCCCCAAAAAATGTAAAAATCAAAATTTTTTAACATTTTTAGCCAATTTGTTTTCTGCTACGTTTGGTAAAAAAAAAAAAAAATCGCAAGCATTTTTTGATTAGTTTGCGCAAAAGTTATTGCGTTTACTAAGGGAAAGATTTCTGTCATTTTTGGGGGGTTTTTTTAACGAGTAATGGCGGCGATCTGCGATTTTTTTTGCGGGACTGCGACATTGCGGCGGACAGATCGGACCCTTGACTGACGTTTCTGACACTTTTGGGGGTACCAATGACATTACTACAGTAATCAGTGCTATACATATGCACTGTTACTGTAAAAATGACACTGGCAGGGAAGGGGTTAACTTTATTGGTGATGTAGGGGTTAAGTGTGTCCCTAGGGGCGTGCTTCTAACTGTAAAGGGGTGTGGCTAGTGATGTAACCACAGAGACATACGATCCTTCATAGCAGGATCGTATGATCTCTGCAGTTAGATCAGGGAGAATGACAGGCGGCTTCGTTTTCATTAGCCGCCTGCCTTTCTCCCTCTCCATGGGGAGATCGCGAGTGACCGGTGGACATCGGGTCCGCCGGTCACACGCGCGCACTTGTTAAGGAACGAGCAGGAGCGGGAGTGCGCCCCCGGCGGCGCGTGCTCGTCCCCTAGAGGCTCACAGGCTAGCGACGTAGTACTACGTCACTTTGCCTGTAAGGGGCTGACCCCATTATTCCTTGTACACAAATCAAAAGGGAGGGGGGCACAATTGAAAGTTCATTAACCACTGCTGGACCGGAAGGTTTTACCCCCTTAATGACCAGGCCATTTTTTGCAATACGGCACTGAGTTATTTTACCTGACAATTGCACTGTTGTGCGACACTGTACCCAAATGAAATTATGTCATTTTTTTCCACAAATAGAGCTTTCTTTTGGTGGTATTTGATCACCTGTGCGATTTTTATTTTTTGCGCTATAAACAAAGAAAGAGCGACAATTCTGAAGATAAATTACCAATAAAAAAAAATTGAAAAATCTAATTTTTTCATAATTTTAGGCCAATTTGTATTCTGACACATATTTTTGGTAAAAAAAATTCCAATACGTGTATATTGATTGGTTTGCGCAAAAGTTATAGCGTCTACAAACTAGGGGAAAGATTTATGTAATGTTTACTTATTTATTTTTACTAGTAATCAGCGATTTTTAGCGGGACTGCGACATTACGGCGGACAGATCGGACACCTGACATTTTTGACACTTTTGGGGGGACCAGTGACATTACTACAGTAAAGATTATTGTAAATAAAATTGGTGCTAAATTCAAAATGATCCGAGTAAAAACTTTCTAAAACATATATCAAAAGAATACAATAAATTGTGGAAAATAAATGAATACAATCAAGATATAAAAAAATCGTGCAAATAATTCAATAAAGTGCATCTCTATGGGGAAGCGGATGTCAGCGGAGACATGTCCGCTGACATCCTATCCGATCCTGTCCGTCAAATCCGGACGGATAGAACCTCTATTTTCCATCTGTCTGGTGGATCGGATGAGAAAGGACAGGCGGTCCGTTCTCATCCGATTTCCCCCATAGAGGACAACGGAGACCTGACAGCTCTGTCTCCGCACACAGAGCTGCCATCCGCCTGCTCAGTGGGGGATCGGCAGATCGATCCCCCGCTGAGAAAAACGGAGTCCGCCAACAGACCGGACAGTGTGAAAGGGGCCTAAAGTATAACTTAAGGCAATTTTTCTTTTTTTTCGTTTTGGATAGAGAGTTATTGTTGTCTGTGCCCCCGTTAGGGAGATTCACTCTCTCTATTTGTCCTGTTTATCATTATCATTGAAAGTAAAAAAAAAAAAAAAAAAACCCACATTTTGTGCTGTCCTCAGGGGATATCTCCCAATGGGGAAACTAGTTCTGGTAACCTAGGGGTCCCCAATTAATTCCCTTAATTTTCAGGGATTTCCTCTCACTTCCTGTTTGACTATGGGACAGGAAGTGAAGGTTAATCTCCGCAATGGGACACCGATGGTAAAAAAAAAAAAATCTGAAAGGGGTTATAACCCTCCATTGCTCTATCGAAAATGAAAATAAAATAAAAAAATGCCTCTAGTTCTACTTTAATGCAGCTCTGTTGAATTTGACTTAATATCAACGTCTAGCGGTCCCAGTACAGAAGTGCTGGAGAGTTAGAGGGAGAAGCAGAACAAGGAGCCAAAAAAAAAGTTTTAGTTAACTGCTTGCCGACCGCTCACTGTACATTTACGTCGGCAGAGCAGCACCTAAAGGCAAAGTCATGTAAATAAACGGTGATCGGTCACTCCTCATTCCCGCTGCTCTGGGGCGTGCTCTTGCGTGCCCCCGGCCCCGCTGATGGTCTGATTCGGTTCAGAACTGATCAGTCATCAGGTCCAGGCCAATGATTTTTGGCCTGGACTTGCTGATCGGTCCTGACCAATTCACAGACCTAGCTGTGCCTGTGAAAAATAAACACAGGCACAGAGAAGGTCCTCTCACTCCTCCCAAAATCCATTTTGGATTTCATCGTGAGAAGAGAGAGGATCAAATTGTGAGTACTGCACAAAGCACACACACCTAGCCAGGTACATTTAACCCCCGATCGACCCCCCCCCCCAGTTAACCCCTACACCCCCTGTCACATTGCACACTATACACAGTATAGAGCAGTTTTCTATATTTCTGTAATAGCGTGCCTTGTGACATCATTTAGCGCTAGCGACCGTTAGTTTTAGGCTTAGGGTACCCACCACCCCCTCAATAAAGATTTAACCCCCTGATCACCCCCAGTTAACCTCTTCACCCCCTGTCACATTGCACACTATATACAGGTAATATAGTGGTTTTCTGTGATAGTGTGATTGTGACTTCAGTTAGCGCTAGCGAGTTTGTTTCTGACCCAAATAGGTTTACGGTACCCGCCACCCCCCGATAAAGATTTTACCCCCTGATCACCCCCAGTTAACCCCTTCATTGCCCTGTCACAGTGTGACTTTTATAGTGTACAGTTTTTATTTCTGATCACTATTAGTGTCACAGGTGACATTAGTTAGCATTAACGCTAGTTAGCATCAGTCTAGGACAGCGCAGATCTCCGCCGCATAGTTAGAAATATAATTTAACCCTTTGATTACCAGTAACACACACATACACACACTAAACACCTCCATTACTAGTATAGTATCTAAACGGATCAATATCTTTGATCCGATCAGAACTATACTAGCGTTCCCAATAGTTTAGGGTTCACAAAACGCAGCGTTAGCAGGATTGGTCACGACACCTGCCAGCACCTGCGTTTAGCCCCTCCGCCCAGCCCACCCCACCCAGGCAAGTGCAGTAATCAATAGATTGCGGTCACTTCCAAAAACGCACGAAACCGCTGCGTTAGCAGAGTCAGGCCTGATCCCTGCTAGCACTAGCAGTTTTTTTTGTAGCGCTTGAAATAGTCCTCGACAACCAGGTGCTTTTTTACCTGTGAGTCTCACTAGTGTACCTGTAAATTTAGTGGATAAAATGTCCAAACTGAGGTACACTAGTGAAGAGGCCTACAGCATACTTACCATGTCAGATGAGAGCGATGGGGAAGCCTCACTGGCATAATCAGGGTCAGTATACGAGCCTGTAGACAGCAGTGGCTCCCTGACAGATAGCTCCGACGACGGAGGGGTCCCTGCTAAGGTCAGGCGTACCCGACCCCGTTCTGGAGTTGCTGAGGTGCAGAGAACGCAGGGTGCTCATATGCAGCAGAGTGTTGGTACTAGTGCCGCTCAAACACTTCTGGTGAACTGGCAAGCACCAGTGGCCTAGTAGACCCTGATCGTAGACATACCAGCACTGCAGTAACACTTGGTGACGTGGCGAGTCCCATAAGTGCAGTTTAAGCTGGTGCAGTGGCTAGCACGAGTAGTGGCCCGCAGCCACCGAGAATTTGAAGACAGGCCCGTAGAGCCCTCCCTGATGCGCTGGCATATCCTAATTGGCAGCCCCCAGATTCTACAGCGCCCGTACTTCCCCCGTTCACTGCCCAACCCAGAATTCACGTGAAAACAGCCAATTTTAATTCCCTTGACTTTTACGAGTTGTTTTTCACAGAAGATCTTTACAGATCTATTGTGGACCAAAGCAATTTATATGCTGGTCAATAGATTGCCGCCAATCCAAATTCGTCCCTTGCCAGAGAATTTGGCTGGAAACCTATAACGGTTTCGGAGTTTAAAACTTTTCTGGGCTTATCCCTTAACATGGGCATAACTAAAAAGGAGTGAATTGTGGTCATATTGGTCCACTGACCCAGTCCTCTATATGCGCTCTATATGTTCTCTGCTTGCATGGCCAGGGGGAGATACAAGCAAATTCTGCACTTCAGTGACAATGAACGCTGTTGTCCTCGGGGAGACCCTGGATATGACCGGCTACACAAAATTAGGCCCCTCTTAAACCACTTCAATCAGCGGTTTGTAGCCTGGTTTACCCCGCCAACAAGTTGACTGCGTTGATGAGACCCCGATTACGTTTTCTGGCCGCCTTGCTTTCAGTTTCTCCCTAGCAAGCGTGCCAGATACAGGGTCAAGCTGTATAAGCTGTGTGACAGGGCAACAGGCTATACAGTTAGTTTCCGTGTTTACAAAGGAAAAGATAGCACTGTGGAGCCCCCCAACTGCCCAGACTACATAGGGAGCAGCGGCAAGATTGTGTGGGACTTGGTGTCAAACTTATTCGGAAAGGGGTACCATTTGTACATGGACTATTTTTATTCAAGTGCGCCACTTTTTAGTCACCTGCTCGAATTACTAATTGGCACATGTGGCACCGTGTGACCTTATTGCCGGGGCTTCCCCCCCCCAACAGCTTGTAGATTCCCGTCTTAGTCGGGGGGAGAGAGCCTGCTTGAAAACTGACAAATTGCTTGCAGTGAAGAGGAGGGATACAAGAAATGTTTTTGTTCTGTCCTCCATTCACGCAGACACAACGGTCCAAATTCATACGGCAACTGGTGTTTTGGAGAAGCCCCTCTGTGTTAACGACTACAACCTTAATATGGGAGGGGTGGACTTCAACGACCAGCTTTTGGCGCTATACTTAGTTGCCGTAAAGCCTAAAAATGCTGGTACAAAAAAGTGTCTGTTTATTTATTCCAATTGGCTTCGCTGAACACTTTTGTGCTATACAAAAGTGCCAGGACGAAATTCCAGGTTGAGATCATCAGAGCCTACCTGTATCCAACTTCCCCTACCAGATGCAGTGAGCCGGCTGCATGAGAGGCATTTTCCTTATGCCATCCCGAGTACCCCTACCCAAAGACACCCCCAAAAAAGATGTCGTGTCTGTAGTAAGCGCAGATTTAGGCGTGACACCCGTTATTGTTGTACTGACTGTCCTGGCCAACCTGGTCTCTCTGCATCGGGGACTGTTTCCGCCGCTACCACACACTAGTGGAGTATTAGCGTAGGGTACAGCATGGCACACTTACACAGGGTCTCACAAGATGTTCGATGGCTATTGTCATTTTGAGAGACCCTTAGCTGGAATTTTGCAGTTGAAAAAAAGTGTGAGAAAAAAAAAAAAGTTACAAAAAAAATTCAAAAAAAAAAATACAAAAAAATATAAAATAATAAAAGCCAAAAATAGTTGTCGTTTGAGTTATTTTTCTGTTCTTACTCTGCTCTTCTACTCTTCCTACTTTTACTGTACTTTTTACTGTTTTTCATTGGTAACCATTTTTTACTTTTACGGTACCAATGTAATGTTTTATTTCTATTCTATTGTTAACCAGTTTGCCTTGCAGGTACACTCATCAGCTGCCACAGATTTTATATATTCTGATACAAACAGCATTTTCGCTCAGTATATATGTAAATCTCTGATGGCAGCGCTGTAGGAGGTGATTTCACCACCACAGTTAAAAAAAAAAAAAATAGGTATATATGGCGTTGGTCACGTATACCCATCATTAGAAAGTGGGTTGGATGTTTTGGGCAGCTAATGGTGGGTATACTTCACATTTTCTGGCGGATATCTCTTCATCTACATCGATAGATGTGGATGAAGGAATCTGTTAGGTTCTCTTTTTTTCGTTCAGCCCACAGGCTTGCATGAAAAAAAAAAAAAAAAAAACTACAATATATGCCAAATAAGGACCAGCAATGTACTGGTATGTTGCTTGACATTGAGTGGTTATACCAGGATGATGCCTGAAGATTTAGGCATCATCTTGGTATCGTTTTTCACAGCCAGTGGTCGGCTTACATGTAGAAGCGATCCTAGTGGATAATTGGCCGCTATACTGCTTTTACAAGCAGTGGGAGGGGACTACCTGTCCTCCCACCGCCTTCCGCGGTTTTTCTCGGGCTCTCCTGTCCCACCAGGTAACCACAAAGTGCAGCCGGTGGTTCAATCTAATCATAGAGCTGATTGGAGACGAGAATGGCTCCAATCATCTCTATGGCCTAAGATACCAGAAGCTACAAGCATTTCATGACTTTGGTTTCGCCAGAAACAAACAGCGCCATTGGGAAATTGGGAAAGCATCTTATTACACCAATCTTGGTTTGGTCAGATGCTTTAAGGCCAGAGGAGAGATCTAGAGTCTAAAAGACCCCAATTTTTTTTTTTTTAAAAAAAGAGTACCTGTCACTACAGATTGCTATCATAGGGGATATTTAAATTCACTGTGATAACAATAAAAATGATTAAAAAAAAAAAGAAAAATGAAAGGGAAGGTGTCAAAATAACATAAAAAAGCAAAATAAATAATAATAATAATGAAAAAAAATTCAAGCACCCCTGCCCCTCCGTGCTTGCGCACAAAGGTGCACTGAAGTGTTGGTCTAGTGTCATATGTAAACAGCAATTGCAGCATGCATGTGAGGTATCGCTACGAAGGCCAGGTCGAGGGCAGTAATTCATGCAGTAGACCTCCTCTGTCCAAAGTGGTAACCCGTAAAGACTTTTAAATGCTTTTAAAAATGTACGTATATTATTACCACTGCACAGGGCGTGTGCAATTTTAAAGCATGCCATGTTTGGTATCTATGTACTCGGCCTAAGATAATCTTTTACCAAACAATTAGGAATTATATAGTGTATTTGTGCATTAAATTTAAAAAAGTAGCGTTTTTTTTCACAAAAATTGCGTTTGGAAAATCTGTGCGCAAATACCGTGCGACGAAAAAAATTGCAACATCCACCATTTTGTTCTGTAGGGACTCTGCTTTAAAAAAATATATAATTTTTGGGGGTTCAAAGTAATTTTCTAGTAAAAACAAAATATTTTTTCATGTAAACAAAGTCACAGAAAAGACTTGGTCTTCAAGTGGTTAGAAGAGTGGGTGCTGTGTGGCCAGTGGCGTACCTAGAGCATCTGGCACCCAGGGCGGATCCTATATCTGGCACCCCCCCCCCCCCCTTTAAAATGTAAAAACGCCCCCAAAAATGTTTTCAAGACTGCAGACATGATACCAGAGATCGTCAAAGACTGAGGATGTGATACAATAGATAGTTAGAGACTACAGACATGATACAGGAGATGGTCAGAGACTACAGACATGATACAGGAGATGGTCAGAGACTGCAGACATGATAAAAGAGATGGTCAGAGACTGCAGACATGATACAAGAGCTGGTCAGAGACTGCAGACATGATACAAGATAGAAGAGCACTAGGGGGGCCGGAGAGCAGAGGAAGCAGAGAGCACTGGAGAGAATTAAGGGGGGGGGGTGGAAAGCATTGCAGGGGGGTTGGAAAGTGTGAGGGGTAGAGAGTACTGGGGGGTGGAGAGGGGGGCGGTGCTGGAGAGCACGGGGGGGGGGGGGGTGCACAGGGGGGTGGAGAGCACTGGGGGGGGGACTGGAGATCACTGAGGGGGGAGACATGGTGCACAGGGGGGGGGGGGGGGGGTGGAGAGCACTGGAGATCACTGAGGGGGGGAGCCAGGATGCACAGGGGGTGGAGAACTGGAGATCCCTGAGGGGGGGGAGCCAGGGTACACAGGGGGGGGTGGAGAGCACTGGGGGGGGGGGGGAACTGGAGATCACTGATGGGGGGGGGCAGGGTGCACAGGAGGGTGGAGAGCACTGGAGATCAATGAGGGGGGGATTCCAGGGTGCACAGGGGGTGGACTGGAGAACACTAAAGGGGGGGGCAGGTGCACAGGGGGGTGGAGAGCACTGGGGGAACTGGAGATCACTAAAGAGGGGGCAGGGTGCACAGGGGGGTATGGAGCACTGTGGGAGGGAAATGGAAATCACTGAGGGGCGTGCCAGGGTGCACGGGGGGTAGAGAGCACTGGGGGAACTGGAGATCACTGAGGGGGGGGGCAGGGTGCACAGGGGGGTGGAGAGCACTGGGGGAACTGGAGATCACTGAGGGGGGGAGCCAGGGTGCACAGGGGGGGGGGGTGGAGAGCACTGGGGGAACTGGAGATCACTGAGGGGAGGAGCCAGGGTGCACAGGGGGGTAGAGAGCACTGGGGGAACTGGAGATCACTGAGGGGGAGCAGGGTGCACAGGGGGGGTGGAAAGCACTGGGGGAGCCAGGGAGCATTGGGGGGAGCTGAAGAGAACTGGGAGGAGGGGGGCTAAAGAGCACTGGGAGGAGGGGGGTTGAAGAGCACTGGGGTGGGGGGGGGATGTGCTGGATAGCACTGGGGGGCCAGCAAAGGAATTTGTATATTGGGGCGGTGGGACAGCTGCATAAAGAGGAATTGATCTTTCCATATATCTCCTGCGTCTGTTGAATGCCTGCAGGAGGGAGAGGAGGAGAATCAGTCATTCAACGGGCGCAGGAGATATATGGAAAGAGCAGTTCCTCTTTATGCAGCTGTCCCGGCCGCTTCTCCTATCCAGCACAGTGAGCACACAGCACTTACCTTCTTTCTTCCCGCCCCCTGTGAGCAGCGCGCCGCTGACTGAAGGAGCTGCTATTGCAGCTGCCTTCACAGGGAGATGCGTGCCGGCCCGACGGCACCGGTGGGCACCCCTGAGCGGCCTGACAGCCCCCGCCCCTGTGCGTGGCACCCGGGGCGGTCCGCACCCCCCCATTGGTACGCCACTGTGTGTGGCTAAGATTGCGCATAAAATGCCAGTAGTTTTTTTTTTTTTTTAAACAACCAAGCTTTATTTAAAAAAAAAAAAAAAAACTTATACTAAATTTACACATAAATACGACTAGAACCCCACTCTCCCCTATAGGGCAATCGGATGGAAACAGACCGTCTGTTTCCATCCGATCCACGGGATGGATAGAAAATAGAACCACCATCTGTCTGTTTTTGGCGGACAGAATCAGATGGTGGCAGATTACTGCTCCATAGAGGAGACTGAAGGGTCCGATCAGGTCTGCCTGAGAAACTGACAGGCAGACCTGATCAGACAGCCTGTGTGAAAAGGGGCCTATGGCTGTGGCATGGCAGGGAGAAATATATATATATATATATATATATATATATATATATATATATATATATATATATATATATATATATATATATATATATATATATATATATATATATATATATATATATATATATATTTATATTTCAATAATTGGAAAAAAATTATTTTTTAAATAATTTAAAAAATAAATAAATAATAACCACACTCCCTGTCCACTTACCTTTAAGCAAAGGTTAAGTGGACAGGGAGATGAAGCCTGCAAAAACTTCCATCTCATCTCCTCTTGGGAAGGAGATGGGCAGGCATTGAGAACAGGCAGTGAAAACGATAATTAGTGACTGCTTGTGAAACTCCCAGGCACCACAAGAGGGCACCAGTTCCCCGTTGGAAGCCTTTCTCATCTCACAGAAGAAGGCCGAAAAGTCGGGGCCTCAATTTTCAGACGGCACGGTAGTCCGTGCACTCGGGGAGGAGGTGGGCGCAAAAGGGACAGGACACCTCCTGCAGGGCACCCCAGGCGCCAGGTTGCTAATTCAAGTCGCCAATGCGACCTGGCGCCTGGGGATTGTCGAGCCCCGACACAGGCAATAGGACACACCCAATATGTTTAGCGTTTAAAAAGTGTTGCAGTCATGTTCCCCAAAGTGCTTGCATCAAATACAAAATAAATGATGTGTCTCAGTGTGGTACTCGGCTTCCACCAGATAGGAGATCCCCCGGGATTGAAAACACTCCACAGAGCTATGCAACACAGTAAAGTCTGCCCCAATGGAAAACCCAAAGTGCTTGTGACACTGGAGCTTTGGAGAACATAAAAAGCAAGTAGTATCATGCAAGGGGGAGACTCTGGAGGCTCCAGATCTCCAGGTAGAACCTGGCAACAATCACATTCCAGACAGTTTTTGCCCCATCAGTGGGCAAAGAACTTTTCAGGTAAAGGCTTACAAATGGCAGATGAAAAACACCCCTAGACCTGTAAAAAGCAATCTGTTGGTAACACTAGCAGATCACTAGGTGCCTTGAAAATGTCAAAAGCCAATGCCCTAGCATCAAACTACAGACTGGCCCCACAACAACTGCAAGATGTTCTTGGCTCTAATGAATTTTTTTTTATATTTAGAAGGGGGGGGGGGGGGGGGGGACACCCATTCTCCTAGGCCACTAGCTTAAAAACTGAAGAATGATAGGTGTGTAAGGGGTATATTGCCAGTTCAACAATTGTTTGATGCAAGAGGCAGCATAATCGATGATAAACATAATATAAATATAGTTGGATCCAGGCAGGTCTAATATATGTAGGGCCAGCCATAGAGGAGTATCAGGACACCTTTAAATGTATAGGTGGTGCCCCCTAGAACAAATTAGATAATAGACAGTGAAATAAGTTGAGAAATGTGATCTCTCCTCAAATATCTTTATTAACAATAAATGAGGATGACAATCCCTTGTTACCTAATCGTAGATCCGTTTTTTGGTCATGCGCTGTGAGAAGACCATTTCAACCATCTGAGCAGTGTCATGCCCGTTTGAGTGACATTGATTGAGCACCAGCATACCCTGACCAGCAGAGACATCCGTCAGAAGTGCATTTCTCAAGTGAGCCCTTAACCTAGGCATTCAGGTGTACCCATGATTTACCCTCTGTGAGGACAGACTTTTTGACTTGAGTGTCTCCCAGTCTATGGGGATCTACTGCACGTGGCTCCAACCAATTGTCTATACATGCTCAGGACCCATTCAGGCTGTAGATATATTCCACTACTAGACTTTATATAGACTTCATGCTGCAGTTTCTAGTGTTCAACACCAGCCTGCCACTCTGACTGACACTATGGTCACCACTCAGTGCACTTGGTGATTCCATATATTAGACCATTTGGCCTGTCAGTATTGGGTGACTAAACAAGCACTTTCAGTATCTGTGGATCCACCACAGCCCACATACGAGACACACTCTGTTGCCCCTGTTCTGACACCCTCAGAGGATGTCTAGTGGGAAACCATTCATTTATAGTTCTATCATTTGTGGGTCCATTATGGGTGACTAATACCCAATTTCCACTGAGCGGATCGGTTCAGGTCGGTACGCAATTTTGAGTGAGTGAAAGTGGCCCATACAACCGAACCAAACCACACAATTCCTGGTCCTGCTTCAGATGTAGGGCCATAGGAAATGGTATGGTTTGGGCAGAGCTACTGGCATCACACAATACATTCCACTAATTGGGGGACAGGAAAACGTCAATACTCACATCGAACAAAAGCACAAAACAAACACCACGTTTGGTGTAAACCCCCGTATGGCCCCTGGCGCTCCGACTTGCAGTGGAAACGCTTACCTGAATAGGCCGGACCAAACTGTTACGACCCGAACAGTCACACTCAGTGGAAACGAGGCAATAGTGAACCTGGATGTTATCCACAGATTTGTATGGCAGTGCTCATGCACTTATTGGGTATTTTCCCAGGATCTCACTTGACCCTTAGAATTAATCATTACACGTTAATACAGCTTGTGTTAACTCGTTGGTCTGAGTATGGGTGTGGATGAGACTCCAGGGGTGTTTTAATGACAATGTAGTCAGTTTTAATTCTTGTTGCCTCACCAAGCTTTTTGCATATCATTTTCACATATTGATTGCCAAGATATTTGAGGCAAGAGTGCAGTTTGTCCCCTGCATAGAACAAGTGGGCTTTCCCAAACTTCTTTTACAGCATAATCCATTACCCTGCATTCCTCAAATGATTACTGTAGAACTGAAGGCAAGACTTCCCATTTTGGATGGCGTAAGGGAGGGTTACACCCCCATTAGATTTTTGCCACATTGAGGAGATTCCCCCTTCCCTTCCTATGCACTTGCCCCAACAGGAACTGAGGGAAAGCGCTGTGTCAGCAGAAATGAGTGCCCTTCTTTGGACAATTTCTCCTTAATTCCTGTTCTGGTTACCACTCAAAATGTAGGATTTTCTTTTATTTTTGGTTTTACCAGGACAAAAAAACAAGGGGGGGGGGGAGGGTAACCTACTAACAAAGACAGACAAAAAAAAAAAAAAGCATGAGGTGTTCTAATCCCTTACCACTCAATCAAAAATTAGAAAAAAAAAGTGATTTTTGACTTACCATAAAATCCATTTCTCTGATGTTCATTGACAGACAGAGCTCCTGATATTCTTAACAATTGGGTTATACTGTCCCCTACAGGAGCATGACACTAGGCAGGAAAAAAAAAAAAAAAGTCTGGCTACACCTATGGGCAGTCCCAGGGGCTATACTCCCTCTCTGCTATAGGTACTCAGTTATGTTACAAGCAGTGTCAGAATAATAAAACTCCACAGAGGGGTGGGTGCTGTGTCAGTCAATGAACATCAGTTAAATGGATTTTACAGTAAATCAAAAATCCAATTTCTCTTGTTCATTGATGGACACAGCTCCTGATATTCTTAAGCATTGGGACATCCCAAAACAGTGTTAAACATGAGGTGCGGGAACAGCAAAAAAAAAGTTTCAAGGCTAACTTAGGCTCCGTTCACATCTAGGCGTTTTGGGGCGTTTTTGGGGCGTTTTTCTGCTCTAGGATCAGCTCTCAAAACGCCCAACAAGACAAATCCTATTCATTTCAATGGCCCCTGTTCACATCTGAGCGTTTTGACGCTGTATACAAAACGCCCAACGCTCAAAAAAGTACATGAGCTTCTTTTTGGGCAGATTACAGGCGTTTTCCATTGATCTCTATTCAATCTAAAAACGCCTGCACAAAAATCGCGGTAAAAATCGCGGTAAAAAACGCCGCAAAAATCGCGGTAAAATCGCGGTAAAAAACGCGCGAAAAACGCTACGCTCAGGTGTGAATGTAGCCTAAAGGACAACCGCTCACCTGAAAAAAAAAAACAAACAAACAAAAAAAAACACACTCAAAGAGGACCAGGTCCTCTTAGCAGCCTGCAAAACCTTGCAGCCAAACGAAGCATCCGCAGAGGCCAACAGATCCACTATATAGAACTTTGGGAAAGTGTGCACCGACCACCAGGTGGCCGCCCTGCAAACCTGCGTCACTGACGCCTGATGACAAAAGGCCAAGGAGGCAATGAGCGTCCGAGTAGAGTGCGCAATGACAGGGAAAGGAGGAACCTGACCCTTGATGGAATAGGCCTGAATCACTGTCTGTCTGATCCATCTGTAAATGGTCGCAGAGGAAGCAGACAACCCTTTCCCAGGCCCATTCGTAAGCAGAAAGGGAGTGTAACTTCCTAAAAGACTCCGGAGCTGCCAGGTACACCCTACTTGTCCGGACTACATTCAATGCAAAGCAATTTCCTTCGGCTGTTTTGGTCTGGGGCACAGGGAAGGCAACACAATGTCTTCATTTAAATGAAAAATCAGAGACAACCTTTGGAAGGACAGACAGGGATAAAGAACCCCCTTATCTCTGAACCACCAAGTAAGGTGATAGACAGGAAAACACCACCAATTCCAACACCCTGCACACAGAAGTAATATCCACCAAGACCACCTTCTGGGACAGCGTAAGCAGGGGAATCTCACGAAGATACTCGAAAGAAGGCTTCTGAAGGATAGAGCACCAAATTGAGGTCACAAGGCGGCAATCAGAGACTGACGCAGACAAACCTCTATCCATTAGCCCCTGACGTTCAAGCCGTCAAAAGCTAGTGACTGTAAAGCAGGATCGAAGATTGGTCCTTGGGACATAAGATCCTTTCTGAGAGGAAGCTTCCAAAGAGTGTCCAGCCACACCAGATCAGCGTACCGAGGCCAGCCCGGAGCCACTAAGATGACCGGAATCACTTCTGCCTCCATCCTGCGTAGAAGTCTTGGAAGGAGCTTGAGGAGGAGGGAAGGCATAAAATCAGACGATACTGACCCCCACAGGGCCATCATCATGTCTGTGGTGTCCGCCAGAGGATCCAGTGACCGAGCCACAAACCGAGACGTCAACTGACCCACCTCTGGTATGCCCCACCGGAGACCCAACTGGCAAAACTCCTCCAGATAAAGGGACCATTTCCCTTGGACCAATGCCTGCCAACTGAGATAATCAGCTTGCCAGTTTTCCACCCCAGGAATGTGTATAGCCATTAAAATGCTGTCTACCTCCAGAGCCGCCAGGACAGTTCTTATGTCCCCCCCTGGTGATTGACATAAGCCATGGGCGTGGCATTGTCTGATTAAATGCCCACTGGACATTCCTGAAGGCGATCTGTCCCATGGTCCAGGCACAGTCTGATTGCTTGGCGTTCCAAGACATTTATCAGTAGTCTGGACTCTTCCAGTGTCCAAAGCCCCTGAGCAGAATTTTTGCTGAGGATGCCTCCCCAGCCGGACAGGCTGACATCCGTGGCGACCACTGTCCAAAACAAGGGGAGGAAGGATTTGCCCAGCTGACGCGCCGGAGAACGAAGCCACAATATCATCAGGAACTCCTTCAACCCCCGGCTCAGCCGGATCTGAGCGGGAACAGCAAAGAAAAAAAAAAAAAAAGTCTCAAGGCTAACTATAGCAGATACTGCGGATTATTGTCCCATTTGGCCAGAATCTCCCTTTGCAGGGACCTCGTATGGAACTGTGCAAACTGAACCGCCTCAAGGTAGACACGATCAGGCCCAACACCCACATGCAAGTCCGGAGGGATGAACATGCCCTGGACAGCAGGAGGAGTTGCAGCCTGCAATTTCTGGAGCTTGTCCAGAGGAAGGAGCACTCTGGCTAAGGCCGAGTCCAGAATCAGACCCAGATTGTCCAGCTTTGTGGACGGGACCAGAGCAAAATTCGGCTGGATTCTAAATTCTCAGAACTCCCTCAGAGATCGTATGGTTATATCCAAGTTTTCCACCAGAGCAGTAGGAGACTCCGCTCGCAGAAGGAGGTCGTCCAAGTAGCCCAGTATCAGGATCCACCATTGGCGTAAAAACGGTAGCACCGAGGAGCAGAGGGAAGAGCAAAGGGTAACACCACAAACTGATAATGTTCCTCTCCCACGGCAAGTGGAGGAAGCGCTGGTGACCAGCACATACTGGAATGTGAAGGTAAGCATCCTTGATAGCGATAGAGGCAGGAAAATACTCCTGGTGCAGGGATGCCACCAACGTGCGAATGGACTCCATCCTTTACTTCTAAACCCACACAAAATCAGTTCAGCACCTTAAGGTCCAGGATTCGACACCTTCCCTTCCTTCCTGTAACAGGTTTGAGTAAAAACACTTCGAAATCGGAACCAGCACAATCACCTCTTGAAGTCCAGGGATAGGTGCAAGTTGGAAGGAAAGAACCTTGCCAGGGCACAAAAGGGAAACTCTATCTTGTAGCCGGACCGTATGACTTTGTGGACCCACTTGTCTTGTACCAGGGAAGTCCATGGGTCCGGAAACCACTAACAAGGTCCCCCCACCCCAATACAGGTGAGGGCGCACCTTCATGCTAAAGGAGCCTTGTCCACGGGTCTGGAGAAGGCCGCTCTTGGCTTGCCAGACCAGGTTCATTTGGATCCTCCAGCGGAGTCCCTGAAAGGCTTTGAGCCCTTGTCAGTTGACCGAGGGACGAAATAAAATGAGCCGAGAAAGAGGGCACACGTCTACAACGAGGGTCCCTGCCCTTAGTAGCCTGCAGAAGACAGGTACTCTGCCCCTGCGAGACCTTTAATGTCATCCAGGTTAGCTCCATAGAGGTACTCTTCTTGAAAGGGAAGATCAGTCAAGGCCTTTTTCGAAGTCTGATCCGCAGACTAGCATTTAAGCCAAAAAACAGAACAAAGGACGACTGCTAAAACAGAGAGCAGAGCCACAAGGGGAGCCGGATCAAAAGAGGCATCACAAACTGCAGACCGGTCCATCTCTAGTCCTGGCAAGATAAACTGCCAGCTGATCCCCCAGCTTCGCAAAGGCAGGGGGGAGCTAGTCTCCCTCCAGGTCACAGCGTAAAAGCTTAGCCCATTCAGTCAGTTTGAGACACCAGGGCAATGGTGAATACAGGCCTCAAAGCTGAACCAGCCACAGTGTACATATTGCGGGCCAGGGAGGGTCCACCACCAGTGGAACAGTCCACTTCTTAGGGAGGGACTCCTCATAGGGGTATCGCCTAGCAAATCTCTTAGGGAGCCCAAGTGACGCTTTGGTCACCCCCTCCCCTCTTTAGTGACAATTCTGTCAAAATAGGCGGGGAAAGGAAACACCTTTGCCGCTCTGGATTGCTTGGGAGTGGCAAAAGGGAACCTGCGCCTCTGTTGCAGCTGCAGCCTCCCCTTTTTAAATGTCTTACGCATAGATACAATCAGTGCTTCCACCAGCACTTTCTCGTGCGCGGTTTCAGATGTAGGAGGAAGCATACTCACTATCTGAGGATTCCGGGCGTGTGGTGGCAGACCCATAAGGGAGACTCACGTCTGCGGTGGCCGATTCAGATTCGGATGAGACAGATGAGGCAAGGGAAGGGCACTTTTTGCGGCAAGGGAAGGGCACTTTTTGCTAGTCTGTCGCCCAAGAACAACCTGCCACCAGGGACACAAAGGTCTCCAGGACCGCCACCAGTGCATCGATGGATGGTTGAGAACCAGAGGACCCCGTCAGTCAGAGAGCGGGAATCAGGCGGGGAGATGTGCTCCAAAGACTCCCATGGGGGACCCTACAAAAAGTGTAAAAACAGTGCTAAAGGGACAACTCCCACCGCGCTGGTAGCACCACCCGGTCACCAGGCACAAAGCCCCAAGCGATCCTCAGCAGATAGGGAGAGGACCCCATCAAACCAACCTTCTAGCAGAAACAGGCACCCGCAGCCACCAAGATAATCTGCACTCCATGTGCGGCGATCAGGAAGTGAAAAGATCCAAGAGTCAGCACCAGGGGTTCCCACTGCCAAAAATCGACGCCCACAGGGCTCTAGTCATGGACGCCGTTATTTTCAATGGCAAACTACCACAAAATGCCCCTGGACTACACAAAAATGGCCGCTGTGCGAGCACACAGGCTACAACAGAAAGGCAGCACCACAAGACTCCCAGGGAGGGATCCCTAGGGATCAAGGACAGGCCAGGCAGGAGCCCCCACCAGGTACAATTCCCCCCCCCCCCCCCGGTCACTGTCGGCGCACTCCACCGCCCCCATTGCCCTGCCCCCACCCCAGGAGGCAGACCAGAATACCCACACAGCCCCAGCATAAGTGGAAGGGGGGGCCTGATGTGAAGGTAGGGAACCCAGGGATTCAATCGTCCCAAGGAGGGGCCCATGTCCTACCCCAAAACCCTCCAGGGGGGGAACAGCTACTCACCATACCAGAAACCAGGCGGGCACCCCTCCAGACAGAACCCCCCCACCATCAAAATGGGGGGCTGTCGGTCAGGATGAACGCTGCATCTCGGGCAGAGAGCTGGTTGTATGTGACCTTGCAAGACGTTTAACTCGCAGGCCCTCCCCTTTCTGGTGGGACTGTGTCGTGGCTGACCTAGCGCGGAGCTGAGGTCTGCGCGCGCTGGCTGGCCAGACTGGGGTGACCACTAGATCTAGATTATCCAGCCAGTCGCCCAGTCCACCAGTTGATTGTACATGTGACAGGAAAACATTTCTATCTAAAGAAAAAATTGCCAGGACCAAAGATCCCAGCAAGGAACTAGGTCCTTCTGACTAGGCAGAAAAAACCTATAGCAGAGAGTGGGAGTATATCCTGAGATTGCCCATAGGCGTAGCCAGACTTTTTCTGCCTAGTGTCCTACTCCTGTAGTGGGGAATGTATAACCCAATGGTTAGGAATATAAGGAGCTGCGTCTGTAAATGAACAAAAGTAAAAAGAAAAAAAAAAAGTTTTGCCTTCAGGTACAGTATTACCTTAAAATAACATTTTTGTTCTCACATTTAGTTATGCATTGAGGTGGCAGAGCTATAATTTGGCTTTACAGAACTCTTTAGAAAAAATGTGCATCAAACTAAACAAGGTAAAAGACACCCAGAAAAAAAGCATATTTTTCTTTTTATTGTAATATGCAATGTAATGCTTAGGCACGTTGCATGGGAGACTACGCCTAAAACTTGTTGGCCTCTGTGTAGAGTCTTTTTCTCTCAAAATACCTGTCTAGGAGAGGTCTCACAACCAATAAGAATCTATTCAGAAAATTAGATTTACATCTACAAAAAAAGATGTGCAAGAGGTGGGCAACGCTTGTGTCAGACTGGGAACAGAACATTGCTTTTCCTGCTTCAAGAAGGCGAACTGGAGGAATATAGAAACATTATAAATTACATAGAATTAGCTTTTTTTGTAATCACTACTTATGTACAACCAGTTTTGGACAAAAAAAATAAAATAAAATAACTGGTTTTTAACTTGTATATAAAAATAATTCACAGATCGGCACAGAAAACACCTGACATGCAAATTTAAGTTTGATCTGGATATTAAAAATGTATGATAAAAATGCCTTCCCTGCTGTCATATGGGAGCAGCATAAAATTAAAAACTAAAAAACCTGTATTAAAAAAAAAAAAAAAAAACTCCCAAATGAAAAATTGGCAGGTGAGCCGATTTCACAGAAATGAAACTTTTCACCTGTGACTTGCGCAAACCAAGACAGAACATATGGCTTTACAATAACAATCTGTCAACTGTAGTAATAAATACTTAAATCTACCAATAAACATTTGAGTTGAATAAAAAAAAAAAAAAAAAAATTACAGCAATGGATAACCAGATAAGATTTGCTGCAAAATTTAAAACACTGGAACAAAAAAATACCCATATTTGGATCGCTTTTGGTAACCTAAATACAATTATTACATTTACAGGAAGAGTTCTATCAAAGAATATTTTTGAGAGAAAATTGACTATTGTACAATGTGGAACAAAAAATAAAGTTAAATGCATGAACTGGTAAATACTTTGGTCACACTAATTGTCAAATAGTTATGCTTTCAAATACATTAGATTTTTTTTTTTGTATACACTTTATAAAAACTATTTTTACAACCATTTTAACCATAGTATCACTATTACTGAAGTGGTGAGTTCTTAAGTCATAGGGCACCGGTTTTGTTTAGAATACAATACAATATAAACATACACAAAAGTCTCGTTTTGCAATGTGCAATATTTTTTTTACACTTTCAAGTCTGTACAACACCTTAAACCCTAAGAAAAAAATAAAATGTTGCTGGTCCTGATCCCTTGCAAAGTTAGTGCAGCAGTGACTGGCGCCGGCAGGCCTTTGCCAATATCCTCAAGTAACACCACTTAGAATCCCAATGGATATCAGTCTGCAATCTTCCACTAACAATAGGCATTGCACATCATACTGGGCCATTTGCAGGAGCTCCGTCTAGAAGAATTTGCTCCGGTGTCCTAGAGAAGCCATGAAAAATCAGTTAGTTGGACTGTATGAAAGAAAAAAAATCAACCAGGAAACATGGGTACAAGCTGGTAAACAAATTAGAATTCAGGTAGTGGAAGCAGGTAATCAGGAAACATGATGACGAACTAGTAAAAATTAACAGGAACTCCAGCTCAAACCTTTTCAGAGTAATGAAAGGTTAGAACCCTTCACCACTGGTAAGGGGACATTTTTTTATTAGGGACAGACCACAATACACTGAGAATTTCACCAGGAGTTAGGGAAACAAGAGCCAAAAGTATAATTTTTCACTGGCCATAAAATGATTTTCTCTGCGTTAATTGAAGGACAAAGCTTAGGTTTATAAAATATGGGTTTGATGTCGCCACCTTCAGGAGCGAAACCCTAGGTGTAACACCTTCGATGTAACTAAACTAAAAGCACGCCTCTGGTGATGGTTAACTCCCAAACCTGCAACATGGTGTTCAGTTAGTAGTGAGCAGTAGTAGGAAAATAACTTGAGAGAGGCAGGAAAGACTGGGTGGGTGCTGTGTCCTTCACTGAAAAATTCTTTACTCCGAGTTTATTGAATACAAAAATCTCTATACAGTCAGAAGAGATTACACTACCCTCCACCTGAGGGGCTATTTATATCAGTAAAATTGTATAGCCTTGCATGGACAAGTAATTTTTTTTACTAATATAATTTAATCTGGTTATACAAAGTAAACTTACATAATATTGGGAGTAATTGTATACATTGCTATCCAGATGTATGACACCCAGCACCACCATTAATTGATTAAAAAAAACTCTTAATCAACTGGAACAAAAAACATCCAAAGAAAAAAAAATAGCAAAAATAGGAAGAAAGAAAAGTTCTACGCCCTACTCCTAGGGAACGACTGGACTGTGTTGCAGATGCGGGGTGGGGTGGCCACTGCCAGAGGGTTGCCTCTTAATTTAGTTGCACCTAGCATTCTGCTTTTAGGGTGGCAACATCGAACATGTCATGAAGGTAAGCCGTGTCCTCCTTTCTTCAAAGTAATAAAAAGATTCACTTTTGACTGCTGTAGTGGGACAAGGTGATCCCATCTTGGAATTTTTCCTTATTCTTTAAGCATTGTGGAGCAATTCCTCCTCAAGCTTACACTAGAAGCACTAAAGTCATTTAAAGTTGGCAGCTCAGCTCCCCTTGCTCCCCCCTCCCAGAGCTTCTGCTCTGTCTTTACCTTAGAGAACTGCTGTTCAGCAAATTTCACATGAAGTGTACCTGTTGTGTGTGATAAAGCCTGGGGTTAGTAGGCCAAGAGGCACATAGTACTAGACCTTTAAAGTACACCTGCACTGATCCTTAAATGTAAACTGCATAACAGAGCTCCATTCTCAAAATCATTTACATTCTGCTGGCAAATACCAACTTTAGATAAAAAAAAAAAACAAACAGAATTTTTGTAAAATCTTACCGTAAAATTCCTTTCTCTGAGTCCTGACAGTCACTGCCCACTCATTCAGTCTTCACCAATGGGTATTGACCTCTTATCCATAGAAGCAAGCTAGGCATAAGACTTGGTAAAAACAAAGTAATTTACATAGACACACCGATGGGGGCTGTCCCACTGGTCCAATACCCCCCTGCTATCAGCATTCCCAACTCAGTTTGGTAGCAAGCAGTTAAAGTCCAAAAGAACCCCAATAGAGGGGCCGGAGCGGCGACTGTCAGAGGACTCAGAGGACGTAAGAAAACTGAATTTTTGTAAAATCTTACCGTAAAATTCCTTTCTCTGACAGTCGCCGCCCACTCATTCAGTCTTCACCAATGGGATGTCCCAAAGCAGTGTAGACATGAGGGGTGGGAAACGTAACCGTCACAAAGGCAACGCAGCACCCAAGTCAGAGAAAGGAACCTTACTCAAACAGAAAGGTAAATCCTCTGGGTAACAAAAAAAGCTCAACTGGAGCAACAACCCAGGAAAGCAAAGAAACAAGGGGAAAACAACCCCTTTGCGGCCAAAGGAGGCATCAGCTGATGCCAGAACATCAAGTTTGTAAAATTTGGAAAAGGTGTGCACAGACGAACAAGTCGCAGCCTTGGACACCTGGACCACCGAAGCCTGATGCCGGAAGGCCCAGGATGGCCTTACCGCTCTGGTAGAGTGCGCCTTGACAGGGAAGGGCGGCGAATAGGCCTGTACAATCATCCGTTTGATCCATTTAGAAATGGTTGCTGCAGACGCAGCCATACCCTTCAGAGGTCCCTCAGGAAGAACAAAAAGAGAATCCGACTTCCTAAAGGATTCAGTGGACGACAGGTAAACCCTGATCGCCCGGACAAAATCCAAGGAATGTAAAGCAAACTCCTTAGGATTCGCACATAGCGAAGGCAAAACAATGTCCTCATTAAGGTGAAAATCAGAAACCACCTTAGGAAGGAAGGACTGGTTAGGTCGCAAGACCACCTTATCCCTATGAACCACCAGGTAAGGGGAGCGGCAAGACAGGGCCGCCAACTCCCGACACTCTGCGGGCAGAAGTGATCGCCACCAGAAAGGCAACCTTTTGCGACAGCAGAGGCAAAGAAATTTCACTGATGTTTTCAAAGGGAGGGCGTTGCAAAACGGACAGAACCAAGTTCAAGTCCCAAGGAGGTAAAATCGCCCTCCGAGGGGGGGCCAAATGACGCACACCTTGAATAAAGGTGCGAATCAAAGAGTTGGACGCCATGGGGCGCTGGAAAAGGACAGCCAGTGCAGATAACTGGCCCTTAATCGTGGTCAACGCAAGGCACTGGTCCACACCAGTTGCAGGAAAGCCAACACCCTCGCCACCGAGAAGGAGCAAGGAGGGAGGCCCCCGGATTCAACCAGGCAAAATAAGCCTTCCAGGTTCAGTAATAGATCTTACCAGATGAGGCCTTCCTAGCCTTGAGCAGGGTAGGAATGACCTCCGATGAGACCCCCATCTCTCAGGACCTGGCTTTCAACAGCGATGCCGTTAAAGCCAGCGACTGTAAAGCAGGATGGAAGATCGGTCCCTGAGACAGTAGATCGTCTCGTAACGGTAGCCGCCATGGAGGCTCGATGGCCAGTTGAATGATGTCTGCGTACCAAGACCGGCGTGGCCAGTCCGGGGCCACCAGAATCGCCAACTTCGGTTTCGAGACCAACCTGTGAAGGAACCTGGACAACAACTGAATCGGGGGGGGGGGGGGGGGGGGGGGGAGGCATAAATCAGGCGATACTGATTCCAAGGCACCACTAGCGCATCCGAGGCGTCTGCCAGAGGATCGCGCGTTCTTGCCACAAACCTTCCTACCTTGTTTAGCCGGGATGTGAACAGATCCACATCCGGGGATCCATATCTCGCACACAGCATTTGAAACACCTCCGGGTGCAAGGACCATTCCCCCTGGTCCAGGGTCTGGCGACTCAGATAATCGGCCTGCCAATTCTGCACACCCGGAATGTGAACTGCCGAAATCGCCGGGACATGTCTCGGCCCAAGACAGAATTCTGGTCACTTCCTGGGCCGCCTGGGCACTCCTGGTGCCCCCTTGGTGATTGATGTAAGCCACCGCAGTGGCATTGTCCATCTGCACCCGTACAGGGCGGCCCCGAAGACGATCCGACCAATGGAGCAGGCACAGTCTGATCGCTCTCAATTCCAAGCTGTTTATCGGCAGGGAGGATTCCTCCACTGACCAAGTGCCCTTGGCAGACAGGGTGCCCAGAACGCCACCCCAGCCCGACAGGCTGGCATCCGTGGTAATCACCATCCACAGCAACGGCCGGAAGGACTTCCCCCTCCTCTACAGCCGGAGACTGGAGCCACCACAGAAGATCCACTCTGGTTTGGCGACTTAAAGATACCCTCAGGTCCAAGGGCTGAGGAAGCCTGTACCATCTGGCCTGTATCTCCGCCTGGAGAGACCGCGTGTGAAACTGTGCAAACGGTATCTCCTCAAAGGCTGACACCATAAACCCCAGGGACCGCATACAGGTCCTGAGCGACGAGGACTCGTTGTCCCTGAGGGACCTGACCTTGTCCAGCAAGGTCCGGAGCTTGTCCTCTGGCAGAAACACCTTCGCTTGGGCGGAGTCCAGGACCATCCCCAAATAGAGGAGACGAACCGAAGGAGACAGTCGACTTCTGAACGTTGATGGTCCATCCGAACTCCTGGAGCGTGTGAACTGTAGTGGACAGATCGCGCAGCAGGCTCTGACTGGCACTCGACCTTAACAGGAGATCGTCCAGATATCCCAAGATCGCAATGCCCTGTGCCCGTAACAGGCCCAAAACAGGAGCCAACACTTTGGTAAACACCCTTGGAGCCGAAGCGAGACCGAAAGGTAACGCCACAAACTGATAGTGTTCCTCCGCGATTGCGAAACGGAGGTACCTCTGATGACCTTCGAATATGGGGATGTGTAAATATGCATCCTTGAGGTTGATGGAAGCCAGGAAATCTCCCGGGCTCAGGGAGGCTACCACCGAACGGAGTGATTCCATGCAGAATTTCTGAATGCGCACATAGCGGTTCAGAGCTTTCAAGTCCAGAATCGGACGCACATTGCCCTCCTTTCTGGGCACAGTGAACAGATTTGAGTAAAACCCCTGAGATCTGTCCCGATGCGGCACCGGGACTATCAACCCCTGGGCGAGAAGAACCTGAACCGCCCGATGAAGATCTTGCAACCGATCTGGGGTCAAATGAAGATTTGAGGGAAAGAACCTGTCCGCTGGTCGCGAAAGGAATTCGATCTTGTAGCCTCATCGAATGATTTCCTGAACCCACCTGTCCGGAATCCGGAGCAGCCAAGGTTCGAGAAAACCGTGTAGACGTCCCCCAGCCCTGGAACGGGTGAGGGCGCCCCTTCAGGTTGAGGCGGACTGGGCCGCCGTTCCAGCCTGGGTGGCTTTTGACTTGCCCGCCCAAGGCTTCCTCTGGCCACCATGGCCCTTAAAGGGTTTCCCCTTGTCTTGTGCTTTGAAGGCAAGAAAGGACCCCTGGTTCGGTTTAAAGGAAGGGCCCCGCTTAATGCGGAAGAACTTACCCTTAGGATTCTGGGGCAGCAGAGTGCTCTTGCCCCCCCAGTGACTCCTTTAACCAATTCGTCCAGGGATTCCCCAAAAAGACGAATCCCCGAATAAGGGATGTCAGACACCGTCTTCCTGGAAGTCTGGTCAGCCGACCAGCTCTTTAGCCAAACCAAGCGGCGGTTAAGCACCGCGACACCAGATAGGCGTGCGGCCAAAGGGGCCGCATCCAAGGCCGCGTCACAGGTACATAACCGCCTGGCTAATTTGGTCCACCATCTCCAAAGTAGCAGGAGGGGCAGAATCAGCCACAGGGGTGCACCTAAGCACCTTGGTCCAATCTGCCACAGCTTGAGACACCATGACGGAGGCGAAAAATAAGTTTCAGCAAGGAAGCCGCCACCATATAGGCGTGGTGGGCGAGAGATTCCAACCGCCTATCCGTAGGTTCCCTGAACACTGGAGAATCCTCCGTGGGTACCAGAGTGGCCCTGTTCAATCTGGACACCGTGTGATCCACTTTAGGAGCCACAGACCAGCGCAAATCCATAGGAGACGCAAAAGGGTAACGGAGTTGGAACCGTTAAGGCACCACAAAATTGCGCTTCAAATTGCGCCATTGTTCATTCACCATCTCGTGAAACTCAGCGGGACAAGGAAACACCTGTGCCGCTTTTTGGGATCTGCGGGTCGCAAAAGAGGGCCGCTTACCCGGAGGGTTGGGCTCATCCTCCAAATGTAGTGTATCTTTTACAGCGGTAATCAGCGCAGACATAGCAGCGCATTCTCTGGCCGTCCCAGGGGGGGAATCATCCCCCTCCTCGTCCTCCGCCTCCCCGTCAGACAGGGAGGAATGAGACCCCTCAAGGGGTACACTATCTACGGCAACCATGTCAGACTGAGAATCAGAAGAGTGAGAAAACCTAGGCCTTTTTCTAGTATCCCGTTCAGCCATTAAAAGATCCACCTTGGACGCTAAAGTTGCAAGTGCAGCAGTAAGCGCAGACGATTCAGAGGAGCCTGAGTCATCCACCAAAGCTGGGGGAAATTTGCTGTCCTGGGACTCCATAAAAAATTTTGGTGCTGGCCCTTTAAATCGCAAAAACACGGTGATCCCGCCGCAATGCACCGATATTAGGGACTATACTCACAACCCCTCAGGCAGGAATAGAACTGATAGCCAGAGATATTCCCCACAAAACAGCAAGAACAGACCCCCACAAGTGTTAACATGCAGGCTGACGATCTCGCTCTGTAAGAAGGAAGTGATGTCACACCGCATGAGGCTGACGATCTCTCTCTGTAAGAAGAAGGAAGTAATGTCACAACGCATGAGGCTGAACAGGACACAGACTAAGGGAAAATGGTTGCCCATAGAAAACAATGGGAGGCTCCGGGAAAATGGCCGCCGAACATGTGCACAGAACAAAACACCTTGCCACACACAAGATGGCGCCCGAAGGCGCCAAAAAACACTACACAGAAGTGCCAACAGTGAAGCCAAGCAGCCGCCCACACCTAAAATGGCGGAACCGCGGTTTCTCACCGCTGTGGGTCGCCCATGCATGTCTGCACCCAGCACAGTCACAACAGTGTCACCGAGGGTAGGGACCCCCCACAACCCCCAACATAGCGTCCTAAACGCGGTAGAGCCCCCACAGGGATCGGGAGTAAGGCGAGCCCCATACACACAGACATGAGGGGATAACACAGACCTAGCAGACTGCCATCCCCAGAGGCCCCACACAGAACGTACTTACCGTACCAGATGTTCTGGGCGCCTCATCGACGGGAAGCCTCCCACCCCAGGTGGTGGGGGTGCCATCAGCCAAAAATACAGGACTCTAGCAACGCACGGAGCCGCGGTTAAGACGTCCAATCGAGGTGGCCACCTAGCGGGCTTTGGTCCCTGAGGACAGGGACAGGTCGTTTGCTAGGCCAGGGCGTACGCATAGCCTGCTAAACGCTCGATGGCGGGCTGGGATTCCATAAGGCCCTCTGTCCTGGAGCACCAGGACAACCAGTCCGACTCTCAGCTCCGCAAATGCCGTAGTCTTCCGAAGATCCGACTAACTAAGCACAGGAAACAAATAAAAACGCTACTAGTGTAAAGAAAAAACACTAAGCAGAAAATAAAGCAATAAATAGAAGGCTGAGACTGCACCCCCAGCACAGGGAGAGCCTATCTTACTCCTAACTAGGCAGAAGACAAACCGAGTTGGGAATGCTGATAGCAGGGGGATATTGGACCAGTGGGACAGCCCCCATAGGTGTGTCTATGTAAATTACTTTGTTTTTAACAAGTCTTATGCCTAGCTTGCTCCTATGGATAAGAGGTCAATACCCATTGGTGAAGACTGAATGAGTGGGCGGCGACTGTCAGAGGACATAAGAGAAAACTAATTTTTGGCCTGTTTGTTTCCGTGCCTCAGCGGCCAGCAGGAACATAAGTTAGAAAAAGCGCAGATTTCCTAATCCTGGAGATTTCAGCAGGAACCGGTCAACATTCTGTACATGTGTACCACTGTCTGTTCAACAGAAGCTGGTCTAATGACTTGCTTTTGTCGAATGGTCTTACTGGAAAACCAGCATTCGATCAGCGCTTGCAGACAATGGCCCCCTGTCAGATTACAAGAGCACAGTCAGTGAGATCCCCACATCAAAGAGTTGGGTTGATGCAGGGATCGTGTTTTTTTTTTCAACCAGCGGGTTGAGCCAAAAAAAATTAAAGAAAAACCTAACGTTTACAACCAATTTTATTTTAGTAGCAGTTTTAACCTTCTACTGACCGTATACACTGCTTACCAGTATATTTAAGTATTCATCTACTTACTTCTGTTCTTGGTTGCTACTGTTTGGCTGAGAAACTGGAGGGTTTTCCATAGAGGAATCGAAGCTCTCCACAACATATTTACAGGCTGGGTCATTAGAGGTAGACAGTTTCCCTTCCTCACTGCAAAAGAGGGAGTCATTGGTGAGGTGTAAATACATAAAGTATCATGCAATAAAGTATTGAAAATGATGAATTCATGCAATGGAGGTCAGTGGTTGGAATCAGGAATGAGAGATTAGTTTCTGGCAGCAGATTTACGTAAAAAAAAAATGCATGTTCCATGGACTGATAAAAAAAACAAAACAAAAAAACAAACCAACCAACAAAGTGAGGATGCAAAATATTTAGAAGGGAGATCTGGTATATAGGGGAATATATGAGAAAACCTGCACAGTGTACAAGAGATACATACCAATAGGATTTCAACACTCTGAAGCCAATAGTGTGCAATGAAGAGGGAAAGGAGGAGAAGCAGGCATAAAAAGAATGCTACTTAGTACAGGTAGTGTGTGGTGTGGGCACAGCTGCATAAATAAAGCACATTGATCATTTATTGCAGCAACTACAGGCCTCAGCCCCATTCAAATGAGCAGTCTATGTACACTTAAAACATACCTTCAATAAAGAACAGAACACACACTCTCAAAGATATTAAGTGTGTATCAAAAGGCTACCTGAACTGGGAGGTTGTGGCCAGTGAGATAATTTGTACCTACTGCAATTTACAGTGCTGACAGTATCTTGCTTTCAGTCACTAGCGGTAAAGTGGGACTTCTTAGGGCACTTTAACCAGTTCCCACCCAGGGCAATTTTGACATTTCCCCACTACATAAAAAAAAAAAAAAACAAACTATTTTTTTTGCAAGAAAATTACTTAGAACCCCCAAACATGAGATAAATATAAATATAAATATAAATATATATATATATATATATATATATATATATATATATATATATATATATATATATATATATATATATATATATATATATATATATATAAATATAATGGTGATTGTTGCAATTTGTGTCACACAGTATTTGCCCAGTGATTTTTCAAATGCAGTTTTTTTGGAAAAAAATACACGAATGATTTCTAAACCAAAAAACCCACAATATATAACCCATTTTTTTGTAAAATTTTAAAGATTATGTTGCACCGAGTAAATAGTTAAACAAGTCAAGCGTTAAAATTGTGCATGCGGAATGGCGGCAAACTACGGTACTTAATCTCCATAGGCGCCGCTTTCAATTTTTTTTTTACAGGTTACCAGTTTAGAGTGGGAGGAGGTCTAGAGTTCGAATTTTTGCCCTTGCTCCGACGTTCGCGGGGATACCTCACAAGTGTGGCACGGACATGGTTTACATGCAGACCTACAAATGTGTTTGCTTCTGCGTGAGAGCATGGTGGAACGGGGGTGCTTTAAAACCACTTTTTTATTATTTATTTTATATTTAATACTGTCCATTTAATTTATTTTATCACTTTTATTCCTAATCACAAGACATGTAAAAATCCCTTGTGATAGAAATAAGGCATGACAGATCCTCTTTATGGAGAGATCTGGGGTCTATAAGACCCCAGAGATATCTCCTCTACCCTGGAAAGCATGAGATGGCCTTTACATTGCAGGCATCACCCAGATATCTCCACTCAAAAGTCCACAACATCATGCGAGCGGGAAA
Source organism: Pelophylax lessonae (assembly GCF_965119305.1). NCBI lineage: Eukaryota > Metazoa > Chordata > Amphibia > Anura > Ranidae > Pelophylax > Pelophylax lessonae. Next base: position 70,960,780 of record NC_138777.1, read on the forward strand.
CGGTTAAATAACTGCAAAGAGGACCTTCAGCAGTGTGAATATGCTCACTAGCCAGTAAGCAGTCAGGTAACCGAAGAGGAAAGTTGCAACAGGAAATACTGTTGTAACCCTGGATGTGTGTGAATCACAGAATTGGCTGAACAGAAATACAAAAACAGTTTGGCAAATTATACAGTAATTTACATATCGTTCACGGTGCAGCTGTAGATCTACTTTAATCTCTATTTGGCATGAGACAGGAAAAAAAATTATTTGAGCAAAGTAGAATTTATACAAAAAGGGAGATTAAAACACAAAGGATTCATGCACACAAGGCGTTTACCTTGCACCTCTGAATGCCATAATGGCAGGAGAAAAGCTGCTTAAAAACCGCAACTAAAGCCACGTGTATTGCATTTAAGCATTGATGGATTCCACTGGCCAGAATATTAATCTGGCCACTAGAACGCAGTACTGCTCAAATGCACCTAAAAACATCTAGTGTTTAGGCACGTTTACATGCGTTTAGCATTTTCTTGCTCTTTAGACCCTTCTCCTGAAAGTGCCTTACATGCATTTTTTTTAGCCTGTAAACACCTGTGTGCATGGACACACAGGTTAACCACTTCAGGTCCGCCCCATAGCAGTATTACTGCTACAGGGTGGCACATGTGCGCCGGATCACGTGTATATATACATGAGCTGGCTCTGTTGGATAGGGTGAGTGTTGGCGGCGGTTCATTTCCACTGGGAGCAGGAGCCCAGGGGACTCAAAATCCGCCAGCACCCGCTGATTGTTCAGTACACAGGCAGAACAGCGATCTGCCTTTGTAAACATTGAACTCGTGTTCCGGCAAAGCAAGGACACAGATCTATGCCTTCCTTTAGTAAAAGCACCTCCCCCACAGTACACAAGCACTGGCTAGAAACACATTTAACCCTTTGATTGCCCCTTTTAACCCCTTCCCAGCCAGTGTCATTAAGTGACAGTGCATATTTTATAGCACTGATCATTGTAATGTTACTGGTCCCCAAAAAGTGGCAAGTGTTAAGCCCCATACACACGCACTGATTGTCGGCCGAACGATCAGCCGTCTTTTGTCCGGTGCTGTCCTGTCGGTTGAAAAGTGCTAAAGACTGCACACGAATTTTGTCGGCCAACAACAGCCGACTGCAGAAGTGATGTCGTGTGTTTTTTCTTCTCTGAGCATGCCCAGTCTTGCTCATCTGTTCCCCAGTCAGTACAGAATTCGGCCGACAAACAGCAATTGGCCGTTCTGGTGTTGGCCAACAAAAATTTTAAAGCCTGCACACCAGATTCTGTTCGGCCGAAAAGTCGCAGTCGGTTGTCGGAAGCATCATACTAACAAGCCGACAATCGGCCGATCGAACGTTGGCCAAATATTTACGGCCGACAATCGCTACGTGTGTACGGGCCTTTAGTGTCCAAATTGTCCGACCCAAAAATGGAGTCTCACTATAAGTCGCTGATCGCCACCATTACTAGTAAAAAAAAAAAAAATATCCCAAAGTTCGAAGACGCTATAACTTTTGCACAAACCAATCAATATATACGCTTTTTGGTAAGTGGATAAGAGAAGTGCTTTTAAATGCTGAAAAAAAAAAATGTCAAATGCCTGTAAAAGTGGAGTTTTATAGGATATATGACTTTTCTGACCAGAAGAGAAAACATTAGGAAAAAAAAATGCTCTCTAGCGCAACAGTTATAGTAGGCAATCTAAGAGCTTCCACAGGTGAATAAGAACGACCGTGTAATAGCTTTGTTCAGCCTGCCTCTCAGGGCCTTTGAGAAAGGTGGGCTGTAGCTCCTCGAAAAGGTGTAATAAAGCTATTATACCATCGATCTTGTTCACCTGTGAAATCCCTTTGAGTGCCTACTATACCGATTAAATTTCTCATTTAGTGTGAAGCATTTTTTTTTTTTTTTAAATATTTATTGTCTTACACATGCACACACTAAATGTATTAATTTTAAATTAAACTACTTTAAATTACCTAAAACTATATCGGTTTCACTAACTGGCCCCTAATCTACTATTGTGTCCCAAAGTAATGCAGCAGCTCTTAGGTGAAACATTTGAGAAACAGGAAGAGGGACAGGAAAGTATAAACGTCTCTTTAGCAGGTTTTCTTTTACGTTCAAATTTTTACACTTCTAGAGTTGCTCCAGGTGAGCTATTTAAAATTGATAAAAAACGCTATTTAGTACCAGTAGATTCATATGTAAATATCTTGCACATTTAAGTACATGTAATTCCAGCCAACAGCTGGTGGCCCAGGTTCCAAAAACCTGTGTATAGGGCTCAGGAGCTCAAGTTGAAATTGTACACACATGAGCTTGTTCGCATCATGCCCATTGAGCTGAATTTTTTTGCATGCCACTATACATGTATGGTGTAAACACAGCACATAAACCGTATTCTATGTGCCTTGTTCATGTCATACATGCGTGGCAATGTGCAGAACGAAAACAACTCAATGAATATGGTGTGAACAAGTCCTGGATGATTTCCAACGCTCTTAAGACTGCAAAGGAAACTTCAATCAGCGAGCCTCTCTGAAGCTCCCTTTATAGAGGAAGCATGTTTATACAAGTGTTTTTGGGTGTACCCTTACATGATTTGTAAAAAGTTTAAAACAAAAAATATAAAAATTACCTAAAATCAAGAAAGTTCTCATAAAAGCCATTTTACCTTTTAAAAACTGCAGTCTCTGTTTTTGCATCTACGGTAAGGCTGAGTGTTTCCTTCATACTTCCATTCATCACAGTTTCTGTCATCTGATCAGAGTTTTCCACTTCCTCTTCTCCATCAGAGCTGGCATCCATTGCAACAGTAACTGGAAACAAATGCCACATTGTCAACTTTACTGTATTATAGTGCTCAAAGCTTACATGCAATGACCTGCTCTCATTTCAGCATCTCCTGTGGCTAAATTCCCAGATACCATAAAGTTGAATTCTGATTTTTTTTTTTAAACACCTATGGTGTTTAACTACTTAAAGCGGAGTTCCGGCCACAACATTTTTTCTTTAATAAAAATACCCCCGGGACAGTCAGGGCTAGTACATTCCACAATGGATAGCCTCTGTACTGTCCCGGATCGCACTTACCTTTTAGAAGAAATACTTACCTTGAAAATTTCTTTTCCAGCGCTGCCATCTCGGATGTGGGCAGCTGAAGCCAGCGCGTCCTCTTCTCCCAGAATGTGCCTGCACCGGCCCGCTCGTCACTTCCGGTGCGTGCGCGTCATCCCTCCACAGATTCTGGGCATGCCCAAAAACTGTTTAGCAGGGAATGAGGCGCCGCACCGGAAGTGATGAGTGGGGCCGATGCAGGTGCATTGATTCCTGGGAGTAATGACGTTCAGCTCCCAGGAATCAATGCAAAGAGGAAGTGACGGCGTGGGCCGCGGCTGCAGAGGGAGGAAGTGGAAGAAAGGTGAGTATATTTTTCTTCAATAACAAGGTAAGTAAACAAAAAAAAAATCGTAACCATCCATTTCTTTTTCAGGTGACCAATAGCAAGCGGATGGCCCAAATAGATTATGTCGATTTTGTGGCCGGAACTCCGCTTTAAAGTGATTATAAAGTCTCATTTTTTTTCCCTATAAAAATAACAAACATATTCTACTTACCTGCTATGAGCAGTTGGTTTTGCACAGAGTGGCCAGGACCCTCTTGGGATGCTGGTGTCCCTCCCCCCTCCTGTTCAGTTCCCCCACAGCAAGGAGCTTGCTATGGGGGCACCTGAGCTAAATCACAGCTCCCTGTGTCTATTCAGACAGAGCCCTGACCTGGCCCTACCCCCTCTCCTGATTGGTTAGCTGACTGACAGCAGCGGCCGCCAATGGATGGCTGAGACACCCAAGGACATTTCTGGACAGAGAGGGATCTCAGGTAAGTATCAAGAGGCTGCTGCCCACAGAAGGCTTTATCTTAATGCATAGAAAGCATTAGGATAAAAAAAATTCTGTCTTTACAACCCCTTTAAGGACCAAGCCTATTTCTGACATTTGTTGTTTACAAGTTATCTTGTAATCTTCTTTCAGCGACCCCTAGCCACGCACTCTTTGGTTCAAATGTTTGTCGCCACTCCACGAGTGTGCGCAATTGTGAAGCATAACATGTTTGGTATCTATATACTCTGCTTAACATTACCTTTCACATTAAAGGAAAGAAATTGAGCTAACATTACGGTTTAGTTTTTTTATATGCAGTGACATTTATTTTTCCCAAAAGATTGCGTTTAAGACCGCTGCGCAAATACCGCGTGACAAAAAATATTGCAATGCCTGCCATTTTATTCTCCAGAGTCTTTGCTAATGTGTGTGTGATGTGTGTGTGATGTGTGTGTGAAAAAAATGGATTTTTGTAAAATCTTACTGTAAAATCCTTTTCTCTTAGCTCATTGACAGACGTAGTCCTCGGTGATTCAACACCCTCGGGTTATGCTGCCCTCTACAGGAGTAGGACTAGACAGGAAAGAAAACGTTCTGGCCACACCCTAGGGGCAGTCCCAGAGGGTATATCCTCTCACTTCCTGCTCTAGCAAATCAGTTATGTCACAAAGCAGTGTTTAGAGAATTTAACCCAACCCAACTCAAAAACAGAGGGGCGGGTACTACGTCTGTCAATGAGCTAAGAGAAAAGGATTTTACGGTAAGATTTTACAAAAATCCATTTTTCTCTATCGCTCATTGACAGACGTAGTCCTCGGTGATTCAACACCCTCGGGACGTCCCAAAGCAGTACCACAAATGAGGGGTGGGAAAATGGAAATCAAATCCAATCTAGAAGGCCCAACCGGTGCCAACTAGAAGTTTACAATGCTCATCCTCAATGATGAGACAACAGAAATTTTTCAACAGAAAAAAACCCGAGGTAGACCACTGGTCTCCTCAAATTGCGGCCTGCAAAACCTTGCGGCCAAATGAGGCATCCGCCGATGCCATCACATCAATCTTATAAAATTTTGTAAAGGTATGTACCGACGACCAGGTGGCCGCCTTACATACCTGGACCACTGACGCCTGATGGCGATAGGCCCAGGAAGTACTGAGCGCTCGAGTGAAGTGCGCCCTAACAGGGAACGGAGGATTCCGACCCTTAATAGAATAAGCCTGTACCACCGTCTGACTGATCCATGTAGATATGGTCGCGGCAGACACAGGCAACCCCCTTCAAGGGCTATCCTTGATCACAAAAAGTGAGTCCGTCTTACGAAAACAAGTTCGTAGTAGTCAAGTGTATCCTTCTGAACCCCATCCAAGGAGTGTAATGCAAACTCCCAAGGATGGTTAGTCTTAGGACACGGGGAAGGTAACACAATACTTTTATTCAGATGAAAAACTCTGAAAACCACTTTAGGAAGGAAGGATGGATTTGGAAGAAGAACCACCTTATCCCTATGAACCACCAGATATGGGGAACGACAAGATAATGCGGCCAGTTCTGACACCCTGCGTGCAGAAGTAATGGCCACCAAGAAGGCCACCTTCTGGGATAATGTAAGCAAGGGAACCTCCCTAATATCTTCAAAGAGAAGTTTCTGAAGACCCGACCACACTAAATTAAGATCCCAGGCGGTAAGGGTGCACGCACTGGCGGAGCCAGATGTCGCACCCCTTGGATGAAATTCCGCACCAAGGAATGATTAGCCAAAGGTTTCTGAAAGAAGATTGCTAACGCTGAAACCTGACCCTTGATAGTGCTCAAGGACAGTTTCTGCTCAACCCCTTGTTGCAGACAGACCAAAATTCGGGTCACCGAATAGGTATGTGGGGGAAATCCAATAGATTCACACCATGCAATAAATGGATTTTTGTAAAATCTTACCGTAAAATCCTTTTCTCTTAGCTCATTGACAGACGTAGTCCTCGGTGATACACCACCTTCGGGTTATGTTGCCTCCACAGGAGCAGGACTAGACAGGAAATTAAAAAGCTCTGGCCACACCCTAGGGGCAGTCCCAGAGGGTATATCCTCTCTCTCTCTGCCTCAGCAAATCAGTTATGTGAAAAAGCAGTCTTTAGAGATTTTAACCCAACCCAACTCAAAAACAGAGGGGCGGGGACTACGTCTGTCAATGAGCTAAGAGAAAAGGATTTTACGGTAAGATTTTACAAAAATCCATTTTTCTCTAGCGCTCATTGACAGACGTAGTCCTCGGTGATACACCACCTTCGGGACGTCCCAGAGCAGTATCACAAATGAGGGGTGGGAAAATGGAAATCAAATCCCAATCTAGAAGGCCCAACCGGTGCCAACTAGAAGTTTACAATGCTCATCCTTAATGATGAGACTCAACAAAAAAAAGAAATTTTTTTTTTTTTTTTTCAAACAGAAAAAACCCTCGAGGTAGACCACCGGTCTCCTCAAATTGCGGCCTGCAAAACCTTGCGGCCAAATGAGGCATCCGCCGATGCCGTCACATCAATTTTATAGAATTTTGTAAAGGTATGTACCGACGACCAGGTGGCCGCCTTACATACCTGGACCACTGACGCCTGATGGCGAAAGGCCCAGGAAGTACTGAGCGCTCGAGTGGAGTGCGCCCTAACAGGGAACGGAGGACTCTGACCCTTAATAGAATAAGCCTGTACCACCGTTTGTCTAATCCATTTGGCAATGGTCGCGGCAGATGCAGGCAAACCCTTTCTGGGGCCATCCGTGATCACAAAAAGTGAATCCGTCTTACGGAATGATTCCGTAGCTTTCAGGTATACCCTGATTGCCCGAACCACATCTAAGGAATGCAACGCATGTTCCCGATGATGCTTGGGCTGAGGACACAAGGAAGGTAGTACAATATCTTCATTCAGATGAAAATCTGAAACCACCTTAGGAAGAAAAGATGGCTTAGGATGAAGTACTACCTTATCCCTATGAATCACTAGGTATGGGGACTGGCATGATAATGCAGCCAGTTCTGACACCCTGCGAGCAGAAGTAATAGCCACCAAGAAGGCCACCTTCTGGGATAAAGCAAGCAAGGGAATCTCCCTGATGTTTTCAAAGGGAGGTTTCTGTAGAACCGACAAAACCAAATTAAGATCCCAGGGCGGTAAGGGCGCGCGGACTGGAGGAGCCAGGTGCCGCACCCCCTGGATGAAATTCCGCACCAAGGACTTGGTAGCTAAAGGTTTCTGAAAGAAGATTGCTAATGCTGAAACTTGACCCTTGATGGTGCTCAAGGCTAGCTTCTGCTCAACCCCTTGTTGCAAAAAGGCCAATATTCGAGTCACCGAATAGGTACGTGGAGGAAATCCTAAAGATTCGCACCACGCAATATAAGTCTTCCATGTGTGATAATAGACCTTGCTGGAAGTCGCTTTTCTTGCTTTAATAAGGGTAGGAATGACTGAAGTAGACAAACCTCTGTCCTTCAGTACTTTGGTCTCAATGGCCAGGCCATTAAACCCAGCGACTGTAAAGCATGATGGTAAATTGGTCCTTGAGACCACAGACACTCCCTGAGACGAAGTTCCCACGGAACGTCTGCGACTAGCATGTCCAAGTCGGCCAGGCCGGCTTGAGGAGGCCAGCCTAGAATTTCTAGAACCACTGGCGCTGATAGAATCTGAACCAGGCGTCCCTAGAGGTATCTGGCCCCGACCATCCGAGAAAGTCTGGTCGTTTTCTGTTCCCACACATTTATCAGATACCTGATTGTTATCAGGAAGGGTGATCTTTTCTGGTTGAACCTCAGGGACCGAAGTCACCCGACTAGAGGCTACTTGGCCTATCTGGTCAACCAGATCCGATTCCTGTGAGGTATAGGGACTAATCTTAGGAAAAGGTAAAGGAAAAGATCTATTCAGGGAACGGTAACTACCGCTTCCTGTAGTACTTAAATGTTGGAAGGGAAGAATCGCACCGGTAGTAGTGGTTGAAGCTCGATCTAATGTCCTGAATACCGGTGAAAACGTCCCCCCACCCTGAAACCGGGTGGGGGCGCACCTTCAGGCTGTGTACTCCTTTGCTTCGGGTTTGGCTGGGTTGGTCCTCTGCTTGTCCGACCAGCCCTTCTTGAACCCTCCTGGAGGAGTCTTGCCTTTCCCGCTAGTACCAGCCGGGCGCCCTTTATGGGCGGTAAAGAAAGGTCCTCGCTTGTTGCGAGGTCCCTTAGCTTTAGCAGCCTGTGGCAAAAAAGTGCTCTTGCCCCCAGTGGCATCCTTGATGATTTCATCTAGGTTGGCCCCAAATAGACGATTCCCCTGAAAAGGGAGATTTGTCAAGGTCTTTTTGGAACCTAGGTCAGCTGACCAGCATTTTAACCACAGCACACGTCTGAGGATCACCGCTGACATAGATGCATGCCCTAATAAGGGAGTAGTGTCCAAGGCTGCGTCACAGATAAACTGTAGCCCTTGTATAATCTGTTCCATCAAATCAGATGTCTCCTGGGGAATATCTTTTCCCCTAAGGTCTTGGCGTACCATTTTCGCCCATTCCGTAAGTGTCTGGGAAACTAGACCAATAACAATTACTGGTCTAAATGCTGACCCTATCAGAGAGAAGATGGTGCGGGACTCTGCTTCCATCTTTCGATCCACCGGATCCTTAAAGGACGAAGTGTCCTCCACTGGGATAACCGTGGCTTTATTCAGCCTGGAAATAGGTGGATCCACCACTGGTGGTACCGTCCATTTCTTAATGATGGATTCCTCAAACGGATAGCGTCTAGCAATACGCTTGGAAATAGTAAAGGTACGTTTAGAATGCTCCCATTCTCCTTTAATCTGATTACCGAAACATTTGGGTACAGGAAAAACCTTCACCGTTTTGATGGGCTTATTAGTACCAAAAGGAATCTCTGTTTCAGTTGCCTCTGCCGGTAAAGCCTCAAGTTTTAAGGTTTCCTGCACTGCCACAACTAGTGCGTCCACCAATGCTTCTTCCTGAATTATAGCAGGAGAAGAAGCGTCCTCCTCACTGTCTGAGGGGGCTTTACCTGGGATAACAGCCTTTGCAGAGGAACCTGCAACTGCAGTGACCATCTCTGAATCAGAGACAGAGGTGTCAGATAGTATAGGGGTAGGCGGGGGTCGCTTCCTTGACCCCCGTCCCTGACAGGCCGCCTCCACCCGAGCCACCATAGACTCCAAAATTGCTGTAAATGACTCTACACTCTGTGCACCGGCGGGTCCCGTGGCCCCCTCGAGGGAAACAGGTGGGGGAATATGTGTGGCAGGGTCCATGATAATTCCAGTCACTTGATAATATAATTCAAAAATAAAAAAAACTTTTTTTTTTTTCAGACCCCCAGCGCCACAAAAAGCCCCTTAGTGTTACCTGCTAGGGATCCCTATCGATCGAGAGAGAGAGAGAGAGAGAGAGAGAGAGAGAGAGATAGACCCCCAGGCTCACCACTTGATGCTCAGAGTTTAACTGCAACAGGTTACAGCGCTGTCTTGACAAACAGGAAGTCTTTTGGCTGGCTGCCCAGGAAGAAAGGAGGCGGCTCCGCCCCTCTGCACGCCTTCCGGCGCCTCCCCTAGCTCCACGAGGTGTTTGGATCACCTCAAACATGGCCGCCCCCATGCTGGAGACACGAGGCTACGCCAAAATGGCGGCTCGTGCGATCCAGCAAAAAAAATGGCGGCGGCCTGTACTGAATAGCGGTGTGCTGCAGGGCACACAACACTCTCTCTGCATGGGGATTTGGCGTGGTTGGCGGTACCGGCCCTGGCGGACCGCATGGCCATTCGGGAGGCCTGCTAATAGCTGGAGATCTGATTAGGAAGGCAGTCTACATGTCCGTGGCTTCTGACTGGTAGGTAGCTTATTCTTATCACCGTAAGATTCCCAGAATGCCACAGATTATAATCTCTTTAACATGTATACAATTAGATTGTTAGCTCCCAAACCAAGCCTCCTGGCTTTTTGCACATAAATCACACTCAAAGTAGGAGGATCTGTGTCATTTATAGGATAGAGAGGGACTATCTTACCATACAGAGAGGGGCCCGCGTTCACCACAAGACCCGTCAGGGGAAAAGGGGGAACATACTACTCACCATACCGGAACCAGGCGGGCACCAACTCCGGACAGTACCCCTCTCCACCGGGGCGGGAGGGCTGTCGACCGATATGGACGCCGTGACTCATGGTCTTTGGCGTTTCAGCGAGACGTTTAACTCGCGGGGTCAGTCCTTTAATGGGACTTTGTCGCGGCCGACCCAGCGCGGAGCTATGGCCTGCACGCGCTCGTAGGCTGAACTGGGGTGACCACCGGATCTCAACATCCAGCCCGTCGCCCAGTTCAGCTTTCTTGCTTGAAGATCTCACAGGAACACTGGAGAAAAAAAGCTGTCTAAAAAATCCTTTAAGAAAAAAATCTTGCCAGGACCCAAGATCCCAGCAAGGTATCTAGGTCCTTACTCCTAACTAGACAGAAAATAACTGATTTGCTGAGGCAGAGAGAGAGGATATACCCTCTGGGACTGCCCCTAGGGTGTGGCCAGAGCTTTTTAATTTCCTGTCTAGTCCTGCTCCTGTGGAGGCAACATAACCCGAAGGTGGCGTATCACCGAGGACTACGTCTGTCAATGAGCGCTAGAGAAATAAGACTTCCATGTGCTGGAAGTCGCTTTCCTTGCTTTAACTGGAGGTAGGAATAACTGAAGCTGACACTCCCTTGTCCTTCAGTACCTGGGTCTCAATGGCCAGGCCATTAAGCCAGCGACTGTAAAGCAAGATGGAAGATCGGTCCCTGAGACCGCAAATCCTCCCTGAGAGGAAGTCTCCAAGGAGCGTCCGCGACTAGCCTCACCAAGTCGGTGTACCAGGCTCGACGAGGTCAGTCCGGAATTTCCTGTATAACTGGAATTCCCTCCACCTCTATCCTGCGAAGAAGTTCCCGCAGCAACTTGAGAAGATGGAAGGCATGCCGTAGCGGATACTGCCCCCACGGGGCGATCAGCGTTTCTGCTGCGTCCGCTAGAGGATCGCGGCGCGAGCTACAAACCTCCGCACCTTCCTGTTAAGCCAAGGTGCCAACAGATCCACATCCGGGACGTCCCAATGAAGGGACAGCTAGTGAAAAACCTCTGGATGAAGAGGCCATATGCGATTGGATCCGAATCGGGCTGCTCTAGAGCTGCTCGATCCAGTAAATCAGACAAAATCTGATCGCTCTCAGTTCCGATACCCTTATTGGTAATCTGGATACTATCGGAAGAAATGACTTCCCCTGGTTGAGCATCGGAGACTTCCTGGTCCGCTCGCTCAACCGGATCCGATTGTCCAGGGAATCGGAATTCTGATTCCATTAAAAAAGAATCTCCTTCAGGAGAATTCGGGTATGAGACTGGGTATACGGTACTGCCTCTAAGAAGGCCACCATCAGTCCCAGCCAATTGACGGACAGCAACATCCGAATCGTTGACTGAACCTTCTGGAGTTTCTCCGCAAGGAGAAACTCTTGCCCAGGATGTATCCAACCTTAGGCCCAGATAGTTCAGTCTCCTGGTGGGAACCAGGGATGATCTTTGGGAAAGCGAAAAAACGCTGATGTCCTGCAATGATGGGGATATAAAGATAGGCCTCCTAAATGTCTATGGACGCCAGGAAATCCCCCTGATGCAGAGAGGCCACCACTGTACGGATGGACTCTATTTCTTCCCAAGTCCAGATTTGGACGCACCTTGCCCTCTTTCCTGGGCATTGTGAATAGGTTCGAATAGAACCCCTGAAACCGTTCAATGTTAGAAGGGAAGAATCGCACCGGTGGAAGTGATCGAAACTCGATCCTGTGTCCTCCAGAAACCGGTGAAGACATCCCCCCCACCCCAGAGATGGGTAGGGGCGCATCAGGCTGTATCTTCAGGCTTGGCTGAGCCGGACTTTTTGTTTAGCCGACCAGCGCCCTTTGAACCCCCCTCTAAAAGGGGCTTTGGAGGGTTTTGCCTTATCGCCCGCCCTGGCGGAACGAACAACTCTTTATGAGCAGAAAAGGAAGGTCCTCGTTAGTTACGAGGTCCTTTTATCCTAACAGTCTGTGGTAAGACAGCAGGTGGTACTGTCTATCCTATAAAGAGGAATTCCTCAAACGGATAGCACCTAGCCATGCGTTTGGAAATAACAGGGGTTCGTTTCAAAACGACCCCATTTGGGTAAAGGAAAATATCGCTGTATATTACACAGGATGCTTGTAAGTGTTCTCTTATCTCTTTAAACAATAAAATCGTGGGTAATGCACCATCAGTCCCTTCCTCTTTTCTATTGTGGTCCTCCTGTTGGCAACTCTACCCGTGGAAGCCCATAAAGATATTGGGAAGCTGCATCCATCCCTTTTCCCTAGTGTGGCCGTTTGGATTCCCTGGCACCACAGCATATGCTCCGCTTTCTCTCCAATGTGGTAAGGGTCCATTTACATCACTGGGTGTCACTTTAATTCACAGTCGTTGCACTATATTATGCTTTGTTGGATTTTTGTTTCGGTAAGAGGTTAATTCACCCATCACCTTACAAGAGTTTGTTTGGCACGTATTTACTTGAGAACACCCTTTTCTCAGATGGAATAGACTCCTCTTCGATTCATTCACCTATGGACAATGTTTGTTGTTAGTTTCATTTTATTATTTAGTAATTAGCGCACTTTTGTAATTCTCAGTTATTTTTTCACACATTTCTATTTTTCACAGTGCTGCTTTTACACGTTTGTATTGGTTTGCGCACCTTTTTTCACTTTTATTTCAAATCACATGAGATGTCTGAGTTGCAAAATTCAGCCATACAGATTGTATGGCTGAATTTGCATCACATTCAGGCCAAAGTCGCACAGGACCCTTTTTGGTCCACACCAGAATCATATCACATGGGTGTTTACACCTATGCAATCTGATTCATTTCTGAATTGACAGTTCGCACTGTGATTTGCGAACTGATCAGGGGGTGTGGTTAACCCTGTATTGACACCCCAGCGATTCGCATAAGGCAGTGTGAACTGTTTGCGAGTCGAGTGCAATGCGGTCACTTAAATCTTTAGAGTATTACTCCTGCAGTAAGGGTCTGTTCCTTTAAGTTTATGGGACATCAACAAGCAGCCATGGCAAGTCCAATACTATATTTGTACTGGACATGCTGTCAATCCAAGTCTACTTTTGTCAGAGGAAGTTGTATGCACACCATGGGGAATGGAAGGGGCTAGTTAAGGATGTAATTGAAGGGAACTAGGCCAGTATTTGTTACAATCACGAACTTGTATTTTAAAGTTCAAAAAACATCACTTACGTTCAGTTTGTGCAGAGGTATTGACACTTAGAGGATCCATTGGCTCTGTACTGGTTTCCATTTCAACCGGAGAACTACTTCTTGCTGTGTCCTTTGCACTATCAAAAGAACAACTCCATTACTCTACAGGTTTTAAACCATTTTTACGTCTGCTTGATAAAGCAAATTATAGGAGGATTACAATTTTGCCAAGGATTACAAAAAAAATTAAACCACTCTAGTATTTAGGGATCGATGAAATAGAGGGCTGTGTGCACACTGATACAGCATCACAGAATAATACATATACATATGTCTATGTAGGGGCAAGGAGATTAGATGAAAACTTAATTGAAAAGGGTAAATATTTTAATGTAAACCTACCATGGGAGACCAAAGAATGTAGATTCTGTTGCTATTACACTGACAGGTTGGCTGCAATACGTTGAAAAACCCTTACACATTGGGAAAGTCTAAATAAGTCAGAACCTCATATCTGCATAATTTTTCTGGATTTAATTCATTATGCAGTTGGAAAGGAGTCACCTTGCAGCAAACAAGTAATATATTTAGGAAATGGCAGCCTTGATGTTTGCCCTGTGACAGGTGTCCTTCAATTAGGATGAGAAATGCTGTATTCCTCTAAGGGCTCTTTCACACAAGTGTTGAAAATGGGTAGTTGGGTTTGCGTTTTTACTGCTTCCCAAACACTTCTCACTGGCTCTCAAAATTGGTAAAATAGGTAGCAGATGGAGGCGTTCACACTAGCATTAGCGTTGCAGTGAGGATAAAGCACCACTACAAAGTTTGGCAGGCGTTGACGCTTTGCACCTGCCTCCATTCAATTCTATTGAGACGCACTAGAGGTGTGCCATAAACTCACTGTAAACACAACTATGGCATTTACAGTGCATTCAAGGTGCAATAATTGCAAAGCGTCAAAAGTTCTCATTCACCATTTTAGCCTTGTACAAAATAAAAAAAAAAAACATTTCACAGGGCATTTGAAGAAGAGCTTTGCCTGACAAAATGAATGCCTGAACAAACCCATCCAAAATGCTCAATAAACCTATAGGTGCTTTAATACACTTTAAAGTCTGCTTTAGAATTCAAGGCCTGCATGAAAAAGCCCCAAAAGAGGCCGTTTTAGCTTGTGTCTTACAGCGGGAAATAAATTACCTTTTAAGACGGGATTATAGCAACTGTAAATCATAATTACCTAACCGAGGATGTGAATTCAGAAAATGAGGCCCAGCCCGTTTCTTTTGTAGACAATGGCTCTTCTGTGCTCCACACATCTGATCCCACTGAATCTAAATTGGCTACATGTGCAGTTTCCATTGGTATATCAAAGGTTGCTGGCCAATTGCTTGCTAAGAGGAAAAGGAAAAGATAGCAAGTGACGGAAAATGTTCAAGTAAAAGCAACTAATCAGAGCTAGTTTTGCATAACTGCCGGTCCACACTAATGCGATCACAGACCTAGCATAGGATTCGGAGCACACTGCTCCTAAAATCGCATGCGATGTCTGTGCGGTGCGAATTCAGCCACAGGTTGTATGGCTGAATTCGCACTGCAATCGCAGTGAACACGCACAGGACCCTTTTTTGGTCCGCAGCAGAATCGGATTGCATGGTGGTTCACACCAGTGCGATCCGATTCCTGTGCGAACTGTCAGATCGCACTGCTATATGCAAACTGATCTGCGGGTGTCGTTAACTTTGAATTGACACCCCAAGCGTATCGCATATGGCAGTGTGAACTGCCTGTGCTGCGGATGTGATGCGGGAACATGCAGTATATTCGCAGTGTTCCCGCATCGCAATAGTGTGAACCGGCACTTCGAGAGTGTAAAATATTTTTTTCTTCAGGTAAGCTACATAAGGCAATAGAAATGTAACCGCTCCTGCTCATAGTTACTAGATCTGAAAAAAAAGGCTTCTTTACACCACAACCTTTATGTTCAGTGCGAAGTTATGCTTGCGCATTTACATGCACTTGTAATGTAAGCTGCGGTGCATTTGACACATTTGCTTTCCTGTTTTTTTTTTTTTTTAGCCATTTTTATGATTTTTTTTTTTTAAATGAACTACATTTACATGCAATCGAGGTGCATTCATGTGCATTCTGGTTCATATGTGTGAAAAAAATGCAGCATGCTATACTTTAACCTCTTTCGGACCGCCCACCGCATATATACTGCGGCAAGACTATATATCCAAAAAATTGCGCAATTAATAATGAATCAATCTGTGATCAGATATAGATGCGACAATAAATACGCGATACATAAATGACCAAAAATAATAAAATAAAAAATGTAAAAATATATCTACTTGTGAACATATAAATTAAATTTGTGCAAATGAGCTAGTGCAGGTGCAAATGTAACACCTTCGAACAAACCATCAAAGTGGCAATAGTGCTGTGTATGTGATACTGCAGCAGGAATGCCGGGCTGCGCAAAAAAACGTACATGTACGTGATTTTTTGCAGGGATTTTCATTGCACACAGCAGAAGCCAGTCAGCGGGTAAGACCTGGCAATCGTTCCGTGGAATGACAGAACGGCAGTCTGCCTATGTAAATAAAGAAGGCCTCTGTTCAGTCTCCAGAGATGTATAGTAACTAAGTAGAACTACTTCATTACTGTACTTAAGTACCGAACGGCGGTATCTGTACTTTCCTAGAGTAGAATTTTTTTCTCCTACTTCCACTTTTACTTCACTACATTTGTTCAATGATTTCAATATTTCTACTCCAATTTTTTTTTGTGCTGCATAGTTACTAGTTACTATTATAAAAATGACCACTGCCAGAACAGTAGATGGCAGGTTTCATGAAGCTCAAAACGTGTATTATCAGCGCATACGAAAATAAAAGCTACTGTATGTATAAATAAAAGCTGCATTTGAAATAATAAAACAATATGATGTTCAAACTTTTGACTTCTTTCTTTAATAACTACATAACAGTACTTGTACTTTTACTTTCAGTACTTGAGTAGCAATTTTTTTTTCAAAACTACTGGTACTTTTACTTTCAGTACTTGAGTAGCAAATTTTTTTTAAAAAACTACTTGCAATACTTAAGTACAAAAAATGTTGAATACTTTAGTACTTCTACTACTCAAGTCACTTTTTGATCGAGCACTTCCACTCAAGTCACTTTTTGATCGAGCACTTGTACTTTTACTCAAGTATGGGTTTCGAGTACTTTATACAACTCTGTCAGTCTCAGAGGCAGAGAGAGGTCTCGCATTGCTCTTTTCCTCTAGTACCATCCAGTACAGTTGGAAATCACTTCCTAGGAGCACACTTAACCTCTTGATCACCCCTAGTGTTAACCAGTGTCATCTGTACAGTAAAAATGCATTTTTTTTTTAGCACTGGTCATTTTATTGGCATCACTGATCCCCAAAAAGTCAGATTTGTCCGCCGTAATCCCGCTAAAAATCGCTTATTGCCGCCATTACTAGTAAAAAAAAAAGTCCATTAAATGTATAGTTTGTAGACACTATAACCTTTGCGAAAACCAATATAAACTTAGGATTTTTCTTTTACCAAAAATATGTAGCAGAATACATACTGGCCTGAAACTCCTTAAATTTTTTTATTTTTTTCAGGAGCGAGGAAGAACCCCAAGAGACTCACACCATGCAATGTACTTCTTCCATGTACGATGGTAGAGCTTCCTAGAGGTAGATTTCATAGCTTTCAACAGTGTAGGAATCACCGACTCAGATAAACCCCTAGCGTTCAACAGCCAAGCCGTCAAAGCCAGCAAGTGTAAAGCCGGATGGAAGATTGCGCCTTGGGACAGCAGATCCTTCTGAGAGGAAGCTGCCAAGGAATGCCGGTGACCAGCCACACCAGATCAGCGTACCAAGCCCAGCTAGGCCAGTCTGGAGCCACTAAGATGACCGGAATCCCTTCTGCCTCGATCCTGCATAGAAGTCTTGGCAGAAGCTTGAGAAGGGGAAGGCGTAAACCAGACGCTGCTGACAACACAGGGCCACCAGTGCATCTGTGGCATCCGCCAGAGGATTCCTTGACCTAGCCACAAACCTCTGCACCTGTTGAGCCGAGACACCAACAGATCCACCTCAGGGGTGCCCCACCAGAGACACAACTAATTAAACACCTCCGGATGAAGGGGCCACTCCCTGCGGTCCAACCCCTGCCGACTGAAGTAATCTGCCTGCCAGTTTTCCACCCCAGGAATGTGTATGGCTGAGAGGGCTGGAACGAATTGTTCTGCCCACCTTAGAATCCCGGCTACCTCCAGAGCCGCCAGGACAATTCTTGTGCCTCCTTGGTGATGGACATAAGCCATGACTGTGGCATGGTCTGATTGAATGCAACCCTGAAGAATATCCGTCCAACGATCCAGACAGTCTGATCGATTGGAATTCCAAGACATTGATTGGGAGTTTGCAATTTTTCAGCGTCAGATCCCCTGAGCAGAATGCTTGCCAAGGACATTCCCCAGCTGGACATGCTGGCATCCGTGGCGACCACGTACCAGACTCAGCCAGCTCTGATTGTCCAGATAGACTGCGGAATTTTGTCCTTTTTGGTCAGAATTTCCCTTGCAGGGACCTCGATGGAAATGTGCAAATGGAACTAATTCGAAGGTAGAAAGCATCAGGCCCAGCACTTGCATGCAAGTCCGAAGAGATGACCATTTGTTGGACAGCAGCAGGCGAATTGCAGCCTGCAATTTCTGGAGTTTGGACTCGGCCTTAGCCAGAGTACTCCTTTCTCTTGACAGTTGGGCCCAGATAGTCCAGTATTGTGGACGGAACCAGAGCAGACTTCTGTAAATTCAGAATCCAGCTGAACTCTTGCAGAGTTCGTATTGTGATCTCCAGGTTCTCCACCAAAGCAGAGGGAGACTCCGCTCGCACAAGGAGATCGTTCAAGTAGCCCAGAACCTTGATCCCCCGTTGGCATAGCAAAGCTAGCACCGGGCTAGCACTTTTGTGAAGACCCAAGGAGCAGATGTGAGACAAAACGGTAATGCCACAAACTGAGAATGCTCCTCTCCCACAGCAAAGCGGAGAAAACCAGCACATATTTGCATGTGAAGGTAAGCATCGTTGACATCGATAGAGGGAAGAAAATCCCCCTGGCACAGGGATGGCACCACCATTTGAATGAACTCTATTCTGAACTTCTGCACCCGCACAAAGCAGTTTAGCTCCTTGAGGTCCAGGATTGGACCCACTTTGCCTTCCTTAATGGGAACCGTAAACAAGTTTGAGTAAAAACCCAACAAACGTTCCGAGGTCAATTACCCCTTGAAGGAACAGGTCTGGTAGGTGCAAGTTGGAGGGAAAAAAACCTTGCCGGGGGAAAAGAGCTAAACGCAATCTTGTAGCCAGACTCAATGACTTTGTGGACCCACTTGTCTTGCACCCGGGAATGTCAACGGGTCCAAAAACCAGCGAAGATATCCCCCCACCCCCAACACGGGTGAGAGCGCACCTTAATGCAGAAGGAGCCTTGTCCCCGGGTCAAGAGAAGCCTGATCTTGGCTTGCCAGACCAGGTTCATTTGGATCCTCCAGATGAGGCCCTGAAAGTAACCGAGCTGAGAAGGAAGGCCCACATCTATGGTGAGGTTCCTTGCCCTTAGTACCCTGCAGAAGAAAAGTACTTTTCCCCCCTGTGAGACCTTTAATGTCTTCCAGGGTAGCTACAAACAGGCGATCTCCTTGTAAAGGAAGATCAGTCAAGGCCTTTTTTGAAGTCTGACGCAGTCTCCACAGACCGGCAATTGAGCCAAAAAGACACGCCAAAAGGACCACTGCCAAAACAGAGGCGAGCGGCATCCAAAGAGGAATCACAGATAAACTGCAGCCCCTGGACCAGCTGGTCCACCAGCTTTGCAAAGGCAGGGGGGAGCTGGTCCCTCTCCAGGTCACAGCTTAAGAGCTTAGCCCGCTCAGTCAGAGTTTGCGACACTTGGGGAAATGGTGTATACTCTGCCTCATTGTCGAACCAGCTACAGTGTACATAATGTGGGCCACAGCCTCCGCCTTCTGGTTAGCGAGATCCTTAAAAGGCAAGGGACTCTCCAACCGGAATCATGCTTGCCTTGTTTAATCTGGAAACCAGAGGGTCCACCACCGGTGGCACAGTCCACTTCTTAAGGAGGGTCTCCTCATAGGGGTAACGCCTAGTAAAGCGATTGGGAACCCCACGAGGACACTTTGGTCGTCCCCACTCTTTAGCGGCAATTCTGTCAAAATAGGCAGGGAAAGGAATCACCTTTGTAGCTTTGGATGGCTTGTGAGTGCCAAAGGGCTCCTGCACATCCGTCACAGCTTCAGCTGCATCCACCATCTTCAGAATCTCACACAGAGATAGAATCAAGTTTCGTGCACGGTTGCAGATATGGAGAAATCATCCACACTATCAGAGGATTCCAGTGGGTTGCAGATCCAGCAGGGTGACCTGTGAGTCAGACAGTCTCAGGGAGGGGCCAACGTCCACCCCAAAACCCTCCAGGAGGAAAGGGTAGGATAGCTACTCACCACACCAGGAACCAGGCGGGCACCGCTCCAGGCAGAACCCCTCTCCCTCTAAATAGGGGGATGTCAGCTAGGAGGAGCGCTGCGACTCGGGCCGAGACCCAGTCGTATGCAACCTCGCGAGGCATTTAACTCGCAGGCCAGCCCCCGTCCAGTGGGGCTAAGTCACGGCGGAGCTGAGGTCTGCACGCGCTCGCTAGACTGGTGTGACCACTGGATCTAGATTATCCAGCCCATCGCCCAGTCCGGCAGTGGATTGTAGGACTGCCCATGGGTGTATCCAGAATCCTTTTCTGCCTAGTGTTCTACTCCTGTATCGGGCAGTATAACCCAATGGCTATGAATATGAGGAACTGTGTCCACCAATGAACCAAACAAAACAATTTTTGTAAGAACTTACCCTAAAATCCTTTACTCTGAGGATCGACACAGCTCCTTATCTTCATGACTCATAGGGATGCCCCAAAGCAGTATAATCCTGATGGGTGGGAAACCAAGCAGAAACAAAAAAAAAAGTCTCCAATGGCTAAACATAGCCAACAAGGTAACGTGGAGCTCAACCAGGAACAACTGGAGCTCACCCGGAAAAAATGTAACCCTCAAAGAAAAACTAAACGGAGTTCTCTTTTAAACTGCAGCTTGCAAAACCTTGCGGCCAAAAGAAGCATCCGCGGATGCCAACACATCTACCTTGTAGAATTTTGTGAACGTATGCACAGACGACCCAGTTGCCGCCTTGCAAACTTGTAGCACTGACGCCTGATGGCGAAAAACCCAAGCGGCACTCAGCGATCTCGAAGGAGCCTTCACTGGGAAAGGAGAAACCTAACCCCTAAGTGAATAGGCCTGTACCACCTGATCCATCTGGAAATGGTTGCAGCAGACGCAGCGAATCCCTTACGAGGTCCATCAGTAAGGACAAAAAGAGTGTCTGATTTTCTAAAGGACTCCATTGTCTCTAAATAAACCCTGATCGCCCGAACCACATTCAAAGAATGCAAGACATACTCCTTAAGATGCTGAGGTTTAGGGCAAAGTGAAGGCAACACAATGTCTTAATTTAGATGAAAATTAGAAACCACCTTAGGAAGGAACGACTGATTAGATCGAAGTACCACCTTATCCCTGTGTACCACCAGATAAGGTAAGCGGCAAGACAACGCCGTCAATTCAGATACCCTGTAGGCAGAAGTGATTGCAACCAAGAAGGCAACCTGAGACAAAGAAGGCAGCGAAATCTCCCATATTTTTTCAAAAGGAGGCTTTTGAAGAACAGATAACACCAGATTTAGATCCCACAGAGGTAAAGGGGATCGCCTCAGAGGAGCCACATGGCGCACTCCCTCCCTGTATAAAAGTCCGGATTAGGACATGCGTGGCTAACGGACGTTGAAAATCTATAGCCAAAGCCGAAAACTTGGCCTTCGATAGTACCCAAAGCCAACCGCTGTTCAACCCCTTTGTGCAAAAAGGTCAAAACCCTAGCGATCAAATACAAGCGAGGGTGCACCTTCAGCGATTCAAACCATGAAATGTACGATTTCCATGTACGATGGTAGATCTTCCTGGAAGAGGACTTCCTAGCCTTAAAGATTGTAGGAATCAGAGTCAGAAAGAGCCATCTCTCTCTCTCAAACACCTGACTTTGATCAGCCATGCCATTAAAGCCAGCGACTAAAGCAGGACAGCAGATCTTCCCTGAGAGGAAGTCTCCAAGGGGTATCAGCGACCAGCCTCATTAGGTCTGCGTACCAAGACAGGCGAGGCCAGTCTGGAGCCACCAGAATGCTTTCCACCTCTATCTTGCGCGGAAGCCTCGGCAGGAGTTTCAATAGGGGAAATGCATAAATCAGCCGATACCAACCCCAAGGAGCCACCAGTGCGTCTGTGGCGTCGGCCAGAGGATCCCAAGACCTGGCTACGAATCTCTGCACCTTCTTGTTGAGGCAAGAGGCAAACCGATCGGCCTCGGGAGTCCCCCACCGAACACACAGGAGGTGGAACACCTCTGGGTGTAGGGACCACTCCCCTTGATCCAATTCCTGCCAGTTTTCCACACCTGGCATGTGTACAGCAGAGGGCTGGAACAAAGCTTTCTGCCCAGGCCAGAATCTCGGCCACCTCCTTGGCCTCAAAGACACTCTTGGGGCCCCCTGGTGATTGATGTAAGCAACAGCCATGGCATTGTCTGATTCAATCCGAACTGGACAACCTTGTAGACGAATCATTCAATGACTCAAAAAAGCTATCGCTCGGAGCTCCAAAACATGTGGGCTTCCACAGCACCCAGCCCGACAGGCTGGTGTCTGTGGTTACCTCCGTCCAAAACAACGGAAGGCACGACTTGCCCTGGCATAGTGCTGGAGACTGAATCCACCACAAGAGAGCAGATTTTGTGTTGGGTCTCAACAGAATCACAGAATCCAAGGACTTTGGATCCTTGTTCCATTTTACAAGAATCTCCATTTGCAAAGGCCTTGTATGGAACTGAGAAAACGGAACCGCCTCGAAGGTCAATATAAAAGTATAGAAAATGGCTGCCCATGCAAAATAATGGGAACACAGATCATGAACCACAGCAAAATGGCGGCCCCCACGGCATGCCATGCGGTCTCCAGGATTCCCCCCCAAAGGGGCCCCAGAACAATAGGCATCTAAAGGCAACCCAGGACAATCCACCCCTCTCAAATAAGCGCATAATGGCCGCATTATTACCACCCCCCCCCTCCCCCAGGTAAAACCAGCCAGGGGTAGGGGAATGTCACGGGGTACACCAGATTAGTCCTCTGGGGCGTCAGGGAACCCCTAAGCTCTGACCATTTCAGGGAGGGGCCAACGTCCGCCCCACCAAGGGTTTTTGGTACCAGGTTGGCGCCACTCCAAAAGAGATCACCTCCCACCCTGCATGGGGGTGCTCTCAGCCAAGAGGAAGCTGTGACTCAGGGCGTTCCAGGTCGATGCGTCCCCGGCAAGACTGTCCACTCGCAGGCTTGTCCCCATCCATGGGGGCACTGTCATGGCGAGGCCTAGTTCTGGACTATAACCTGCTCACGCTCGCTGGTCAGGCTGGGAGACCTTAAGGATTTAGATTATCCAGTGCAAAACCGCAGCCGGCTGTTGCTTGTAGTTTCTCTGGATCTTGGTCCTCAGGAACTAACCAGTTAAAAAAAAAAAAAAAAACAACAAACTTTCCCTGTTACAGTCAAGACTGAAGTCCCAGCAGGGAGCTAGGTCCTATTCCTAACACTAGGCAGAACAAAACTGTTTGATAAGAGTCTGAGGGGTTATGCCTGCAGGGACAGCCCCCCCCCCCCCCCCAATAGGCGTGTTTACGTTTTTTTTCCTGCCTAGTGCCTATTCCTAGAAGGAGGCGCATAACCCTATGAGTCAAGATGATAAGATGCTGCGTCTGTCGAATGATAGAGAAATGTTTTTTGTATTCAAAATTGTGCTTTTTTGTTTATAGCTCAAAAAATAAAAGCAGAGGTGATCAAATACCACCAAGAGAAAGCTCTATTTGTGGGAAAAAGACATCAATTCAAGACAACGCAATTGTCAGTTAAAAAAACGCAGTGCCAAATCGCAAAAAAAATGGCCTGGACATAAGGGGGTAAAATCTTCCAGAACTGAAGTGGTTAAATGCACCAGAAAGCACCGCAATGATGTAAACTAGGCTCATTGAAATACAAAATGTTTTTGCATATGCCTTTGTACTGCCAGCAAGTGTGTCAGTAGCAATATTAAAATGCTTGTAAAAAGGTATCTTTTTTTTCTTATTTGTAACCTTATTGCATTTTCTGCACTAAGGTAGGACCTCCTGTGTGCAGCTCCCCCCAAATACTTGAGCCCAATCTCGATCCAGCACTGTTGTCCAAGAGCAGCGGCTTGCTCTGCTCTCTCCCCTTGCTGGACACAGAGGCAGCAGTGGAAGCCTTTGGCTTCAGTTGCTGTCAATCACACCAAGTGAGCAGAGAGTGGGAGGCAGGGCAGAGCCGATGTGTGTGTGTCACTCGTGCATGGCTCAGGATTGAACCCATATGGCTTGCTATGGAGGCACTTGGCATTGGGGGGGGGGGGGGGGGGGGAGCCAGGAACTCCGGATGGGGACCACAGCAGAGGAGAAATGGGGCTGCTCTGGGCAAAACCATTGCACAAAGCAGGTATGTATGAATTGTTTTTTTAAACAAACCTAACATTTTCAATAACTTTAAAACTAAACTGCCTGGGTAGCTTGCACTCAGCTGTGTGTTAATTATGTTGCAATACAAGCTCAATATTACTCTTATAGTAATTTATATTACTCTTATTGCTCAGGATTTGGTTTACACAAATAGCACCCACTGATCAGTTTTCCCTGCAAATTCTAAAAACAAAAAAAACTTTCTGCTACATTCTATATGACAGACTTTCGTTGTGGCTGTCATAGAAAGACTCAGGTGCAGAGACTCAAACCTGAAGAGCAATTACAGCCAACATATTAAGCCAATCAGCGAGCTACTAATGCCATCCATTGACCACTGCGATTCTGCCAAAACTAGTTACCTGAACCTACCCAAAACCATCTCGTAGGTTCACATAAGTGTAATTCCTGAAGTTTGTAGTGTTACAAACTTTTAGCTTCCTGTATCACCATTACCCAATGCAAACTTCTAGAACAAATTGAAATTGTATTCTGACAAGGTTTCAAGTATGCAAGAAGCAGGGTTTCTCAACAGAGTTCCGCTGTATTCTACCTGTCGACTGTAGGCAGGTGATGGATAGATTGTGTCCCCACCTAGTTGACCATCCATCATGAAATGCTCCTATTGTACATGCAAAGCAGCACAGAGAAGCAACATGCTAAGCGTCTGTGCTGTTCCTTGCCAGCCCTCCCATCCTGCCTTTCCCAGGCGCATGTATGTGATATCACTTACGAGAGACTAGGGCCAGCAGGGATCAGTACAGGACCATTACAGCAGCTTTCCTTTGCCACTTTGCATGGGCGAAAAGGGAAACTACTGTAATGTGCCCTGCCGAGCATACAACAAAGTATCTCGTGTAGCTTTTTGTTGCGTTTATTTTTGAGAATTTTGGGGTGTTTGCTTTGTGTTTTTGCAGGTGTCAAAACGCACATCAACAGTGCCATTAATGTCACCGCAAACGACATGTCTTTCTTACCAAGTTTCGTAAACCCAAACAAAATGTGCAGGCATGAATGGGGGCCTAAATAGAATTATACCACAGTGTACCTTCTGAACCAAAAATACAGGATAGACTGGCGGCATACAGCAAACACTGCTGCAAGTTCTGATTTTCAAGTGAAGTTTACCTTAAGCGATCAATTTTAGATTATCTGACATTAAAACCAGATTAAATGCTGGGAGAAAAAAATTCCACATGTATAACATGGAAAACTGTAAATTCATAAGACTTGCCTTCATTAGCATCCACCTCCATTTTATCTTCTTGGTTGACTGTGCTTGATTCAAATAATCCCTGTTTAACAGAGTCCTCTTCCTCAGAATCTGTACTCTCTTCACTGTCTGTGCTTCCTGAGCTGTATTAACAATAGGTAAGCTGAAAAAAACCAGGATGCAAACAAGCCTCTAACAACCAACATTTCTACGATTATCTGTGTATCCTACAATGCTCAACTCTAAAATTCACATTTTAGGCAACGCTAAGTGACTTAATATGCTTGTTACACCGTACTAAGCTTGTAGCCATCACAAACATTATAAGAAAGAAATTGGTAACAAAAATTGTCAACAGATATTGAAATCAATAAAGGTGTCTCTCTCCTATACGTGTACAAAGTCCCAAATAATGAAAGTTCCAAGGTAGTAAATGGTTATAAAAGTAAAGTTGAAGTGAAGGTAAATCGCAATGATGCTGACTTCCACCACAGTGCTCCAATCAACAAACCATGCATATGAGCTTACCAGAGAACACAATGAATAGAATATGCTCCATAGTGTAAGAACGTAAAACACATTATATATATATATATATATATATATATATATATATATATATATATATATATATATATATATATATATATTTACACTCACATGAAGCAGGAGATGAGACTGCATAAAAACAAAAAGCCGGCCGGCTCGTAGTATAGCCCGTCCTTCCGGGTTGCGTGGTGACGTCACCAGGACGGGCTATACTACGAGCCGGCCGGCTTTTTGTTTTTATGCGGTCTCATCTCCTGCTTCATGTGAGTGTAATTATATATAATAAATGTGTTTTACGTTATTACACTATGGAGCATATTCTATTTTTACATGGTGCCATCGGAGGCAATATCAGTGAATAGTTCTTTGGAATATCGCTGTCCTGGTGTCTTATGCCATCTGTGGTTACATTGGATCTGTAGAGAAACGTGATCTCTCAGGAGAATTGGTGTTATGAGCATACTGCTCCATACAAGCTTATCTCATTGTGTTCTCTGGTAAACTCATATGCAGGTGAAGTCAGCATCGCTGCCATTTACCTTTACTTCAACTTTACTTTTATAACCATTTACTACCTTGGGACTTTCATTATTTTGGACTTCGTACACGTATATATGAGACACTTTATTGATTTCAATATCTGTTCACAATTTTGGTTACCAATTTCTTTATTATAATTTTTGTGATTTTTATTGTATTTATTTGCAATATTTGGTCACATTTATGGCACTTTTCCACTGCAAGTACCGGCTCGGCTCCATTCGGCCCTGCTTGGCTCTGTTTGGTTTTCCACTGCATGGTACTGTGTTGGAATGGTTCGGTACGGTTTGCTTTTCCACTAAAGTAAAGTGGGTGGGATAACAACGATTCTCTGACCAATCAGTGGCTAGTAGTGACAAACAGTCAAGACTGCATGCAAAGGATTGTGGGATATGGTACTGGTACGGCCCTCTTGGAACCACAACTGAGGTGGTACTGTTTAAGCGAGCCGTACCGTTCGGTTTCATGTAGTGGAAAAGTGCCGCCGTACCGTTCCAACACCGTACCATGCAGTGGAAAAGTGCAAAAGCGAGCCGAACCGTTCGGTACCATGCAATGGAAAAGCGCCATTATTCTTTTTGAGTATTCACATATGAGATATTTCAGTTCTCCTTCAGATTAGCGCAGCCTCTTTTTCCTTTACTTTATGTTTGGTGTTAACTTACTCCAAAGTGGCAGCTGTTGATTTTTAGATTTACTAGCGTGCGGTTACACACTTGTTATTTAAGCTTTTAGCTATACTAAATCCAAAAAGGGCAATCGATATCAAAATTCACTGTAGAGAAAATTTGTCATACACACACACACACACATTATATATATATATATATATATATATATATATATATATATATACACATATATATATACATACATACATACATACATATATATATATATATATATATATTATATGAAAATTTTCAGTTTGCCATTAGGCCCATTGTGTTTTACTACCTGGTACATTTTTTTATGGGCGCACAAAAAGGGAAGGTTCCATAGCAGCAGCTGTAGCCCCAGCATGAGTCTGGTTATTACCAGTGGAGATCCTTGGTAAATCGTTCTATACAAGGGCGCAGCAAAAATGGATATAAAAAGTACATCAATATGGCACATTTCAATGAATCTCTAACACAGGAAAGCAGAATGGAGTTCGCCCAAAAACTCAAGTCGGATTTAAAACCTCAGCCTTTCTCCTTTCAAGGTACCTTGAAAACGTCACATTTGACGAAACGTGCGTCGGTCGCGGCGTGCTGACGTCACCTGCTTGTGGGAACGAGTGTTGAATAGGACGGGCGGAGGAGCCGACCGGCCGGCGGCCTGCCTATATCCTCGCTGATATCTGTTTCATCTTCTGTAAGTTGCTGTCTTTTCTTTATTAAAAGTGTCTTTGGTAATGCACTATGTAGTGCCTTTTGTTTTTTATATACCATATGATACATGATCGAGTCAGCAATAGAATTTTCTCCTGGTGACATCTACTCCAAGGATTGGCTTCTGGAGAGAGTGGTTTAACCCATGGAAATCTGGGAGAACCTGGCATAATTTGGAAGTACCACTAGAGCTACTGGCTCCGGGGATTGGATGACAGTTTGTGTGGCTCTCACTAATTTATATCTGGTAAGAGGCAGTGGTATCGGGAGAGGGCTCTGTGTGGCACTTCAATTTCCAATCATTACCTTTAATTACACAATATCTGGTAAGCATTTGGGACTTAAGGTCACTGGTGTTTTCTACTATTAACCATCTGGTGACGGTGTGCACTCCTCTGGGTGATGAAATAGCATTCAACAGTATTACGCTATGGATTGTCTATTTATCTTTACATATGACCACCACCTGTGGATGTGAGGACTTCTGATCATATTGACTGAAGGCTGAGGTTTTAAATCCGACTTGAGTTTTTGGGCGAACTCCATTCTGCTTTCCGGTAAGGAGATTTGAATGTTGGTTTAACCATCCACCACTGGAATCATTCATTTTTGGACTGTGCCTTTTTCATTTTGGATACGGACTTGTCATTACTGTGGACTATCATTAGTGTGCTTCATCTGACATTTATCTGTGGATTTAGTACCCGTTAGCGCAACTTAGCCCTTACACTTACCTATTTTTGCTTGTCACAATTTAAGTTGCTGCTGTGTTTCTTAGTAGTTAGCGCAGTTATATTTTCTTTTATCTCTAACACAGGAACTCTGGTCATTCTGGCGCATGACAAAATTAGCTCCCAACTATAATTTATATGCCATATTTTCACAATTATGGGTATGAAATAAATGCAAAGCCCAAAGCTCTGCAAGACTACCATGAATGAGGCAAGTTATAAACAGTTCTGCACCTGGATCTTCTTTGAGTATCCTGTGTGAATGCAAGATTCTTCTCTTCCCAAATATCTTCCTCATCTGATCCGCCATCATCAAACTGCTGTATCCTCTCTTTGCAGCAAGCTTCAAACAAAGCAATGTTGGCCTAAACAAAAAAAAAAAAAAAAAGATTTAGAAATGCTCATTTTAAAATTAACGGTAAGCGATTAGATGACTTAGAGGAATAAGTACACAAGTGCTGTTTTGTTTAAGTGCTGCATTTTTTCACTGATGCCCTAATGAGGAAGGGAGTGATGACTGGGGGAGCAACCTAGGGGAACCTTCAGAGAAAAGCACACAGTACAGAAAATGGTCAGATATGTTTTCGGCTATTTGTCATTGAGCCCACTTCACAAATGTATTTGCATTACTGCAATACACCATGCATGGGCCTTTGCATTGTCGTTCATTTTATATGGCACCTCAACGAACTAAATGGATGCATGTGGGTAGAAATGTGCATTAAACTACAGTTCATTGTAATACGATAGGCTGGGACAAAGTACAGGTGCATTTTTTACTGGTCTCTTGGTGGCCCATTTGAATACGCTGCCTTAAAACGCATACTTTTACCCACAGTAGAAGTCTGAGTGGGGTGATAAACCACAACAAAAAAAAAAAGGAAACACCAGAGGACAGTGGAAATGTTAGCATTTTTCTGTCTCATCACATGGCAGATATAAATTTGTTTAACAAATCAAGCATTTTAAGACTTTTTGGGAAGCAAACGTGCAAAACCGACATGCGCACAACATATACACAAAGTACTAAGATGCAGAAATCTGTTCAATACTCACGCTTTCATTTGCGTTGAGAGTGAAGTTAATGTCTGAGACACGATCAAATGAGACACTGTAAAATGACAAAATTGTATGCATAAAATTATTAACAGGTGATATTAATGCACATATTGTGCTATTGTACAGGACAGCCGGCTACAGCTCTAACTCTGGGGAAAGGAAGGCAAGAAAAACTAATAGAAGTAGCAGTTTTTCTTCAAGAAAATTCACAGAGGCAAAGCAGCAGCAATGGTACTGTAAAACCTGGGCGAGGGAAGAGATTAAGTGGGGCATGCACATTGCCATTTAATAATGGGAGTCATACATGCTGTTGCACAGCCAAGTGTGGTAGGCAGTACATGTAATGACCTAACGGGTTGAGGGAGTGGAAAACTAGTTTAACCACTTGCTGACTGGACGCCGTGTATTTACAGCGGCAATGTGGTGCAAAACTTCGTACATTTAGGTCCTTTCATTTAATAGCCACTAGATAGTGAGATCGCGCCACCGGAGGCGCCATCGCGCCGTGATTGGCTAGCGGGATATCAATCAGCGGGTCCTGATGTCTGCCGGTCACTCGCGATCATCCCCAGGAGAAGCAGAACAGCGATCTGCCTATGTAAACAAGGCAGAGTGCCGTTCTGCAAGGGAATAAGATGGAGATGTTGTGTTCCTTCTAAGCAGAAATCTGTGTCTTCCCACAATCAGTGCAACCCCCTCCCCCCACAGTTAGTAAGGACTCCCTAGGGACATACTTAAACTTTGATCGCCCCTGATGTTAACCCCTTCCCTGCCAGTGTCATTCGTGCAGTGAAAGTGCATTTTTTTTTTTTAGCACCAATCACTGTATTAGTGTTACTGGTCCCCAAAAGTGTCAGATGTCCGATTTGCCTGTAGCAGTCCTGCTAAACAAAAATAAAAGGCAGATCGCTGCCATTACAAAAAAAAATAAAAAAATTGACAGCTCCTGATTCTTCTTAACAATTCGGTTATACTGCCCCCTACAGGAGCAGGACACTAGGCAGGAAAAAGCTTGACCAAGCCTATGGGTCCCAGGGGGTCTTGTTACAAGCAGTGTCAGAAGAAAGCCAACTCCACAGAGGGGTGGGTGCTGGGTCCGTCAACGATCAGAGAAATTGATTTTACGGCAAGTCAAAAATCCTATATTCTCTTTCGGTCATTGACAGCTCTCGATTCTTCTTAACCATTGGGACGTCCCAAAGCAGTGTTAAACATGAGGGGTGGGAAACCATCAGAAAAAAATCCCCAAGCCCAACCATAGCCAACCAGGTAACAGTGCTCAACCATAAACAACAACCGGAGCTCACCTGAAAAACAAAGACACCCTCAGAGGACCAGCTCCTCTAAACAGCAGCCAGCAAAACCTTGCAGCCAAAAGAAGCATCTGCAGATGCCAACACAACCACTTTACAAAAAACTTTGAAAAAGTGTGCACAGAAGACCAAGGTGGCTGCCTTGCAAAACCTGCGCCACTGACGCATGAAGATTGAAAGCCCAGGAGACACTAAGCACCCTAGTAGAGTGCACCTAAAGAGGGAAAGCAGGAACCTGACCCCTGATGCAATAGGTCTGAACCACAGTCTGTCTGATCCATCTGGAAATGGTCGCAGAAGAAACAGACAACCCTTTATGACGTCCGTCCGTGAGTGCAAATAGAATCTGACTTCCCTACAGACTCCATAGCTGCCAGGTACACCCTAATTGCCTGGACCACATTCAAGACACGCAAGGCAATTTCCTTCAGATATTTAGGCCTGGGACCCAGGGAAGGTAGCACAAAGTCTTCACTCAAATGACAGTCAGAGACCACCTTAGGAAGGAATGACTGACAGAGGCAAAGCACCACCTCATCCCTGTGAAGCACCATAAGGTAAACGACAGGATAACGTCGTCAGTTCCGACACCCTGCGTGCAGAGAGGATAGTCACCAAAGGCCACCTTCTGGGGTAATGTAAGCAGGGAAACTTGCATTAAATATTTTCAAAGGGAAGCTTCAGCAGAGCTGAAAGCACCACATTAAAGTTTTCAGGGCAGCAACGTAGCCCGCACTGAAAGAACCAAATGTTGGACACCCTGAATAAAAAAAAAAAAAAAAAAAAAAAAAAAAAAAAAAAAAAAAAAAAAAAGGTACGAACCAGGGAGTGTGTGGCCAAAGATCGTTGGAAAAAAACGTCAAAACCCGATACCTGGCCCTTGATGGTACTCCAGGCCAATTTCTGTTCAACCCCCCATTGAAGGAAGGTTAAGATCCCATCCACAGAGAAGGAGCGAGGATAAACCCCCAAGAGACTCACCACACAATGTACGTCTCTTCCACATATGACGGTGGATCTTCCTAGAGGCAGATTTCCAAGCTTTTAACAGCGTAGGAATCAGCGATTTAATAAGACTCCACCCTTCAGCACTTGACGTTCAACAGCCAAGCCGTTAAATCCAGCGACTGTAAAGCAGGCTGAAAGATTGGTCCTTGACAAAGGAGATCCTCCCTGAGGGGGGGGGGGGGGGGGGGGGGGGAAGTCCCCAAGATGCATCAACGACCAGCCGTATGAGATCGGCATGCCAAGGCCGTTGAAACAAGTCTGGAGCTGCTAAAATGGCCGGAATCCCTTCTGCCTGAATCCTGCACAGGAGTTGCGGCAGAAGTTTGAGAGGGCTAGAAAGAATCAGTGAGCCCACCTTGGAATGCCGGCTACTCACCGAGCTGCCAGGACACTTCTTGCACCCCCCCCCTTGGTGATTGCCATAGGCCATGACATTGTCCCAATGAATTCGTACCAGACACCCCTGAAGAAATTTGTCCAATGAGCCAGAAAGTGATCACTCGGAGTTCCAGTACACTAAATCAGGAGTCTGGGCTCTGCCAGCGTCCAGACCCCCTGAGCACGTCTGTGCGAAGGACGCCTCCCCACCCGGACAGGCTGACATCCGTGGAGACAACCGCCCAGTACAGGAAGAGAAGGATTTTTCCCTATCGAAGTGCCAGAGAGCGAAGCCACCTCTAGAGACCGTGGATCCTTGACCCATTTCACCAGAATGTCTTTATCAGAGATCTTGCGTGGAACTGTGCAAACAGACCGCCTCGAGGGTGAACACTATCAGACCCAGCACATGCATGCAAGCCCGGAGGAATGGCCATCTGCTTAACAGAAGCTGAATTGCCTCCTGCAATGTCCGGATTTTTTCCCGAGGAAGAAACACTCTGGCTGAGGCTGAGTCCAGAGTCAGACCCAGACAAGGCCATTTTTTTGTGGACAGAACCAAAGCAGACTCCTGAATGTTCAGGATCCCACCAAAGTCCCTCAAAGTTCGCAGAGCAATCTCCAGTAGTCCATGAGAGCTGAAGTAGACTCCGCTCGCAGAAGATCGACCAGGTATCCCAGTACCGCTAACTCAACAAATGCCAGCACCGGGGCCAACACTTCCGTGAAGACCCAAGGTGTGGCGGTGAGACCAAAGGCCAGCGCCACAAACTGATCAGGCTCCTCATCCACGGCAAAACTGAGGAATCGCTGGCAACCAGCACATATTAGAAGGTGCAGCAAGGTGTCCTCGAGGTCGAAAGAAGTGAGAAGAAATCCCCCTGACGTAGAGACACCACTACCATATGAATGAACTCCATTCGGAACTTCTGTACTCGCACAAAGCAGCTTAGCACCTTGAGGTCCAGAATTGAACGCATCTTTCCCTCCTTACTGGAGACTGTGAAGAGGTTTGAGTAAAAAAAAAAAAAAAAACTCCCTTGAAATTGTTCCAAAGCCGGAACCGGTGCAATCACCCCTTGAAGGAACAAGTCTTGCACTGCCCCAAAGAGACCCCGTAAGTAATCTGGCAACAAGTGCACGTTGGGAAAACTTTTCCGGAGGACAAGACCAAACTCGATCTCATAGCCTGACCGAATAACTTTGTGGACCCACTAGACCGTTACAAGGGAGGTCCATGGATGCAGAAACCAGCGAAGATGTCCCCACCCCAGATACGGGTGAGGGCGCCCCTTTATGCAGAGGCAGGTCTGGAAGAGCCCGCTTGTGGCTTGCCGGACCAGGTTCTCTTGGAACCTCTGGAGGAGACCCTGACTTTTTAATCCTAATCTTGAGATCCTGAGAGACAAAGGCCGCTTAGGAGCCAAGGAGAAAGGCCCACGTCTACAACAGGGCTCCTTGCCTTTGGTAGCCTGTGGAAGAAGAGTACTCTTCCCCCCTGAGACCCTTAATGATGTCATCCAAGGAAGCTCCAAACAGGCAACCCCCTACAAGAGGGAGATCTGATAAGGCCTTCTTAGAAGTCTAGTCAGCAGACCAGCATTTCAGCCAGACAATACGCCCAAGGACCACTGCTGATACAGACAGCCTAGAAATCAAAAGGAGCTGCATCCAAAGAGCCATCAGAGACAAACTGTAGCCCCTGGACCGACCGATCCGCCAGCTCCACAAAGACAGGGGGAAGCTTTTCTCCCTCCAGGTCCCTGCGTAAGAGCTTAGCCCACTCGGTCAGAGTTCGCGACACCAGGGCAATCGTAATTACCGGCCTAATTGCCGAACCAGCCACAGAGCAGATATGGCGGGCCATAGCATCCGCTCTTATTAACTGGACCTGTAAAGGTCGGAGACTCCAAAACCGGGATGAAGGTAACTCAATTTGATCTGGAAACCTGCGAGTCCACAACAAGTGTAACATTCCCCCTTTAACTTAGTAAATCCTCAAGGATATCTAAAGTTTTGGATAAACCCACTGTGAGACAATGTTGTCAAGGTAAGCGGAAAGAGGAACATCCTCACCGCTTTTGAGGACCTGTGTGTGCAAAAAGAAACCAGTGCCTCTGACGCGGCATAAGCCGCAACCTCCATTTTTAAAGTTTCACGCACTGACACAAACCGTGCATCCACCAGCCCCTATTTAAGCACGGCTAGAGGATCAGAGGAATCATCCTCACTATCTGAGCACCCAGGGTGCGTGGACGCAGACCCAGTAATGTCTATATATACTGAGCTAACACCAAAAACAATCAGGGGAGGCCGCCGCCGACTGTGATCCCCCAAACAGGACGCAGGCCAAGGGTCCACAAATGACAACCTATAGGACCCTGCAAAAAACAAGGAGGTCGCCCTCCATAGAAGACATAGCCCCCTAAATGGGGGCCGTCCGCCGTGACACGGACACGCAGGCAGGGTACCCTCGCTAAAAGAAAAATGCCCCACACAAAAATGGCGGCAAGACTGTCATTAAAATTGAAGTGCCCCACAACGCTACCTGGTCCAAGGGAGGTGCCAAGCTGACCATATGACCCAGCAGGCCGCTGCCTAAATTTTTGTGAGGGTCCAGCTGTAATCGCACAGATCCTCAATCTGACAGATGCCCAAAGGAAGAGTGGGGGCTTCAGCTACACGCACTGGGGCCGCCCCCAATGGCAGCGCCCAACTCGGCCGCATGGCCTAGTAGGCCACAGCTTAAATTTTTAAGGGCGCCCCACCACCAGCCACAACGAGGGGAAGGCAGATGCCCAAACAGGAGGCAGTGGCTTTAGCCATCCTCACAGGGGCAGTCTCACATAGGCCCTGACGAGTAGGGCCTATGTGAGACTGCCCCTGTGAGGATGGCTAAATTCTTGGCCGGATCCGACCACATGAGGTGCGTACCCACGGATGGTAAAAACATCCGCTCCCCCAGCCCAACAACTGCCGCAGGGAGTCCAGAGGACATCCCTTCCCTAGTCACCAACCCCAAGGATGGCAGGGAACCCTGCTTAACCCCCCGTTGTGCACCAGGAAGACCCACAGTGACCGAAATTTTAGAGGGACTGGGGGGAAAGGAGAGGGACTGGGGGGAAAGGAGGGGAACCCGACCATCCCAGGGAGGGGCCCACGTCCACCCCAAAACCCTCCAGGGGTGGTAAGGGGACAGCTACTTACCACACCAGAACAGGGTGGGCACAGCCCTATCGTAATGTGGGTGCTATGGGCCAGAAGGAAACGCCGCTACTCGGGCAGAAACCAGTTCGTGTGCGTCCTCACGAGACATTTAACTCGCAGGCCAGCCCCCGTCCAGTTGGGCTATGTCACTACCGACCTAGCACGAACCTGCCATCTGCATCCGCTTGCTGGCTGGACTGGGGAGACCGTCTGGATCTAGATTACCCAGTCTGTCGCCCAGTCCAGCACTTGATTGTAGTTCTCACAGTAACAAAATAGAGGAAAACAAATTCAATTTAAAATGAAAAAATTGCAAGGACCAGATATCCCAGCAAGGAACTAGGTTCTTACTCCTGACTAGGTAGAAGAAAACTGCAGCGGAGAGTGGGTGTATACCCCCTGGGACTGCCCATAGGCGTAGACAAGCTTTTTCCTGCCTAGTGTCCTACTCCTGTAGGGGGGGGGCAGTATAACCCAATGGCAAGAAGAATCAGGAGCTCTGTCCATCAATGAACGAAAGAGAAAATGGATTTTACGGTAAGTCAAAAATCACATTTTTTTACATTCTGATATAAAACACAGCCAATTAAAAAAAAAAAGAATTTTTTTCATCAATTTAGACCAATATGTATTCTGCTACATATTTTTGGTAAAAAAAACCCCAATAAGTGTATAATTAGTTTGCGCAAAAGTTATAGAGTCTGCGAACGATGCAATATTTTTAAGAAATTATTTCTCAATGTTTGACGGAACACAGCTCCTGGTATTCATAACATTGGGTTATACTGCCCTCTAAAGAAGTAGGACACTAGGCAGAAAATAATTCTGGCTAAACCAATGGGCAGTCACAGGGTTATACTCCCCTCTCCCTGCTATAGCCACTCAGCTTTGTTACAGGGTCAGGAGAATAACTCCACAGAGGGGTGGGTGCTGTGTCCCGTCAATGAACATCAGGGAAATGGATTTTACGGTAAGTCAAAAATCCCATTTTCTATTTAGTTCATTGACGGACACAGCTCCTTGTATTCATAACCATTGGGACGTCCCAAAGCAGTTTCAAACATGAGGGGTGGGAACAGCAAGAAAAAATTCCCAAGGCTAAACTGTAGCCAACCAGGTAACATGAGCTCAACCAAAAAACTGGAGCGCACCTGAAAAAATACACCCTCAAAGAGGATCAACAGCAACCTACAAAACCTTGCGGCCAAAGGAAGCATCCGAATATGCCAACACATCCACTTTATAAAAAATTGCAAAAAGTGTGCTTCGACGACCAGGTGGCCGCCTTGCAAACCTACGTCACTGATGCCTGATGACAGAAGGCCCAGGAGGCACTAAGCACCCTAGTAGAGTGTGCCTTGACAGTGAAAGGAGGAACCCGACCCCTGATGGAATAGGCCTGAACCCCCTTCTGTCTGATCCATCTGGAAATTGTTGCAAAGGAAGAGGACAAGCCTTTGAGGTCCGTCCGTGAGCACAAACGGAGAGAGTCTGACTTCCTGAAAGACTCTGTATCTGCCAGGTACACTCCAATTGCCAGGACCACATCCAAGGCAATTTCCTTTGGATTTTTAGGCCTTTGACACAGGTAAGACAGCACAATGTCTTCATTCAAATGAAAACCTGAGGAAGGAACGACGGACAGGGGCAAAGAACAACCTTATCCCTGTGAATTGCCAAATAGGGTGAACGACAGGGGAACGCCGCCAGTTCCGACATCCTGTGCATAGAGGCGATAGCCATCAAAAAGGCTAGGACCGCATAAGCAGGGGAATCTCCCGAATATTTTCAAAGGGAGGCTTCTGCAGAGCTTAAAGCACCAAATTGGGAGGAGGGACAGGAAACAGACCACCCAAACATCCCCAACATAAGATTGGGGACAGATGACAAAGGGGGGTGCCTGATGGGGTGGAGAGGAACCTGGGGGTCCAACCGTCCCAAGGAGAGGCCCACGTCCACCCCAAAGACCTCCATGTGGAGAGGGGAGACAGCTACTCACCATACCAGGAACTGGGTGGGCACCACTCCAGACAGAACCCCTCTCCATCGAGGAACGAGACCCGGTCGTATGCAACCTCGCGAGGCATTTAACTCGCAGACCAGACCCCGTCCAGTGGGACTATGTCAAGGCCAACCTAGCGTGGAGCCGAGGTCTGCGCGTGCTTACTTGCCAGACTGGGATGACCACTGGATCTAGATTATCCAGACCGTTGCCCAGTCCAGCAGTTGATTGTAGATCTCACAGGAAAAATCCAGGAGATAAAAAATGTCTATGTATCTAAAAAAAAAATTTGAAAGGACCATAGATCCAAGCAAAGGAACTAGGTCCTTACTCTTGACTAGGCAGAAAAAAAAAAAGTACCTATAGCAGACAGGCAGTGTATACCTGGGGGCCGCCAATAGGCGTAGCCAGACTTTTTCTACCTAGTGTTCTACTCCTGGGGAGGGGGGGGGGGGGTTGGGGAGTATAACCCAATGGTTAAGAATATCAGGAGCTGTGCCCGCCAATGAACGAAAGAAAAAAAATGGATTTTTGTAAGAACTTACCGTAAAATCCTTTTCTCTGAACACCGATGCAGCCCCATCATCTTTAGACCAATGGATTATGCTCTTCCTATCAGGAATAGGCACTAGGCAGGAAAAAAGCTTATTGCAGGTAGGAACTTCCATGAGGTAGGCAGAAGCGAGGAGACGTTGCTGGAAGTGGCAGCAGAGGAGATACTACACTATCCAGAGCTATTTTTTTATCTTCCTTCATACCTGGCCTGAGGTGAGAGGAGAGAGAGGGGGAGCCCGCCATCCTATCCACCCAAAGCAAGCCACGAGGAGACTCCATCATAGCCTGGAAGGCTACCCAAGCTTGGTTGGTCTTGGTGCCATAAGGCATACATGACCCACGCTATTTGGTAAGTGATTCAATCTTACCATTTGTCACGGTGGAAATAAAAGCTGCACTGAGCACCACAGAGCGGATTGAGAAATCACTACGCTGAGCACTTGCACCTACTGTTTGGAAATAAGCACTGTTTGCACAAGAGACTCACTTTATTTATTGGATTTTTAAACTTTGAAAACATTTTTTTGGACTTTCTTTTCCCCAATATTTCACTACAGTCACCTTATGGAATTTTTAATATGAATTTTTTATATACGGAATAATTTGTATTTATCACCATTTTGTCACTATTATCACCTTTATGAAACTTATGTATGAATTTTATGTATAACACTTTTTAATCTTTATTAATATTTATTGCAATCAATTATAGCAAGCGCTATAGGTAGCCATTATAGACTACTTACCTGCAACACGTTTACCATATTTCTATAGCAGCTGCTACAAACGCACAATTTTGTATTCATTTAAATCATTCACTAAATTAATTTATTACTCACATATCTATTCACATATTTATTTCTGAACACTGGGCGCGGGGCATATACCAAAGTATATTCCTTACACAGGAAAAAAGCTTAACCACGCCTGTGGGGCTGTCCCTGCAGGCATATCAACCCCCAACATCAGCTATCAGCAATCAGTTTAGTTGCAAGCAGTGTTTAGAAGACAAAAAAAAAAAAAAAAAAAAAAAAACATTTACTCAGAAGTAGGAGGGACAGGTGCGGCTTCTGTCCAACTTCAGAGAAAAGGATTTTACAGTAAGTTCTTACAGAATTCCAGTTCTCTATCGTTCAACAGACGCAGCTCCATCTTTAGACCAATGGGATGTCCCAAAGCAGTATAATCATGAGGGTTTGTAAAACAACGCAAGAAGACATAATTCCCCAAAGGTTAAACCTAGTCAACCAGGTAACATGGAGCACAACCAGGAACTGGAGCTCACTTAGAAAAAACATACACCCTCAAAAGAGAAAAAAAAAAAAAGAAAATTCTCTTTAACAGCAGCCTGCAAAACCTTTGTGGCCAAAAGGAAGCATCCGATGATGCCAACACATCTGCTTTGTAGAATTTTGTGAAAGTATGCACAGATGACCAAGTTGCTACCTTGCAAACTTGCAGCGCCTAAAAGCCCAAGAGGCACTCATCGCTCTAGTAGAATGTGCCTTCACTGGGAAAGGAGGAACCTGAACCTTCAGTGAATAGGCCTGAACTACCATCTGCCTGATCCATCTGGATATGGTCGCAGCAGATGCAGCCAATCCTTTAAGAGGAAGGACAAAAAGAGCGTCCGATTGTCTAAAAGACTGTGGCCTCCAGGTAAACCCTGATTGCCCGAACCACATCCAAAGAATGCAAGGCAAATTCATTAGGATGCTTGGGCTTGAGATAGAGTGAAGGCAGCACAATGTCTTCACTTCAGATGAAAATCAGAAACCACCTTAGGAAGAAACGACTGATTAGGTCGGAGTACCACTTTATCTGTCGACCACCAGATAAGAGTAGGACAATGCTGCCAATTCAGAACTCTGCAGGCAGAAGTAATAGCCACCAAAAAGGCAACCTTGTGAGACAAGGCAAGCAGAGGAATCTCCCTAATGTTCCTCAAAAGGGAGGTTTTTGAAGAACAGATACCAAATTCAGATCGCACAGAGGTAGCTGGGATCATCTCGGGGGAGCCATATGACGAACACCCTGAACAAAAGTGTGAATCAGGGCATGTGTAGCTAAAGGGCGTTGGAAAAAAAAAAAAAAGAAAAAAAAAAATCACACCCAGAGCTGACACTTGGCCTTTGATAGTGACCAAAGTCAACCGCTGTTCAACACCTTTTTGAAGAAAAGTCAAAACTCTAGCCACCGAGCACAAGTGAGGGTGCACCATCAATGATTCACACTGCAAAATGTACGATTTTCACGTACGATTATAGATCTTCCTGGAAGTAGACTTCCTGAGCTTCAGTAGTGTAGGAATCACTGAATCAGAAAGACCCCTATCCTTCAATATCTAGCTTTCAACAGCCACATTGTTAAAGCCAGCGACTGTAAAACAGGATGGAAGATCGGTCCTTGAGACAGCAGATCTTCCCTGAGAGGAAGTCTCCAGGGAGAATCGGTAACCAACCTTAACAGGTTTGCATACCAAGACCGGCTAGGCCAGTCTGGGGCCACCAGAATGACCAGAAACCCCTTCCACTTCTATCCTGAGGAAAAAACCTTGGCAGAAGTTTTAGCGGAGGGAATACATAAATCAGCCGATACCGACTCCAAGGAGCCACCAGCACGTCTGTGGAGTTGGCAAGAGGATCCCGAGACCTGGCTACGAATCTCAACCTTGTTGAGTCGAGAAGCAAAACAGGTCGACGTCGGGTGTCCCCCACCGGACACACAAGAGATGAAAAACACCTCCGGGTGTAGGGACCAGTCCCCCTGATGCAACACCTGACAGACTCCGGTAATCCACCTGCCAGTTCTCCACACCTGGGATGTGCACAGCTGAGAGGGCTGGAACAAACTTTTCTGCCCAATCCAGGATCACGGCCACCTCCCGGGCCGCCAACACACCCTTGGTGATTGATATAAGCCACGGCCGTGGCATGGTCAGATAGAATCCGGACCGGACAATCTTGCAGATGATTTGTCCAGTGGCTTAGGCAAAGCTTTAATCGCTCTGAGCTCCAAAATATTTTATCAGACGTTTTGAACTCTTCTACTGTCCAGGACCCCTGGGAGCAGAACTTTCTCAGCACTCCTCCCCAGCCTGACAGGCTGACGTCTGTGGTTACCACCGTCCAATACAATGAAAGGAAGGACTTGCCCTGGCTTAGTGCTAACACGTGAAGCCACCATAGAAGAGCAGTCTCTGTGTTGTGACTCAATCAAATCAAAGCGTCCTAGGACTTTGGATCTTTTTTCCATTTGATGAAAATCTCCCTTCGTAAGGGTCTCGCGTGGAACTGAGCAAACGGAACCGCCTCGAAGGTGGACACCATCAGACCCAAGGCCCGCATGCAAGTCTGCAGAGAGGACAGATTGCTTGC
The DNA here is from genome assembly GCF_965119305.1 of Pelophylax lessonae. Taxonomy (NCBI): domain Eukaryota; kingdom Metazoa; phylum Chordata; class Amphibia; order Anura; family Ranidae; genus Pelophylax; species Pelophylax lessonae. The sequence continues at coordinate 71,002,017 of NC_138777.1, forward strand.
CAACAGCAAACAGATCGCCTCCTGCAACTTGTGCAGCTTGTACGGAGGAAGACAGACCCTCGCCAAAGCTGTATCCAGAGTCAGGCCCACATAATCAAGTCCTAATGAAGGTATCAGGGCAGATTTAAAATTTATGTTCCAATCAAACTCTTGCAGAGTCCATACAGTGATGAGCATCTGCTGCTCTATCACCCTTAGCCAGCAGCTCAAACCGCCTGGTCAGCCAGCCTCGAGTAGGCCCCAAAGCCGCGGCCTAAACTTGGGGCCCAATCCGGTCACGGGTCCGCCTTAGCTTGATCAGCAGTTTGGACAGCTCTGAAAGCCTGACATGGTACCCGGACAGCCGCCAGTAGGCCACATACCGTAGCCTCAATTTTCGACCCAATTCGGCCGTGTAAGGCGATCCATCGGCATCCACCAGTCAGGCACTTCGGACAGCCTGACATGGTACCCAGACAGCAGCAGCCTAAATTTTTGGCTCAATCCAGCCACGTGAGGTGCAGACCCGCGGATGAAGAAACAGTCGCTCCCCCCTCAAGCCTATACTGCTGCAGGGAGCCCAAAAGACATTCCTGCCCCAGAGACGAATCCCCGGGGGGCTGGGAACTTACTCAAAGACCCCCGGTGCGATCCGGACAGCCTGGTGAGCAACAGCATCCATGCCCCCTTACTGGAGCAAGTGACAAAGCCAGCTCCTACCTAAACCCAGGAGTGGGTCAAAGGACCCCCGTGACTGTTAGAGCAGCTGGGGTAAAGGAAGGGAAACCGGGGGTCCGACCATCCCACCCTGAGACCGCCAGAGGATTGGGGAGACTGTATTACTCCCCCATACCATGGTACAAGGTGGGCGCCACTCTTGAACAGTCCACATCCCACCGGTGGTGGGGGTGCTGCCAGCCAGGGGGTAACGCTGCGACTCCAGGTCGATTGTTCCAGGTCGATCGCGTATCAGAGACTTGTCCACTCGCAGGTTCGTCCCCTCTGTCTGGGCACTGTCATGGTGAGGCCTAGTTTTGGACTATAACCTACTCACGCTCGCTGGCCAGCCTGGGAGACCTTAAGGATCTAGATTATCCAGTGTGAAACCACAGCTGGATGTTGCTTGTAGCTCCTCTGGATCTTGGTCCTTCAGGAACTAAATTGTGAAAATAAAAAATAAACTAACTTCTATTGCACTATTAAAACATAAGACCAAAGTCCCAGCAGGGAGACAGGTCCTATTTCTAAAACTAGGCAGAAAAACTGATTGCTGATAGAGTGTGTGGGGTTATGCCTGCAGGTACAACCCCATAGGCGTGGTTAGGCTTTTTTCCTGCCTAGTGCCTATTCCTGATAGGAGCAGCATAACCCATTGGTCTAAAGATGATGGATCTGCGTCCATCGATGAAAGAGAGAAATGTATTTTTTTTTTTTTTTTTTAAAAAGGGACGCTTTGTTTTTGAAGCAAAAACTAAAAGGTTTAAATGTCATCAAAAGAAAGCTATTTGCAAGAAGAAAAAAGCATACATTTTATTTGGGTACAGGGCCGCACGACCAGGCAAATGTCAGTTAAAGTAACCTAGTGTCGTATCGCAAAAATATTGCCTGGTCATTAAGGGGGTAAAACCTTTTAGTCCAGAAGTGGTTAAACTATACACAATCCTGGCAACACTAACCAGTACATCTACAACATAATGGTCATGTGATACTTGAACACTGGATACCCATTGGGTGAAAGCTAAGTACTACCCACCACCAATTCCAGAAAATACAGACAAAAAAATCCAAAAGCGGAAAGCAATTACACTATCAGAATTATGGTTAACAGATTTGTGGGTTTACAAAATTAGGTTCTGCGTGAAAGCCCAATTAATCACAAGCGATTTGATAGGTTATTGTGCTGTGATAACAGATTTAAAACAGAATGAAAGATCAAGTGTATTTAGAAAAATCACCAGCAGACAAACAGCAAAATGTTAAAACCACAAGTCATACTCACTTCCCAAGGTCATCTTGGTCAGCAAACTTCTCATCGTTGAAGCCAAACTGGTCAATAAAATTGGACGTCATTTGTTGCATCTGATAATCAGAAAAGGCCTGGCAATCCCAGGACCAACAACAGTGGTATAACATGTATTCTAAACTGCTCCTGAAAATAACTTTGTAAAGGATGCTTCTACACTGGTGGAAGTGTCTTCCATTACATATGCAATACCTGAAGGATTAATGTTTTTGCATAAATATGTATTAAGCATTTTTAAAAATGTAGTAATGTATTTAGCAATTTTAAACAATGGTGAACCATAGTTTACTGACTAAGATACAAGAAATTAAAATTTTCAGGCTATATAAGAAAAAACTAAAATCCAGTCAAACATGATTATGCTCCTTCATAAAGCCATAGGCAGGTGGGAAAGGAAAAAAAAAGATTTTTGTAAGATCTTACTGTAAAATCTTTTTCTCTGATGTCCAATGACAGACGCAGCTTCAGATCTTCATAACTGTTGGGTTATAATGCCCCCTACAGGAGTAGGACAGGGGCAGAAAAAAAGTCTGGCTACACCCATGGGCAGTCCCATGGGGTATACTCCCTCTCTCTGCTAGGGGCACTCAAGTTTAGTTACAAGAATTACAACTCCATAGAGGGGTGGGTGCTTTGTCAGTCAATGAACACCACAGAAATGGATTGTACGGTAAGTCGAAAATCCAATTTTCTCTTTCATTCATTGACGGACACAGCTTTAGATCGTAATAACCGTTGGGACGTCCCAAAGCAGTGTTAAACATGAGAGGTGGGAACACCAAAAAATTCCCAAGGCTAAACAGCCAACAGGAGCTCACCTGAAAAAAACAACACACCCCCGAAGAGGATCAGGTCCTCTCAACAGCAGCCTGCAGAATCTTGCGACAAAAGAAGCATCAGCAGATGCCAACACATTCACTTAATAAAACTTTTGTGAAAGTGTGCACCGATGGACCAAGTGGCCGCCTTGCAAACCTGCGTCACAGACGCTTGACGACGGAAAGCCCAGGAGGCACTAAGCGCCTGAGTAGAGTGCGCCTTAAAAGGGAAAGGAGGAACCTGACCCTTAATAGAACAGGCCTGAATCACTGTCTGATCCATCTGGAAATGGTAACAGAGGGAGCAGACAACCCTTTACGAGGCCCATCTGTGAACACAAAGTCTGATTCCCTGAAAGACTCCGTAGCTGCCAGGAACACCCTAAGTTCCCGGACCACATCCAAGGCAAATTCCTTCGTATATTTTGGCCTGGGACACAGGTAAGGCAACACAAGGTCTTCATTCAAATGAAAATCAGAAACGGACAGAGGCGAAGAACCACCTTATCTCTGAATCACCAGGTAAGGTGAACCATCCGTTAACGCCATCAGTTCTAACACCCTGTGCGCAGAGGTGATAGCCATCAAAAAGGCCACCCTCTGGGACAGCGTGAGTAGGGGAATCTCCCGAAGATTTTCAAAGGGAGACTTTTGGAGGACTGAAAGCACCAAATTGAGGTCCCAAGGTGGCAACGGAGACCGCACTGGAGGAACCAATTGTCATACACTCTGAAGAAAGGTACGCACCAGGGAGTGGTTAGCCAAAGGATGTTGGAAGACGACCGCCAAAGTCAACACCAGGCCCTTGATGGTACTCACAGCCAGTTTCTGTTCAACCCCCCTTTGAAGGAAGGTCAAGATCCGAGCAAATCGAGAAGAAGCGAGGATGAACCCAATGAGACTCAACACCATGGAATGTATGTCTTCCACATACGATGGCAGATCCTCCTAGAAGTAGATTTCCTAGCTTTAACAGCAAAGAAATCACTAAATCAAATGAACACCAGGTGCTGTAGGATAGAGGTTTAACAGCCAAGCCATCAAAGCCAGTGACTGTAAAGCAGGATGGAGGATTGGTCTTTAGCAGATCCTCCCTGAAAGGAAGCTTCCAAGGAGTGTCGACGACCAGCCGCGCCAGATCAGCATACCAAGCCCGGCGAGGCTAGTCCGGAGCCACTAAGATGACCAGAAATCCTTCTGCCTCGATTCTGCGTAGAAGTCTTGGCAGAAGATTGAGAGGAGTGAAGGCGCAAATCAGATACCGATTCCACAGGACCACCAGCGCGCCTTTGGCGTCCACCAGAGGATCCCTTGACCGAGCCACAAACCTCTGCACCTTTCGGTGGAGCCGAGACACCAACAGATCCACCTAGGGGTGCCCCACCGAAGACACAACTGATGAAATAAAATGTATAATTTTAAACCCACGCCTAAGAACAAGAAAAGTGCAATATATTGTAAAAATATTTGAAATAATTCTTGCAGCTGCTGTTCACCAAGTGTGAACTTAGGAAAAAGGTGATATGCTAAAAACAGCGCTTGCAAAAAAATGTGCAAATTATAATAATGATAATAAATTATAATAATGATAATAAAGTGCAATAATGCAAAATACAAATTGATATATACAATAGATGTTGAAATTCCAATTACAATGGTGCTGATATGATAAAAAAAACAGTGTAATAGTGCTGGGTGCAATGCATAAATATTAAGACAGTCCAATATAGCTGTATAAACAAATGCTGAGTGCAACGTGCTCAAAAAGGTGCTGCTGTCATAAAATGCAATCAGTGCTCCAACAAGTGCCAAGGTGCCACAATTCCCTATGAGAATCCACTCACCAGAGCTGCTGGACCTTCTTGGAAGGTCAAATGAGCCTTATATCTCTCAAAGGCAAATACACCAAAAGATCCCCTTCTTTTATGCCTCACAAAGGAAACAAGGAACCAGCATAGTGAAGCCCGAATTATAGGTTTATTAATTACTAAATAGAAATACTAACAAGGATAAAATCTAGATGCGCATGTAGGAATATATAATATCACAGTTCTTCTGGGAACGCAGCCGGCTGCGTTCCCGGAAGAACTGTGATATTATATATTCCTACATGCGCATCTATATTTTATCCTTGTGAGTAATTCCATTTAGTAATTGATACACATATAATTCAGGCTTCACTATGCTGGTTCCTTCTTTCCTTTGTAAGGCATAAAAGGGGATTCTACTGGTGCATTTGCCTTGGAGTCCTTAACATACCATAGGGATTCGTGGCATCTAGGCACTTGTTAGAGCACTGATTGCACTTTATGACAGCAGCACCTTTTTGAGCATGTTGCACTCAGCATTTGTTTATACAGCTATATTGGACTGTCTTAATATTTATGCATTGCACTTAACAATATTGCACTTTGCACTGATTTATATCATATCAGCACCATTGTACTTGGAATTTCAACATCTACTGTATAGATCAATTTGTATTTTGCTTTATTGCACTTTATCATTATAATTTGCAAATTTTTTTGCAAGCGCTATTTTTAGCATATAACAACTGATGAAACACCTCCGGGTGAAGGGACCACTCCTCTTGGTTCAACACCTGCCGACTGAGGTAATCCGCCTGCCAATTTTTCACCCCGGGAAAGTGTACGGCGGAGAGGGCTGGAAGGAACCGTTCTGCCCACCTTAGAATGCTGGCTACCTCCAGAGCCGTCAGCACACCTCTTGTGCCCCCTTGGTGATTGACATAAGCCACAGCTGTGGCATTGTCCGATTGAATGCTGGACAACCTTGAAGAGTTTTCGTCAAACGGTCCAGACACAATTTGATCGCTCGGACTTCCAAGACATTGATCGGGAGTCTGGACTCTTTCAGCATCCAGATCCCCTGAGCAGAATGCTTGCGGAGGACGCCTCCCTAGCCAGACAAGGCTGGCATCCCTGGTGACCAATGTCCAATACCAGGGGAAGAAAAAGGATTGCCCAGCCGAAGCGCCAGAGAACGAAGCCACCATTATCAGGGACTCCTTCAGCCGGATCTGATTGTCCAGAGACTGCGGAGTCTTGTCCCATTTGGTCAGAATCTCCTGTTGCAGGGACCTCATATGGAACTGTGCAAACGTAACAGCCTTGAGGGTAGACACCCTCAGGCCCAGCATCCACATGCAAGTCGGGAGGGATGACCATCTGTTGGACAGCAGAAAAAGAATTGCAGCCTGCAATTTCTGGAGTTTGCCTTAGCCAGAGTGCTCCTTCCTCTGAACAGAGTCCAGGGTCAGGTCCAGATAGTCCAAGCTTTGTGGATGAAACCAGGGCAGACTTCTGAAAATTCAGAATCCAGCCCAACTCCCACACAGTTCGTATTGTGATCTCTAGGTTTTTCACCAGAGCAGAAGGAGACTGTCCAAGTAGCCCAGTACCGCAACCCACAATTGGCGTAACAAAGCAAGCACCGGGGCTAACACTTTTGAAAAGACCAGAGGAGCAGAGGCGCGACCAAAGGGTAATGCCACAAACTGATAATGCTCCTCTCCCACGGCAATGCAGAGGAAGTGCTGGTGACTGGCACATATTGAAATGTGAAGGCAAGCATCCTTGATGTTGATAGAGGCGAGGAAATACCCCTGACGCAGGAATGCCACCACCGTGCGAATGGACTCCATTCTGAACTTCTGCACCCGCACAAAGCAGTTCAGTGCCTTGAGGTCCAGGATTGGACTCCCTTTGCCTTTCTTCCTGGGAACTGTAAACAGGTTTGAGTAAAACCTGTGAAAACGTTCCGTCGGAATCGGGACACTTACCCCTTGAACACGTCTTGTACCGCCCCAAACAGACCCTGTAAGTGGTCCGGGGACAGGCGCAAGTTGGAAGGTAAGAACCTTGCCGGTGGACAAGAGCGAAACTTGATCTTGTAGCCGAAATGGGACTGAAAGGACCAAATAACTTCATGGACCCACTTGTCTTGCACCAGGGAAGTCCACAGGTCCAGAAACCTGCAAAGATGTCCCCCCCCCCCCACCCCCGTTACGGGTGAGGGTGCACCTTCATGCTAAAGGAGCCTTGTCTGCAGGTCTGGATAAGCCCACTCTCTGCTTGCCAGACCACGTTCGTTTGGATCCTCTGGAGGTGGCCCTGAAAGGCTTTGAGCCCTTGTCTGTCGACCCTAAAGGGACAAAAAAGCTGCTTGTGAGCTGAAAAGGAAGGCCCAGGTCTATGATGAAGTTCCTTGTCCTTAATAGCCTGCAAAAGAAAGGTACTCCTCACCTCAGATCTTTTATGTCATCAAGGGTAGCTCCAAACAGGCAATCTCCTTGAAAAGGAAGATCAGTCAAGGCCTTTTTAGAAGTCTGGTCCGCAGACCAGCATTTGAGCCAAAAGACACGCTGAAGGACCACTCCCAAAACAGAGAGCCGAGCCACTAGGGGAGCCGAACCCAATGAGGCATCACAAACTGCAGTCCCTGGTCCAGCTTGTCCACCAGCTCAGCAAAGGCAGGGGAGAGCGGTTCTCCCTCAGTGTCACGGCGAAAAGCTTAGCCCACTCGGTCAGAGTTTGCGGCACCAGAGCAATAGTGAAAACCAGCCTCAGTGCCAAACCAGCCAGAGTGTATATATTGCGGGCCACAGCCTCAGCCTTCCTGTCAGCCAGAACCTTACAGGCCGGGGACTCAACTGGAATCATGGTTGCCTTTTTCAATTTAGAACCTGGAGGGTCCACGTCTTAATAAGGAACTCCTCATAGGGGTAACACCTAGTAAAGCGCTTATGGACCCCAAGGGGACGCTTTGATTGTCCACACTCTTTAGCAACAATTCTTCAAAATAGGCAGTGAAAGGAAACACCTTTTGTCACACTGGATGGCTTGTAAGGGCAAATAGGAACCGGCGATTCTGTCGCAGCTGCATCTTCAATCTTCCATGTCTCACGCACAGATACAATCCGTGCTTCCACCAGCACCTTTTCGTGCACAGTTGCAGATATGGAGGAATCATCCTCACCAGAGGATTGCGGGAGTGTAGTTGCAGACCCAGAAGGGTGACCCACGTCCGCAAATCAGATTCGGGATCTGATGAGACAGAAGAGGCAGGGGAAGGCGGGCGGCGCTTTTTGCTAGCCTGTCACCCAAAGACCACCTCCACCCAGGACACAAAGGACTCCAGGAGCGCCGTCATTGCATGGAGCCTCAGAGGGGTTTAGGTGGGGAGTTGTGCTCCAAAGACTCCATAAGTCACCAGGGGGGGACCCTACAAAAAGTGTAAAACACTGCAAGGGACAACACCTACCACGCTGGCAGCACCACCCAGTCACTAGGCACAAGCACCAAGCATGCATCCTCAGAGGGAGAGGACCCCACTAGACTCACCTCCCTGCAGCCAGTCAGGATAATCTGCACTCCACACGCGACAATGAGGAAGTGTAAAAACCGCAAAAAAATTGCCGCCCACAGGGCTCCACTGTAATGGTCAGTAAAGCCAAAGAAATGCCACTCTAGGTGACTCTCACACATTGTGAACAGGAACCCAGGGTGCTGCACAGCTCGTCCGATTCAGAGACCTGCAAAAATCGGGAATATTGCTGCACATCACAGATATGACAGGAACATAGCAGGTAATGCATTTCCCACTAAAGTCAGTGCTTACTCAAACCTCATTTTGAGGTTTGAGTAGGCACTGACTTTAGCCTGAAACGCATTACCTTCTATGTTCCTGTTATACCTGTGATGCGATTTTATTGCTTCACTAAAGTTGCCAAGGAGTGCAGCAATATTCCAGATTTTTGCATGTGTCCGACTCCTCTGTCATGGCCGCTGCTATTTTCAATGGCAAACCACTGCAAAATGACTACACAAACATGGCTGCGGTGTATAGGGGGCAGTATAACCCAACAGTTATGAAGATCTGAATTTCTATCGGTCAATGAACGAAAGAGAAGGTCTCATTCACCATTGTTTCATATTAATACAAATGTTTTATTATTCCCCCCCAGATGACTAATTTGTGCTATTAAAAAGGAGAAGTACAGTCAAAGCTAGCCCAGGCAAGATCGGGTCAATGGCTGAGCCAGCCGCTCTGCTCTCTCCACTGCCTGGCATTCCAATGAGCAGGGGGGGATAGAGCAGAGAGCGGTGACTGACCGTTGAACTCTAGTAAATAACCTATTTTTAAAATGTACATTGGGCCAGCTTATTGATATATGGAACATCTTTAGGAGGGCTGAAGGGGAATCTCAAAACCAACGTAGCAGTCTGTGCCTCCAACAGGAATTGCTTTTCTGATGACAGTGCTAGAGAGACTTCCTCCCCATCTGGTAAACTAAACACAGGGAGCTGCTCGCTTGGCACCTCTGCCATTCAGAAAATGTGTTGTAATCTTTTGAATGCATGCTTCTGTGTTACCTCCTTCCACGCCAGTCTCCAAGACTTCTCCAGAACCTCTCCCATTCTCTGGAACTCCCTGCCCCAGTATGTCCAGTCAGCTCCTACCCTGTCCGCCTTTAGGCGATCCTTGAAAACTCATTTATTTAGGGAAGCCTACCCTGCCTCTAGCTAAGAACTGTACTTGAGTCGCCTCCATCAGATCATCCCCACAGCCATTAGGGCCCGTACACATGATCAAAAAAATCGTAAATAAAAGAAAAAAAAAAAAATACTGCTTTCAAAGCGGTGAGAATCTGATTGTTCGTACACAGCCGTCGCCCGAAATTACCCGAAGGGACAAACACAATTTTCTCGTTACGATATATTCGTTTAATCAGTAGTTTTCATCCAAAAATACAATATATAACATTGCTTCCGAATTTTTGTTTTGGCGTACAAGAATTTTTGTACCTTAGCAACCGCTTTTCCATATATAGACCAGCATGCAATAAAAAAAAAAAAAAAAAAAAAAAAACGGCCAATTATTCGTCCGATAATCTCATCGTGTGTACTAGGCTTTACCTTTTTTTTTACCACCACCCCCTCCCTTTAGATTGGAAGCTCCATGAGCGGGGCCCTCCTATTCCTTCTGTATTGAACCGCATTCTAATTGTACCGTCCTCTTTATATTTTAAAGCGCTGTGTAAACTGGCGGTGCTATAAAAATCCTGTATAATGATAATAATGTGAGGTGTTCTAAACGGACAAGGTGGAGAGGATGAGCAGATGACAATCTATTCTCATCCAATCAGAGACCAAAACACCACTTTTTTTGAATGGTGCGGTGTCGAACAATTGACTTCCCATATTCATTTTACCAGAGTAAAAGTTTCTCCAGCAAAGCCGAAACAGTATTTTGGGACTCCCCTGCAGTGTTCTTGATGTGACATATAGATAGTTACAGGTACCCAAGCTAGACCAATGTAAAGATTAAAAACAGAATATTCCAGGAATTCTTGAAATGATTTATCATATAGTATAAAAACATATAATCGACTTGTGCTTGTGTAAATTTAACAAGGATCGGCCCAGAACCACCATTACAGACTACATACTTTGATTTATATTTCATCACAAAAGCAAAAATAATTTTAAACTGTAATGACATTTCAGTTTTGAATGCTTCCCTACAGGCAAGCCAAAAATACGGCTTACCTGTAGGTACAGTGAATATGTTGCACTGTTCAGGAGATAGTCACACAAAATGCAGCCGGTGACGTTACGGACGCATGTGCTCTGAAGGGATGGCATACCATGCTGGACCTTCAGAGCTTTGTGTCGGAGCAGAGGGCTCCTGTGCAACATTGCAGACCTGGCCACTTATGCATCCAGAGGCCGCAAACCCGGATGGAAGACCGGGTGAAGATGGCAGTGCCAGGGAGCCATGACAGAACTGCGCTGGGGGAGTCCGTGTACAGGTAAGTCTGCCATAATGTTCTAGTGTACGGTAAATACTAGTACATTATGACTTAATCCTGCGGGGGGGCCCATTGTTTTTTATTTTTCAGGCTGTTTACTACAGCTTTAAGGCTTGTTTACACTAGCCAAAAGAACTGCTGCTTCCTCTGAAAAGGGATTTGTGCTGGGATCACTTTTCATTTTCTCGCCAGTCTTAGCCCCCGAAATGTCGCACTACCACGTCACAACCACATGCACTGAGGACCCATTCACTTGAATAGGTCATGTTTGGCGGGTGACGGTGCCCAGCAAACACAAAATGAGGTATAAATTCCTAACGTGGCATGTGTAGACCCCTGGCCACTGCCTTTGCAGCTAAGGGGAGCAGTAAAAACACAGCTCACCCATGTGGTTTTACCCTCTCCCAACCGCTACTGTAAAAGAGGCCATACAAAAAGTGAAAAGTGAAAAAACGGATTCTGAATAGGACATCACCACAATACATGTTGAAACTATAATTATGCCTAACCTGCTGTATGGAAGAATCTTGCGAGAAGCCTGGATCTTTAAACTCGATTTCATCATCGCTGGAGGAGTGGATATGTCGTGTTGTGACCTGCAAATGGAGAGAGAGGAACAAAAATAAAATAACCTTGCATTAACCTGAGCTGTAACCATGCATTTTTACAATGTAAGGCATATATTACTTAACTTTATCGAAATGTTCCATAGTATTTACACAATCAAAAAAAAAAAAAAAAGTTGCGATCGATTCAACCCCCCCCCCCCCCAATCTTAATCCAGCATTACCGCAATTCATACAGTGCATAGCTGTTCTCTGCTCACTCAGAGCTGTCGAGAAAAAAAAGAAAAAAAAAAAAAAGCCTCCTGCAACTGTTTATCAACATTTCTCAGCCCTGGGAGATAACTATAAACAAAGTACCATTTCGTTCTTTAGATCAAGGGGATGAACTTCAGTCTGTAAAGGAGGTTAGTTTAACCACTTAAAGACTAAGGCTCGGTTCACACTTATGCGATGCGGGAAGGCTGCGAATTCGCAGCCTGTTCCCGCATCGCAAACGCACCTTACAGTTCGCACAGGATCGGATCGCACAAGTGTGAACCACTGTGCGATCCGATCCTGATGCGGCTCAAAAAAGGGTCCTGTGCGTCTTTGCTGCGGGTGCAGTGCGAATTTAGCCAGAGTGTATGGCTGAGTTCGCACCGCACACCCGATCGCATATAATGGAGCAGTGCGCTCCGATATTATATGCGATCGCCGCAGCCGCACATGTGTGAACCGGCACTAAGTCCTTTCACACGAACGATCCGATCCGCCTGTCTGTTTTTAGGCAGATCTGATCCTCCATGCATCCCTATGGGGCAGCGGATGTCAGCGGAGACCAGTTGGCTGACACCTGCTACCATCCGCATCCAATCCTATCCGTGAAATCCAGACGGATCGAAACCCTTTGTTCCATCCGCCCAGGGGATCAGATGAGAGCGGACAGGCGGTCCGCTCTCATCCGATTTTCCATAAAGAGCAGCGGGCTCTGACACTCCACAGAGGGGTGAGCGTTGTGTCCGTCAATGAACATCAGAGAAATGGATTTTACGGTAAGTCAAAAATCCTATTTTCCCTTTCATTCATTGACGGACACCGCTCCTAATTCTTAACTATTGGGACATCCCAAAGCAGTGTCAAACATGAGGGGTTGGAACAGCAAGAAAAAATTTCCAAGGCCGAACTGTAGCACCTTTATGCAGATAAAACCTTGTCCGCAGGTCTGGAAGAGCCCACTCATGGCTTGCCAGACCAGGTCCTCTTGGAACCTCCGCTAGAGGCTCTGAAGGGCATTGATCTCTTGTCTCGAGACAGCGAGGGACAAAAAGGCCTCTTATGAGCCGAGAAGAATGGCCCACGTCTACAACTAGGCTCTTTGCCCTTGATAGCCTGTGAAAGAAGAGTACTTTTCCCCCTGTGGGACCCTTAATGTTATCCAAGGAAGCTCCAAACAGGCGATCCCCTACAAGGGGGAGATCAGATCAGGTCTTCTTAGAAGTCTGGTCTGCAGACCAGAATTTCAGCCAGATAATATGCCGAAGGACCACTGCTGATACAGACAGCCTAGAATCGAAGAAGCCGCATCCAAAGACGCATCACAGATAAACTGTAGCCCCTGGACCAGCCGATCCGCCCGCTCCGCAAAGGCAGGGGGAAGTGGTTTCCCCTTACAGGTCCTGGTGTAAAAAAAGCCCACTCGGTCAGAATTTACGACACCAGGGCAATAGGTAATAAAGGCCTAAGTGCCGAACCAGCCACAATAAACATGGAGAGCCAGAGCCTCCGCCCTCCTATCAGCAGGATCTTTAAAGGCCGGGGACTCCTCAACCGGAATTAAGGTAGCTTTATTTAACCTGGAAACTGGCAAGTCCACTACAGGTGGGATCATCCACTTTTTAAACAGGGAATCCTTATAATGATACTGCATTGCATGGACAACCCTACTGTTTTTTGGCAATATTGTCAAAGTAAGCAGAAAAGGGGAACACTCCGGTCGCTTTGGAGGGCCTGTGGGTGCCAAAAGGGATCAGCACCTGCGACGCAGAATCATCCTTCATTTTTAACGTTTCACGCACTGACACAATCAGTGCATCCACCAGCGCCTTTTTCTGCGCACAGGTGATCAAATACCACCAAAAGAAAGCTCTGTTTGTGGGGAAAAAAAAAGGACGTAAATTTTGTTTGGGTACGGCGTTGCACGACCGCGCAATTGTCAGTTAAAGTCGCACAGTGCCGAAATCGCAAAAAGTGGCCTGGATGTAAGACAGCAAAATCCTCCGGTGGTAAAGTGGTTAAAAGAAGGCCGCCAGCCGTGACACAGATGCGCAGGCAGGGTACCCTGATGGTCCCACCGCATTAAAAAGGGGCGCTACATTTTTGTAGCCACCCAGCTGCTTGAGCGCAAGCCCCAGCGGAGCTGATCACCCAGGGCAGGGGAGGGCGGATGCCCAAAGGGAGGGTAGTGGCTTCAGCCATTCTCATTAGGGCCGCCCCACATGGCTCCCAACCAGTAGGCAGCAAAGCCACGGCCTAAATTCCTGGCCGGATACGACCGCATGTGGCCAACAACTGCAGCAGGGAGCCCAAAGGACATCCCTGCCCTAGTCACCAACCCCCAGGGTGATGAGGAACCCTGCTCAACCCTGTTGTGCACCAGGAAAAACCCGGCCAGCCGCAACTCCAACAAGCCCCCCTTAGCCTGTGGCAAAAACCAGCTCATAACTTCACCCAGGGGAGGTGAGGGCAGAAGACCCACAATGACAACAAAAATTTTAGAGGGGCTGGTGCTCACGTCTACCACAGGGGAAGAGGGGGGACCACTCTCCTTGGTCCAACGCCTGCAGACTGAGGTAATCCGCCTGCCAATTTCCCACCCGGGAATGTACACAGCGGAGAGAGCTGGAAGGAACCGTCCTGCCCACCTTAGAATGCCGGCTACCTCCTGAGCCGCTACGACACTTCTTGTGCCCCCCTTGGTGATTGACATAAGCTACGGCCGTGGCACTGTCTGATTGAATGAGCACTGGACATCCCTGAAGACGATCTGTCCAATGGTCCAGGCACAGTCTGATTTCTCGGCGTTCAAAGAAGTTAAAATCGGTAGTCTGGACTCTCCCAGTGTCCAGATCACCTGAGCAAAATTCTTGCCAAGGAAGCCTCCCCAGCTGGACAGGCTGGCATCCGTGGTGGTCCAGAGACTGCGGAGTCTTGTCCCATTTGGCCAGAATCTCTTTGCAGGGACCTCGTATGGAACTATGCAAACGGAAGCGCCTCGAAGGTAGACCGCATCAGGCCCAGCACCCACATGCAAGTCCGGAGGGATGACCATCTGCTGGACAGCGGGAGACGAATTGCACCCTGCAATTTCTGGAGTTTGTCTAGAAGGAGCATTCTAGCTAAGGCCGAATCCAGAGTCAGACCCAGATAGCCCAGCTATGTGGACAGAACTCGAGCAGACTTCTGGATATTCAGAATCGGGCCGAACTCCCTCAGAGTTCGTATGGCGATTTCCAGGCTTTCCAACAGAGCAATAGGCGACTTCGCTCGCGGAACGTGGTCCTCCAAAAAGCCCAGCACCGCAATCCCCGTCAGCGTAACAACGCTAGCACAGGGTCTAACGCTTTTGTGAAGACCCGAGGGTAACGCCACAAACTGATAATGTTTCAGTGTCACGGCAAAGCGGAGGAAGTGCTGGTGACAGCATACATTGGCATGTGAAGGTAAGCATTCTTGATGTTGACAGAGGCAAGAAAATCCCCTTAATGCAGGGATGCTACCACTGTGGGAATGGACTCAATCCTAACCTTCTGCACCTGCACAAAGCAATTCCGCGCCTAGAGGTCCAGGATTGGACGCACCTTGCCTTCTTTCCTGGGAATTGTAAACAGGTTTGAGTAAAAACTCTGAAAAAGTTCAGAAGCCTGATCCGCAGACCAGCATTTAAGCCAAGACATGCCAAAACCGAGCAGGGAGCTGCATCCAAAGAGGCATCACAGATAAATTGCAGCTCCTAGACCAGCTGGTCCACGAACTCAGCAAAGGCAGAGGGGAGCTCTCCCTATAGGTCAAGACGTAAAAGCTTAGCCCACTCGGTCAGAGTTTGCAACACCAGGGCAATAGTGAATACCGGCCTCAGTGCCAAACCAGCCAGTGTACATATTACGGGTCACAGCCTACGCCTTCCTGTCAGCCGGATCCTTAAAGGCCAGGGACTCTTCAACCAGAATCATGGTTGCCTGCCTTGTTCAAATTGGAAACTGGAGGGTCTACCACCGGTGGAACAGTCCACTTCTTAAGGGGCTCGTCTTTGGCGGACAACATGTAGTAAAATCGCTTAGGGACCCTAAGGGGACACTTTGGTCGTTCCCACTCTTTAGCGACAATTCTGTCAAAATAGGTGGGGAAAGAAAACCCCTTCCATACTCTGGATGGCTTTTGAGTGCCAAAGGGAACCTGCGCCTCCGTCGCAGCTGCGTCCCCAATCTTTAAGGTCTCACGCACAGATACAGATACAATCAGTGCTTCCACCGGCACCTTTTCATCCACGGTTGCAGATGTGGAAGAATCATCCTCACTATGAGGATTTCGGGCGCGTGGTCGCAGACTCAGCAGGGTCCTACACCCGGGAACACAAAAGGACTCCAGGATCCCTGTCAGTGCATCGCTAGATGGTTGGGACCCGGAGGGCCCCCCGCTGCCTCAGAGCAGGGGTTCAGTGGGGAGATGTGCTCCAAAAGACTCCGTGAGTCACGAGGGGAACCCAGAAAAAGTGTAAAACACTGCAAAGGGACAACCTCCACCTATTCACCATACCAGGCGGGCACCGCTCCAGACAGAATCCCTCGCCATCGAAATAGGGGCTGCCAGCCAGGAGGAATGCGGCAACTTAGACTGAGACCCCGATCGTATGCAACCTCGCGAGGCGCTTAACTTGAAGGCTAGCTACCGTCCAGTGGGGCTATGTTGCGGCTGACCTATCGCAGAGCTGAGGTCTGCGCACGCTTGCTTGCCAGACTGGGGCGACCACTGGATCTAGACTATCCAGCCCATCGCCCAGTCTGGCAGTTGAGTGTAGATCTCACAGGGGGAAAAAAAAAAAAAGAAAAAAAAATATCTAAAAAAAAAATTAGCCAGGAGCCTCAGAAAGGAACTAGGTCCTTACTCCTGACTAGGCAGAATAAAAAACTGAGTACCTATAGCAGGGAGAGGGTATACCCCCTGGGACTGCCCATAGGCATAGCCAGATTCTTTTTTTAACCCAATGGTCATGAAGATCAGGAGCTTTGTCAGTCAATGAACAAAAGCAAAACAATGATTATTGCTAGCCACTAGCAATAACTGCATGTAAATCCCGGCAGTCTGGTTGATCAATTAACTTGGGTACATTCAGCCTTCCCATACATTGTTCAAATCTTGACTGATTCAGCAAGAAGGATTCGAATGGTCTATGGTCAGCTCATGCACACTAAAGCTTAATGCTTTGAGAAAAAGCTCTATGGGCTGTCTAGTGAGAAAACATATTTCCGGGTCCCAGGTTCTTTTGTTATGCGATTAGCTCTGACCAGCAAGACTTGACAAATCCTCATGAAAACAAAAAGGAGTTGGACGACCGCCTTCAAGATGATTTCAAGCATTTTGTCTGCCGGGTCCATTAACACTGGCACATTGTCCACCAGCACTTAAGTCTTATTCAAAGAAGTCCACTTTTTGCATAAACAGTCTTATCAGAAAGTGTTGTGCAAACCACACTGGGGCAACAAACACTATCTAGACGGGCCCAAGTTCTTGCACAGAACCTCAATGTTATGGTTAGGATTGTGGAAAGTGCCAAAATTGTCAAAACCCTTCCCTATGCATCCTGTCTCCTTAAGCCCTGAAAGGTTCTTTCAAGACAGCTTCAAATTTTTTATGGACCACATACTTGAGGAGCTCCAGACACCCATCAAAAAAATAAAAGTCAACAGCTACAAAAAGTGTAGCTGCTGACTTTAACAAAAAAAAAAAGCCAGCCACTCACCTGTCCCACTGTCCAGCGGTAAGCGCACCCCAGCCATCTTCCTCCTCAGTCCTCCCTCAGCAGGGCCGGCATTTGCACTTTGGGCACCCATCTGACAGCTTGCAGCTTCACAGCCGGGTGGCCGCTGCGCATCCTGAATGGTGGATGCAGTCTTCTGGGACCTGTCAATGTCCCAGAAGACAGTAGGGGGAGGGAGGAGAACTTCCGATCCAGAGCGGGGGAGGAGTCCTTTAAGCGGAACTTCCCCGTGTGGAGTCCTGCTTTTTGTCTTACAGTAAAATCCTTTTCTCTGAGGTTCACTGAGGGACACTGCTCCATGTGTTCTTAGACCCTTGGGCTTATGCTGCCCTCTTCAGGAGTAGGACTAGGGGGGAAACAATTTTGGCTACGCCCCTGGAGGCAGTCCCAGGGGTTAAACCATCACTTCCTGCTATAGGACTTCAGTATGTAACAAGCAGTGTCAGAAGAACACAACTGAACTCAACAGAGGGGTGGGTGCTGTGTCAGTCAGTGAACTTCAGAGAAAAGGATTTTATGGTAAGACAAAAATACAGTGCTCTCTTTCGTTCACCGACGGACACAGCTCCATGTCTTCTTAGACCCTTGGGATGTCCCAAAGCAGCGTCAATATGAGGGGTGGGAAAAAACACAGCAATACATACAATTCCCAACTAGGGATCAACATAACTAACCAGGTAAAACAGGAGCTCAACCAGAAACAACTGGAGCTCACCACGAGGAAAAAAATACACCCTCAAGAGGCAGCCGCAGCCTGCAAAACTTTGTGGCTGAACGCAGCATCCGAAGGTGCAACTACATCCACCTTATAAAACTTTGTGAATGTGTGTACAGACAACCACATAGCCGCTTTGCACACCTGAACCGCTGACGCCTGATAACAGAAGGCCCAGGAGGCAAAAAGAGCAATCGGAACACTACTTTGTCCCTAGAGACTTTGAATCACCAGGTAAGGCACAGCCAACTCAGACAACCTATGCGCAGAAGTAATAGCGACCAAAAAGGCCACCTTCTGCGACAGTGAGCAGAGGAAGTTGAAATATTTTCAAAAAAGGAGGCTTTTGAAGTACCAACAGTACTAAATTGAGATCCCACAAAAGGTATCAAGGATCGCACCGGAGGAGCCAGGTGGCAAACTCCCTGCACAAAAGTGTGAACCAAGGACCTAGTTGTAGAAACTCCCAACAGGCGAGACACAGAAAAG
This sequence comes from Pelophylax lessonae, assembly GCF_965119305.1. Taxonomy (NCBI): domain Eukaryota; kingdom Metazoa; phylum Chordata; class Amphibia; order Anura; family Ranidae; genus Pelophylax; species Pelophylax lessonae. The sequence goes on from NC_138777.1 coordinate 71,020,454, forward strand.
GAGCAGGGAGAAACCCCTCCCCTGAGACTCACACCAAGTAATGTACGCCTTCCAAACTCAATGATAAACCTTCCCAAAAGTAGATTTCCTAGCTTTCAACAGCGTAGGAATCACCGACTCAGACAACCCTCTGTCCTTCAGCTCCTGGCTTTCAACATCCAGGCCGTTAAAGCCAGCGACTGTAAAGGATGGAAGATTGGTCCCAGAGAAAGAAGATCTTCCCTGCAAGGAGGTTTCCAAGGAACATCTGCTACCAGCATTACCAGGCCTGCATACCAAGACTGGCGAGGCCAGTCTGGCATCACCAAAATGACTGAAGTCCCTTCTACCTCAATTCTGCGAAGCAGTCGACAGAAGTTGTATTGGAGGAAAAGCGCAAATCAGACGATACTGACCCCAGGGGGCCACCAGGGCATCTGCGGTGTCGGCCAGAGGATCCCTAGACCTTGACATGAACCTCAACCATCCTGTTGAGACGGTAGGCCAACAGGTCCAGATAAGGAGTCCCCCACGAGAGATATGATGAATCCCCTCTGGATGAAGAGACCATTTTACCTGATCCAGCATCTGCCGACCGATAGTCCGGATCCCAATTCTCTACCCCCGGAATGTGCACAGCAGAGAGGGCCGGAACATACTGTTCTGCCCACCTCAGGATGCCGGATACTTCCCGGGTCACCAGGGCACTTCTCCCCCTTGAAGATTGACATATGCCACAGCTGTAGCATTGTCTGATTGTATCTTCACCGGGCATCCCTGCAGACGATTCGTCCACTGAGACAAAAGGCCTGATCTCTTGAATCACCAGGATGTTGATCGGCAGACTGGACTTCTTGAGTCCAAACACCTTGGGCCGAGTATACTCCCAAGACACCTCCCCACCTGGACAGATGGCATTCGTGGAAATCACTGTCCAAAACAGGGGAAGAAAAGACTTCCCAGGTGAAGCGCCGGAGGAGAGCGGAGCCACCATATCAAAGACCCGTTTGTACGCCAGCTCAACAGGATCAGATCAGATTGTCCAGAGACTGCGCATCCTTGTTCCATTTGGCAATTATATCTCTTTGCAGAGGTCCTATATGGAACTGAGCAAATGGAACCGCCTTGAAGGTGGAGACCATCAGACCCAGCACTTGAATGCAAGTCCTGAGCGACAAACGAACAGTTGGACAACAGGAGCCGAATCGCATCCTGAAACTTCAGCAGTTTCGACTGTGGAAGAAATACCCGGGCCGAGGCTGAATCCAGCATTAGACCCATGTAGTCCAGCTCAATGGACGGAGTCCGAGCAGATTTCTGAAAATTCAGTGTCCATCTGAACTCTTGTAGAGTTTGCACAGTAATGTCAAAGTCAACTTCTAGAGCCAATGAAGAATCTGCAAACATAAGCAGATCATCCAGGTAACCAAGTACCGCGATCCCCTTCTGCCGGAGCAAGGCCAACACCGGGGCAAATACTTTTGTGAACACAGAGGAGCTGAAGCGAGACCACAAGGTAACGCCACAAATTGATAGCGTCCCTCGCCTAAGGCAAATCGAAGAAAAAACACTGGTGCCCGACATATATTGGAATATGAAGGTCCTTGAGATCGATAGGAGCCAAAAGATCCCCTTGATAAAGGAATTTCTGAACCCTCAAAGTGGTTCAGAGCCTTGGGGTCCAAAAAACGGGCGGACCCTGCCTTCCTTCCTGGGAACGGTAAACAGATTTGAATAAAAAACTCTGGAACCGGCACAATGACTCCTTGTTCTAACAGGTCCTGCACTGCCCCTAGAGGCTCTGTAGCCGATTGTGAGACAGGCGTAAGGTGGAAGGAAAGAACCTTGCCGGTGTCAAGGACCAAAATGCAATCTTGTAACCAAACCAAATCAACTTGTGGACACATTTGTCCTGAATGAGCAAGGTCCACAGTTCTGGAAAGAAACGAAGATGTCCCCCCCCACCCCAGATTTGGGTGAGGGTGCTCCTTTAGGCTGGGGGGGGGCTTGTCTGCGGAACACACATGGCCCACTTTCCACGGTCTCTTGGAGCCTCCCGCGAAAGTACGGATGGATCTTGAACCCTTTGCCTATGATCCAGTTGGACAAAAGGGCCGCTTGTAAGCAGACCATGTTTACGATGAGATTCCTTGCCCCTAGCAACCTGTGGAAGTACCCTTACCTCCTTTAAGGCCCTTAATGATCTCCGCCATAGACACAAAATGGTCACCTACAAAAAGGTAGATCAGTCTGCACCTCTTTAGAAGCCTGGTCGGCCGACCAGTGCTTCAACCAAATCATGTGGCGAGGGATCATCGCCGTCACAGATACTCTGCCAGCCAAAGGGGACACATCCAAAGATGCAATCACAAATTTACTGTAGCCCCTGAATCAACTGAACCGCCAGCTCAGGAGGATGTGGATTACCTTCCAGATCCTGGCGTAAAAGTTTTGCTCATTCATTAGGGTCTGGGATACCAAGGTGATGGCAAACAGAGGCCTCAAAATTGAACTCCTCGAAGGGATATCTCCTAGCGAAATGCTTAGGTATTCCAACCATGCGTTTCAGGGAGCCCCACTGACTAGATACAATCTTGTAAAAATAGGCAGGAAAGGGGAACACCTTAGTCACCTTAGATGATCTGCGGGTGACAAACTGCACCGGCGTCACCGACTCAGCATAAGCCGAGTGCTCCAACTTTAAAGTTTCCTGCACTAACACAATCCGTGTCTCCACCAGTGCCTTTTCATAACCGGCTGCAGAGGAAGAGGATTCATCCTCACTGTTAGAGCACTCAGGGTGCGTGGACGCAGACCCAGTGGGTCGACTCGCGTTTGCCTCCTCAGAGTCTGAGGTGGATTTGGCCGGCGGAGGATACAGGTGAAGGTGGGGGACGCTTCTTGCTAGGCTGCCTCTACAGGGCCATATCAACCTTTGACACAAGTGACTGCAGGGCCGCCAGGGCAGACAGAGCCAGAGAGTCCAGCAGCTTCAAAGAGTGAGTCAGGTGGTGATACAAGTTCCAGGGGCTTCATGGTTAAAAGCTGAACTGCACTGTGCACAAAAGAAAAAAACCCCTGTACACCACTACCGCTGAGGTACCACAAGGATCAGCACACCTATGGCACGGTCTATAGCAGAGAAGGACTCACCACCATGCACCCAGAGCTGGATCCAGAGCGCCAAACAGCCTGTCACGCTGCGATCAAAGGAAGAGGAAGTGCCAACATGGTCACTAGAGGCCCCCACGCACGTCATCGCACTGGACTTCAAGAAAATGGCCGCTGCATAGACTACAATAGGAAACCCCAAAAACATGGCTGCGGAATACACAAACATGGCCATCAGGGCTGAATAAAACCATCCACAGCAAAATGGCAGCGCCATATGGCACTGTGCGAGACCTAGGACCCCAGGGAGTTAGCAGTCCACCAGGCATAAAATGAAGGCACCCCTAAAAAGGAAGCTCCCACCCCCCTCCGGTCGAGCACATAGCCAACACCCCCACCTAGAAACACCCCAAAGGGGGACTAAGGGAGAGGAATGGGGGTAGCGGAGGGCGACCAGTACCACTAGGGAGAGGGGGGGGGGGGGCATGAGGGTAGGAAGGAAACAGGGGGGTGGGGGCTACCATCCCCAGGAGGGGCCGGCGTCCACTCCAGCAATTCCCAGGGAAAAGAGGGGGGACACTACTCACCTTGGAATTAAGCAGACACCACTCCCGGCAATGCACCACGCCATCTGGGAATGGGCCAGAGGTATGCTACAACTCTGGTCGTGACCGTTGTCGTGACCAGGGCTATGCAACCTCACTAGGCGTTTCACTCACCAACCAGCCCCCGTCCAGTGGGGCTAGGTCAAGGCCAACCTAACGTGGAGCTAATAGGCTGAGCGGCACACACACATGCCCAGCTCCTAAACCGTTTACAAAGCTGCCACAGAGACAAGGCCCAATAGAGCCTGGCATAATACTGCTACAGTGCCCTCCAGAAACGCTGGCTGATCCTGTATGCTATATACGCAAGTACTATGACCCTTGAGAGCTTCTGACTGCCTGAGGTTCTGATTACCCCAATCTCACACAGATGCAGTTTGATAATCCCAAGCAAAGCTTGAAATCGTAAAGCCATGGACTAAAACCATAGCCAGATCGAAATCTGGCCAGTTCAACAGGAATAGGCTGATAATCTGTGGCCAGCTTTAGTCTTGATTTGATTAACAGTAAACCAAAACGAATGTAAAATTGGACTGACCACGTTTAGCATGAATAGGCAAACATTGTAAACCACACCCATTAAACAAGTGTCTCCAAATATAAACATTCCAAGCACAGGTGGACTTTAACAAGTAAACAGTTGGGGGTGGGGGGGATGCTTAAAACAGGATTGTCACACACCAACTGTGCAATGTACAGAAGGAGATAGGCCCAAGGCCATCTGTTAAAAAAAAAAACAAAACCAAAAAGCCCACAGAGCCCTAAAAACCGGAGTAGAGGCAGGCATAGAGTGCGAAGGAGTGCTTATTTCACTTTCATCAAAGCAACTGGAGGGGAGAGGATTTTTTCAACAACCCTTAATTATTCAAAACCTCATCAGGATTGCCATAATACAACAGGTAAAATATTTTTTACAGTACGCTATTTAATATCTAGTTAGGGGCTTGTTTAAGCTAGCAGTCATGTTATGCTGTGTATAACGAACATCTGCTAGTGTGCATTGTGAAGAGGCAGTGCAATACGTTGTTACAACATATCAAGTTTCCTTTTTCTATTGTATATAGAATATCATTTTATTGAAATGTCACAAAACATTTAATTCAGCTCTATGTATCACTGTGTTGCAACATTAAGGGTCCTTTCATACGATCCACCTTGCGATGAGCTCCGTTCTCTGCTCAGCGGGGATCGATCCGGCGATCCCCACTGAGCAGGCAGATGACAGCTCCATCTCCGCACTGTTTGCGGAGAGGGAGGTGTCAGAGCCCCGCTACTCTCTATGGGGAATCGGATGAGTGCGGACCACCTGTCCGCTCTCATCCCATCCCATTCCCGTGGACGGATGGAAAATAGGGTTTTCATCCGTCCGTATTTCACGGACAGGATCGGATGCGGATGGCAGCGGACATGTCTCCGCTGACATCCGCTGCCCCATAGGGATGCATGGAGGATCTGATCAGATTCACCTAAAAAACTGACAGGCGGACCTGATCGGATTGTTCGTGTGAAAGGAGCCTTAGTGGTGAGGTGCATTGTGCTGTTCAGAAAAGCATTGCTATGCAGTGCACTACAATGCAGCAGTATGGTGCGAAAAGGGCAAATAGGAAACTTTTTTTTTTAAATATCTACCCTTGCATTGAGCCTTCATTGATCAATGCAGCTCAACACGCCTGTTGTGAATGAGTCCTAAAGACTATTTTTTTTATTTTTATTAGGGGGTAAAACCACTAATTTTTATTGCGGTGTCCCCTATTGAGGAGATTCACTCTAAAAGACCCGTTAGCCATGTCCTGCAGCCCAAAACGCTGCTGCCTGCAGTGTTTGAGCTGTGTGGCAGCTTGATACATGTTCATTGCAGGACGCAGATCCTTTTATTTTGACAGAACTTTATACAATATGTACACAAAAAGGTGCCACTGCATTAATTTCAGAGCAGTGCACTGCGCTGTGCAGTAAAATGCAGGCCATGCAAAGCAAATTATGCAACCATGTTGCCCTGGAACGCAGTGAAAGGCCCCTTTCACACAGGTGATCTGATCAGGTAGGCCTTTCCATTTTTCAGGTGATCTTGATCAAAAAAGGTCCATGAACCTGTGTCCATTTACACCTGCCCACTTCAGGGTCTGATCCGTTCTACTGGGGGAAGGGGAATCTGTCCTCATTTAGATGGATCAGATCGGTGGGTAGTCAGGCGTAGACATAGAAGTCCATTTACTCCTGGCTGCCCATAAAGCAGAGTGGGCTCTGTCGGTGTCCGCTCTGCAGAAACTGAGCAAACACAGACAGGTCATCTGCCCCTTCTGCTCTCAACAGCAGGGAATCGGTAAGTGGATCCTCTTCTGATCGAACCAAATCCGCTCCACGTAAAAGGAGCATAACCTAACATTCTAGTTTGAACATGACACACAGAAAACCGTTATAAGCTGTGGGAAACGTCCATGCAGAGCTGCATGTGAATACAACGTTCAGCATTGCAGGTTATAGTTTGCAGCAGTGATCGCTGCAGTTGCCTGCATTTTTTCTCATGGAAAAATGCAACTAGCTGTACATAGTGTGAATGGGCGTTAATTGTCATGATCACAAAGTTGATAAATCCAACAATGAGCTACACTAGAACAGGAAGAGCGAGGAAAGCATTCAACAGGGGTGCTTTCTTCGGCAAAACATCTAAAAAAGGGATTTTCCTCTCTCCGATTAAAAAAAAAATACCCTCTTACTTTGAGTTTTATCGGACAGGAAGTTAAAGGGTAACTCCACTTTCGTAGGGGGGGGGGGGGGGAGGAGATCAGCAAATATAGAAAAAAAACATATGGCGTATACAAATGTAACACAAATCATATTGTAATTGAATATTAAAAATGACCTTTCCTTTTCAATCTGCAGCTGTTGTAATTTTCTGAAAATGCAATATGGCTACCTGGAGTTGTTCTGTACTGACCACACCCCAGAAACATTTCTTGCTTGCGTGATTGGCTCCCCAACTTTCCCAGAAGTCTGCACTAAGATACAAGTCAGATTTCTGGCATCCCCTGCAGCAAAAATGTAATTTTTGCTGAGATACTCCCAAAAGGAACACGACTAAAGTGATGCAGGCCCTGCAGCTGCCACAGTTGATAGACAATTATGAAACCACTCCCATTAGACCCTCTCAGCACAGAGACACTGAGGAACAAACAGTGATTTATTCAGAACAAAAAAGGTAGGAATCTGCAAGAAAGTTTGTTAAAAACCCTGCAATGTACAGAGATCACCCAGAAGGGGGATGTTTTTCCCCCAAAAGTGGAGTTACCCTTAAGGAAAATTCCCTTAACCAATTCAATACAGGGCACTTTCAGCCCCTTTCCTGCCTAGGCCAATTTTCAGCTTTCAGCGCTGTCACACTGAAAATTGCACTGTCGTGCAATGCTATACCCAAATTTTATTTTTATAATTTTTTTTCCCACACAGCTTTCTTTTGGTGGCATTTAATCACCGCTGATTTTTATTTTTTACTAGGAAAAAGAAAAAAAAAGGTTTCTTAGCTTCTGCCAGTAAATTTTGTAAATAAGTAATTTTTCTCCTTCACTGATGTGCGCTGATGAGGTGGCACTGATTACGAAGCAAATATGTCACACTGATGGGCACTGATAGGTGGTACTGATGGGCACTGCTCTGGCTTTACTGTAATCAGGGCACTGATGAACAGTGCCTTGTTTTCTTGTTTTGGACTCCGAGGAGGAGACACCGATTGGCTCTCCTCGCCACACACTGACAGTGTGAGGCAAGGAGGGCGGATAAATGTCACTCCTGCATTTACATGTGACTGGCTGATTGGACACAGCCAATCACATAGGAAAGGAGTGCGTCATTGGCTCTTTACCAAGATGGGGTTCGCGCCGTGTCCTAGGAACACGGCACGGCCGCGATCGGTCGTTCTGAGGGCGCCGTCATCCCAGAACAAGAGCAGCAACGCTACACTGTCATTTGATGGTGGGCCGGCGACAAGTGGTTAAAATACACAACAGATGGCAAAACAAAAAACTCAACCGTAGTTTTAGCCCTCCAATAAAAATAGCAAAAAAAAAAGTTTGGGGGTTAGATTTACACTATAGAGATATACTGTACACTATATTGTCAAAAGTATTGGGACGCCTGCCTTTACACGCATATGAACTTTAATGGCATCCCAGTCTTAGTCCGTGGCATAGAATATTGAGTAGACCCACCCTTTGCAACTAGAACAGCTTAAACTCTTTTTGTAAGGCTGTTCACAAGGTTTAATAGTGTGTCTATAGGAACGTTTGACCATTCTTCCAGAAGCGCATCTGTAAGGTCGGGCACTGATGTTGGATGAGAAGGCCTGGCTCCACTTTTTAACACATCTCAAAGGTGTTCTGTCGGGCTGAGGTCAGGACTGCGCAGGCCAGGTCAAGTTCATCCACCCCCCAAACTCGCTCATCCATGTCTTTATGGACCTTGCTTTGTGCACTGATCCAAATCATTTGGTTGGGGGGGCTTGGGATGTTTATGGTGTGGGGTTGGGCTTGGCCCCTTAGCTCCAGTGAAGGGAACTCTTAAGGCGTCAGGATACCAAGACATTTTGGAAAAATGTCATGCTCCAAACTTTGTGGAAACAGTCTGGGGATGGTCCCTTCCGGTTCCAACATGACTGCACACCAGTGCACAAAGCAAGATCCATAAAGACCTGGATGAGCAAGTTTGGGTTGGAGGAACTTGACAGTCCAGACCTCAACCCCATAGAACACCTTTAGGATGAATTAGAGCGGAGACTGCAAGCCAGGCCTCCTCATCCAACAGTGCCTGACCTCACAAATGCCCTTTTGGAAGAATGATCAAACATTCCCATAGACACACTCTTAAACCTTGTGGACAGCGTTCTCAGAAGAGTTGAACCTGTTACAGCTGCAAAGGGTGGGCCAACTCAATATTAAACCCTACAGACTAAGACTGGAATGCCATTAATGTGAATGTGCATCTAAAGGCAGGCGTCCTAATACTTTTGACAATAGAGTGTACTATAAAAGTTTGTTCATTACTACTACACTTAATTTCTAAATCTGCATGTGGCTGAGAAATTTATGAGCTTTAGTTTATGATGAATAGTGTCCTGCTTTATCATTTATAAAGTCTTTGCTCCTTTTCTTAGATTGTAAGGTTTGTTATATTCATGAATTAGGGCATTTCCTTAAGTTTTTAGGGGTTACCCTGGTAATTGCAACCGATGATCGTAAAGGACACGAGTGCAATGAAAACCTGTAGGGTTTGTATTATCGTCATTTAGACCCGTTTTTGGCGCCCATTGGAGGGACACAGGAAGTCCCTAAAGTGTATATTATGCAATTTATTTATTTTTTTAACAAATCAGTGTAGCACCCTCCTAGTCAGGTACTAAATAGAAGATATAGTTTGGTATTTTCTGCTTAAAGAGGTTGTAAACTCGTTTAAAAAAATTTTTTTTTTTTTACAACCTGCAAGAGAAAGACATAATGAGCTAGTATGCATCGCATACTAGCTCATTATGAAATACTTACCTTAGAACGAGCCCCCGCCGTGCCGCTCTCTTACCTGTATGACGGGCGATATGACATGTCGCCCGTCTTCCGGGATCGCGGCATCCGGCCATCTGATTGGCCGGAGCCGCGGTGACGTCACTCCCGCGCACGCGCGCGGGAGCCGACGGTCACGGCACGGGGCTCTGAAGGAACGGCACGATCAGCCGTTCCTTCAGAGCGCATGCGCCAGTGACGTCACTGGCTGCATTAAAGGTAAATATCTCCTAAACGGTGCAAGTTTAGGAGATATTTACAGTACCTATAGGTAAGCCTTATCATAGGCTTACCTATAGGTACAACTTCCTGAGGAGGGTTTACTTCCTCTTTAACAGGAAAACCATAATTGCTTCATCCGCTTATCAGAGGAATTTGATCTTTAGTTAGACCTGCTCAGTGTGTATTTATTTGGTCTGAGGGAGTTTCCCCACTGCGTCCAAAAGGGAGGCCTGTTGGACGGTGGAGGAAACCTGGCCAATGATACACAGGCTTTTGTAACCATCGCAATGGGTTGGCTCCTGGAAAGGTGCATCATGGGATTGGAAATAAAAGCAGAGAGCATCTGAGGAAGAGGGTCTTTTGGGGGGAGCAAAGTCCCAGGAGGAGGTGGACGACTGTCTCGCCTCCTGCTGAAGTGAGGAAGGTGGTCCAGGCAGTCGGCCTAAGGGCCAGGGGTTGAGCTGTGCTGCAGAGGATCCAGTGTGCTGACCACGTGGAGCTGCTGGGCAGAAGACTTCTGGAAAAACAGTATCGTGAGTACTGAACCACTTAAGCCCCAGGCCTATTTTTGACACTTTTGGTTTACAAGTTAAAGTCAGTATTTCTTGCTAGAAAACTACTTGCAACCCCCAAACGTTATATATATTTTTTTAACAAAGACTAAAATGGCGGTCATTGCAATATTTTTTGTCACGCGGTGTTTGCACAGCAGTCTTTCAAACGCCATTTTTTTTACGAAAAATCACATTTCACTGCATTAAAAAAACTAAACAGTAAAGTTAGCCCATTTTTTTTGTATATTGTGAAAGAGGATGTCAGGCCGAGTAAATATATACCCAACATGTTACGGTTTAAAATTGCGCACACCCGTGGAATGGTGACAAACTACGGTCAATAAAAATCTCCATAGGCGACGCTTTAAAATTTTTTTATCGGTTACCAGTTTAGAGTTAAAGTGTAGCTTTTTTTAAATTATTGCTCATACTCTGGTGATCGCGGAGATACCTCACATGTGTGGTTTGAACAGCGATTTCATTTGCGGCGCGACTTCCATATAAGTTTTCTTTCATGTGCAAGCTCATGGCGACAAATTTTTTTTTCCCCATTTATTTTATTTTTTTCTTTTCAATTTTAACATAGGTTTTTTAAAAAAAAATGTGATCACTTTTATTGCTGTCACAAGCAATGTAGACATCCCTTGTGACAATAATATGCAGTGACAGGTACTCTTTATGGAGGGATCGAGGGTCTAAAAGACCCCTCCACTACACTTCCGTGTATTCAAAACCCCAAAAACTGCATTTTTGAACACATTCGCCTTTTGAAACTGCCTTTAGCAGCCGAGTAACCCGGATGCGACGTCATGGACGCCGCCTCTGGGCTACGCCATCGGAGACCCGATCGAAGCCGCACCTGGCTTAGATCGGGACTCCATCCAGCCGGTGGGACGGGAGACCCGGGCAGAGCCAAGGAAGGGGGCGGGAAGGGGGGGTGTCCCCTCCCACTCGCCGGGGTAACGATCGAGTGGCTTTTACCGATGTAAAAGGGAGGAAACTAATGTTAAGGGGGGTCGTCATGTGAAGGGAAAACTGAGGACACCAATGTAAAGAGGCTGTGATGCAAAGTGGGGGGGCGGCTGACGACATTGATGTAAAAAGGGGGATGGGCCTTTGATGTGAAGGAGGGGCGCCAAGGACAGATGTAAAGAGGGGACTATGATGTGGAAGAAGGGTTGAGAACAAGGACTAGGAAGAATGGTGGGGGGGGGGGGGTGAAACAGTGGACACAAATGTATAGGGGGCTTTGATATGAAGACAATGTGAAGGGGGGCTGTTATGTGCTATAGACCAAACATGAGATTTGGATCTGTCAGAAAAATGTGATCTTTGACTTACCGTGAAATCCATTTCTCTGATGTTCGGTGACAAAGCTTATCTTCTTGACCATTGGGACGCCCCAAAGCAGTGTAACACATGACGGGTGGGAACACCAAGAGAAAATTCCCAAGGCTAAAACCGTAGCCAACCAGGTAACATGGAGCTCAACCATAAATAACTGGAGCTCACTTAATACACCCTCAAAGAGGACCAGGTCCTCTAAACAGCAGCATGCAAAACCTTGCGGCTGATGACGGAAGGCCCAGGAGGCACTAAGCGCCAGAGTGTGCCTAAACAGGGAAAGGAGGAACCTGACCCCTAATTAACCACTTTACCACTAGAGCATTTTGCGGTCTTACGTCTGGGCCACTTTTTGCGATTCGGCGCTGTGCGACTTTGACTGACAATTGCGCGGTCATGCGACGCCATACCCAAACGAAATTTACGTCCTTTTTTTCCCACAGAGCTTTCTTTTGGTGGTATTTGATCACCTGTGCGATTTTTACTTTTTGCGCTATAAACAAAAAGAGCGTTTATTTTGAAAAAAATAATATTTTTAAATTTTTTTTTATATGAAATTCCCCCAAAAAAGATGTAAAAACCAATTTTTTTAAAAATTTTTGGCCAATTTGTTTTCTGCTACCCATGTTTGGTTAAAAAAAAAAAAAAAAAAAAAAAAAATCGCAATAAGCGTATTTTGATTGGTTTGCGCAAAAGTTATTGCGTTTACTAAGGGAAAGATTTGTCATTTTTGGTTTTTTTTTTTTTTAACGAGTAATGGCAGCGATCAGCGATTTTTTTTGCGGGACTGCGACATTGCGGCGGACAGATCGGATCCTTGACTGACTGACACTTTTGGGGGTACCAGTGACATTACTGCAGTAATCAGTGCTATAAATATGCACTGTTACTGTAAAAATGACACTGGCAGGGAAGGGGTTAATTTTATTGGAGAGGGAGGGGTTAATGTATGCCTGGTGCTTACTAACGTGTGGGGGGGGGGGGAAGGTGACTGAGTGAGCCAGGGACAGATCGGATGTTCAGCTATGCTGAACACTCCGATCTGTCACTCCCTGTCACTTAGGAGATGCGCCCGCTCTGTTTACACAGGTGGGCGGATCTCCAAACTGGATTCCCCGACGATCGGGGCAGAGCATCGGCAATCGCCGCCGCTCCTCCCCTGGCCCGACTCCCACTGTGAATGAAAACAGCGGGAGTGCGCCTCCGGCAGCGCGCGAGTGCCGCCTACAGGGAGAGGAGTCCAGCGACGTAGGTCTATGTCGCTGGACGATAACGAGCCACTGTGCCGCAGTAGCAGCACAGTGGCTAGTGGTAAAGTGGTTAAATAGACCTGAGCCATCTGGAAACGGTCGCAGCAGAAGCGACCAACCCTTTGAGGTCGACCTGTGAATACAAATAGGGAGTCTGACTTCCAAAAAAAAAAAAAAAAAAAAAAAAAAAAAACACCTCTAGCTGGCAGGTACACCACAATTGCCCGAACCAAATCCAGGTAATTCAAGGCAATTGCCTTAGGGATGTTCAGGAGTGGGACATAGGAAAGGCAACCCAATGTCCTCATTCAAATGGAAATCCGAGATGACCTTTAAAAGTTAGGACCGACCGACAGGGACGAAGAACCACCTTATCTCTGTGAACCACCAGGTAAAGTGGACGACAAGACAACGCCGCCAGCTCCAACACCCTACGTGCCTTCTGGGACAACGTAAGCAGGGGAACCTCCCAAATATTTTCAAAGGGAGGTCTCTGGAGAACTGACAACCAAACTGAGGTCCCACGGGCGCAATAGAAACCGCACTGGAAAAGCAAAGTGTAGAACTCCCTGGATAAAAAGGTGCACACCAAGGAATGTGTGGACAATGGACGTTGAAGGAAAACCGCCAAGGCCGAAACCTTGCCCTTGACAGTACACAAAGCCAGGCACTGCTCAACCCCTCAGAGAAAAAAGGGGGAACCCCAAAAGAATCACACGCAATGTACATCTTCCAAGTACGATGGCAGATCATCCTAGATGTAGATTTTCGAGCATTTAACAGCGTAGGAATCAGCAATTCAGACAAACCTCTATACTTCAGCACCTGGCTTTAAAACAGCCAAGCCACTAAAGCCAGCAACTGTAAAGCAGGATGGAAGGATTGGCCATTGAGAAAGCAGACCTTCCCTGGGAGGAATTCTCCAAGGAGCAACGGCATATCAAGACCGGCGAGGCCAGTCTGGAGCCACTAGAATTCGTCTGTGGCATCGGGCAGAGGATCCTGAGACCGTGCCACAAACCTATGTACCTTCCTTGGAATGCATACAGAAGAGAGGGCTGGAATTAGTCGGTCTGCCTACCTTAGAATGCCGGTTACTTCCTGAGCCACCAGTACATTTCTTGCGCCCCCTTGGAGATTGACCGACCACGGCCATGGCATTGTCCAATTGAATTCGTCCCGGACACCCCTGAAGACGAACTGTCCAATGATCCAGACAAAGTCTGATCGCTCGAAGTTACAGTACATTAATTGGCAGTCTGGACTCTTCTAGAGTCCAGACCCCCTGAGCACGATCTGTGCCGAGGATGCCTCCCCACCCGGACATGCTGTCATCCGTGGTGACAACCGTCCAGTACAGGGGGAGAAAGGATTTCTCCTGTTGGAAGTGCCGGAGAACGAAGCCTCCTCTGAAGACCGTGGATTCTTGTCCCATTTCACCAGAATCTCTCTGGAACTGTGCAAATGGAACCACCTCAAAAAAGATAGACACCATCAGGCCCCACACTCGCATGCAAGGCCAGAGGCATGACCATCTGCTTGACAAGAGAAGCTAAATTGCCTCCTGCAATGTCTGAAATTTTTTCCAGGAGGAAGAAACACTCTGGCTGAAGCCAAGTCCAGAGTCAGACCCAGATAGTCCAGTTGTGGATGCAACCAGAGAAGACTTCTGAAGGTTTAGAATCCAACCAAACTCCCTCAGAGTTCGCAGAGTAATCTCCAAAATTGTCCATCAGAGCAGTCGGAGGCTCTGCTCGCAGAACAACATCCAGGTACCCCAGTACCGAGATGCCCCACTGAGCCAACAATGCTAGCACCTTGGCCAAAACTTTTGTGAAAACCCAAGAAGGGGAGGCAAGACTAAAAGGGTAACGCCACAAACTGATAATGCTCCTCACCCACGGCAAAGCGGAGGAAGCGCTGGTGACTGGCACATATTGGAATGTAGGAATGTTGGATGAAGGTAGGAGTCCTTGATGTCGATCGAAGCGAGAAAATCCCTGATGTAGGGACACCACTACTGCACAAATGTACTCCATTCGGAACTTCTGTACCCGCACAAAGCAGTTTAGCACCTTGAGGACAAGAATTGGACGTACCTTGCCTTCCTTCCAGGGAACTGTAAAGAGGTTTGAGTAAAACCCCTGAAAACATTCTGAAGTCTGAACCTGAACAATCACCCCTTGAAATAACCAGTCTTGCACTGCCCCAAAGAGACCCCGTAAGCAATCTGGGGACAAGTGCAGGTCGAAAGGGAAGAACCTTTCCAGAGGATAAAACTCGATCTTGTAGTCGGACTAAATGGCTTTGTGGACTCACTTGTCCTGTACCAGGGAGGTCCATGAATGCGGAAACCAGCGATGACATTCTCCCCACCCCAGAAAGGGGTAAGGACGCCCCTTCATGCAGAGGAAGCCTTGTCCGCAACTCT
Organism: Pelophylax lessonae; assembly: GCF_965119305.1. Lineage (NCBI taxonomy): Eukaryota > Metazoa > Chordata > Amphibia > Anura > Ranidae > Pelophylax > Pelophylax lessonae. The sequence continues at coordinate 71,035,496 of NC_138777.1, forward strand.
GGAAGAGCCCACTCATGGCTTGCCAGACCAGGTTCTCTTGGAACCTCCGGTGGAGGCCCTGAAGGGCTTTGATTCCTTGTCTTGAGACCCTGAGGGACAAAAAAGCCTCTTGGGAGCCAAGACTGGCCAACGTCTACAACGGGCTCCTTGCCCTTGGCAGCAGTGTTAATTTCGTCGACTAAAACCGACTAAAACGTTTTCGTCGACTAACACAATTCAGGTGACTAAAATACGACTAAAACTAAAATGGCATTTTAGTCAAAAGACTATAACTAAAACTAAATCGAAATTTGCTGCCAAAAATTAACACTGGTGCATGCTCAAAGCATAAATAATAACATATTAGATTTTTCACTCCAGGACCAGCAGTAGTATATAATGAGTTTGGAAATTGTAGAGAAATGCTTAAATAATGCATTACAAATTACAATTGAACTACACCCATTCGATTATAGATGACTAAAATGAGTTTTAGTCGACTAAAATGTAGGGCGTTTTAGTCGACTAAAATATACTGGAGTTTTAGTCGACTAAATACGACTAAAACTAAAACACTTGCAGAAGACTAAAATGGGACTAAAACTAAAATGCCATTTTAGTCCTAAGACTAAGACTAAAACTAAATTGAAATTTGCTGCCAAAATTAACACTGCTTGGCAGCCTACGGAAGAAGAGTACTCTTTCCCGAGAGACCCTTAAAGAGGTTATCAAAGGAAGCTCCAAACAGACGATCCCCTACAAGGGGGAGATCAGATAAGGCCTTCTTAGAAGTCTGATCCCCAGACCAGCATTTCAGCCACATAATACGCCAAAGGACTACTGCTGATACAGACAGCCTAGAACCAAAGGAGCTGAATCCAGAGGCATCACAGATAAAGTGTGGCCTCTGGACCAACTGATCCGCCAGCTCCGCAAAAGGCAGGGGGGAAGTGGTTTCCCCTCTAGGTCCTGGCATAAAAGTTTAGCCCACGCGGTCAGAGTTTGCGACAACAGGGCAATAGTAAATACCGGTCTAAGTGCCGAACCAGCCACAGTGAACATAGCGGGCCAGAGCCTCCGCCCTCCTATATGTTGGATCTTTAAAGGCCATGGACTCCTTAACCAGAATGAAGGTAGCTTTATTTAACCTGGAAACCAGCAAGTCGACTACAGGTGGGACCGTGCACTTTAAGCAGGGAATCATCATAAGGATACAGCATAGCAAAATGCTTAGGGACCACAAGAGTGTGTTTTGGTCAAAGTAAGCAGAAAAGGGAACAGCCTCGCCGCTTTGAAGGGCCTGTGGTTTCCAAAAGGGACGGATGCCAAAACAGAGAGAAATGGCTACAGCCACCCTCACTGGGGCCGTCCGACATAGCTCCCGAACAGTAGGCCGCGGCCTAAATTTTTGGCCGTGTGAGGTGCTGACCCGCGGATACTAAACCATCCACTTTCCCAGCCTAACAACTGCAGCAGGGAGCCCAGAGGACATCCCTGCCCTAGTCACCAAGCCCCAGGGTGGCGAGGAACCCGGCTAAACCCCCGTTGCGCACCAGGCCCAGTGACCGCCAAAATTTTTAGAGGCGTCCCACCATCCCAAGGAGGGGCCCACGTCTACCCCGAAACCCTCCAGGGAAAGAAGGGGGGGGGCGACGAAGGCTACTTACCATACCAGGAACAGGGTGGGCACCGCTCCTAACAGCCCTCCCATTTTGATGGAGCGGTGGTCTGTGGGCCAGGAAGAATGCTGCGACTCAGGCTGAGGCCGGGTCGTATGCGCCCTTGCAAGACGTTTAGCTCGCAGGCCAGCCCCCGTCTAGTGGGGCCATGTCACAACTGACCTAGCGTGGAGCCGAGGCCTGCACGCTTGCTGGCCAGACTGGGGTGACCACTGGATATAGATTATCCAGACCGTCATTTGACTGTAGATTCTCGCAGAAACAAAATATCAAAGATAGGAAAAAGTTCCACTTAAAAGGAAAAAAAAATGCCAGGACCAGAGATCCCAGCAAGGATCTGGGTCCCTACTCCTGACTAGTGCCTATAGCTGAGATTGAGAGTATACCCCCTGGGACTGCTCCATAGGCGTAGTCAAGTTTTTTCCTGCCTAGTGTCATAGGGGGCAATATAAGCCAATGATCAAGAAGATAATGAGCTGTGTGTCAATGAACGAAAGACATTTTACTAACTAGACTTCAGTAAATTTTAATTCAAGACCCCTGGTGTAGTGGCTCACTTTGGATCAGGTTCTAGTAAAAGGAACTTGTGATAAGTTTTTACACAGAGCTAGAACATTTAGCCGTCTTTTTAACTAACCATTTCCCACTAGTTTTACTCCGAGGCTGTACCCTACAGCTCCTTGTATGTGCTTTGGGACTACATGAACAGGTGGGCTCCATCCAATTACGCCACAGAATATGCTTCTTCTGGCGCTAAAAAAAAAACGTGGGTGTAAATGCCCTTGTATGATTTTTACCTATAGGTAAACCTATAAGGCTTACGTATCGGTACAGTAAATATATCTTCTAAACATGCACCATTTAGGAGATATTTACTTTAGATGCAGCCGGTGGCGTCACTGGTGCATGCGCTCTGAAGGAACGGCATATCTGTTCCGTTCCTTTAGAGATGTACTGTAAGCACCAACTCCTGCACGTATGTGTGGGATTAACGTAATTACCGGCTCGGCCATTCATATTTTCCCAAGCCTGAGAACCCAGAAAGAAGCCTGGTGAAGATGGAAGCACCTTCAGTGGTGACAACACGCTGCTGGAGGGCTTGGTTTACAGGAAAATCTGTCATATTGTGCTAGTATTCGATGCTTACTAGCACATTATGACTTCAACTGCCAGGTGCCTTATTTCCTTTTTTTTATGCAGTTTATTACTGCTTTAAAAAGGAGATTTCCAGCCTTACCTTCAGTCTTGCAAAGTCTCCTTTTCCTGTACTGAATTACTCACTCTGATTTAACTACACACAGAGCTTCTCACAGTGTGCAAAAAAAAAGCTGTAGCAAATCACATAGAACCTACCTCCTATTTTGGTGGAGGACATCCTGCATCATCTAAGCCCTTGCCTCTCGAGCCTAACTGCCCTGAAACTTTCGTGGATTTCATTCATGAAGGCTGAGAGAAGGTGTGTGTGTGTGTGTGTGTGTGTGTGTGTGTGTGTGTGTGTGTGTGTGTGTGTGTGTGTGTGTGTGTGTGTGTGTGTGTGTGTGTGTGTGTGTGTGTGTGTGTGTGTGTGTGTGTGTGTGTGTGTGTGTGTGTGTGTGTGTGTGTGTGTGTGTGTGTGTGTGTGTGTGTGTGTGTGTGTGTGTGTGTGTGTGTGTGTGTGTGTGTGTGTGTGTGTGTGTAATTCTGTTAATGCAATTTTTTTACCCATTGAGAAAACCGTGTGTACAAAACCTCTATTAATTTTATTTAAAGTAATCAAAACTAGCTATATGGATTTGTAACAAGTAATAAATATCCAAAAGTTATCTTGGATAATTAAATATCCGAAGAACTTTACTAAAAAAAAAAAAAAAAATACAAAAAAACTAATGCAAAAAGGAAAAAAAATGGCAGCTATCCACCATTATACAGTGAAAAACAACAATTTGGACACATGAATAACTCATTACTATCCAAATAAGTTTTATTAACCTGCTATTCATGTTAGGTTCCATTATATGTAATGTATGTGGCAACATGCTATTAATGTTTATATTTTTCTATTTAGTCATCACTGCTCATCTGTATGTTTTAAAGGAAGCAATAGGGAAACGCGATGACCGATGAGGACTGATCGACATGAGACAATTACTGCTCCTGTGGTTAATAAACTTAAGAATAATTCCGCTAACGTATGTTGTAGTAGGCAAGTGCAGTGAAGAAACATGAATATGTGCAGAGATGTTCTTATGACCTTCTCTTGGTCTGAAATGTTTTTTGTATTAAATATTTGCAAAGTTTTATTTGACACCATTTGTTCTCCCTTCTGTGCCAGTAAAGTTTGACTTACGTGTGATTTTGATGGCGAATATTGGGATGTTGCACTGAAGTGGCCCTAAACATTATGGTTAGAGCTGCACATTAATCATTAAAAAATAAAAAAAAAATTTCAATCCTGATTCACCCCCCCCCCCCCCCCCCCCGATCTTAAAACTGCATGTCCTCGATTCTTACAGAGCTGTTCTCTGCTCACTCACAGCTGTCAAAAAATAAAAAAAGCTGGCAAATGTTTAACATTGTTAAGGCTGCTAGATAACTATAAACACAATGTTTTACAATGTAGCTTTTCTTTCTTTTAGGCTCCATTCACACCTGGGCGTTTTCAGCTCCAAAAACGCTCAAAAGAAACGCTTCCAAAACGCCCAACAAGTAAAACCCCATTCATTTAAATGGCCCCTGTTCACATCTGAGCGTTTTGCAAAACGCCTGTAGCTGAAAAAAGTACATGAGCTTCTTTTTGGGCTGATTACCAGCGTTTTTGATAGATGTCAATGAAAAAAGCCTGAAAAAATCGCGGTAAAATCGCAGTAAAAAACGCGGTAAAAAACGCTACGCTCAAATGTGAATGCAGCCTTAGATCAAAGGAATGAACTGTCTGTAAAGCCCTGTTCCCACCTGAGTATTTTAGCTCAAAAACCCCCAAAAAGCAAAATCCTAGTAATTTCAATGGCCTCTGTTAACATATGAGCATTTTGTTGCCTGAAGCAAAATGCCTGAAGTTCAAAAAAAGTACATGGGCTTCTTTTTTTGGCAAATTACAAGCGTTTGTTAGATGTCAACGCATGGCTCTAAACACCTGCAAAAAACACCTGAAAACTATATGTTCAAGTGTAGATGGGCTCCATTTACGCCTATCGTTTTCAGGCGTTTTTGCAGGTGTTTGGAGGAAGGCGTTGACTTCTAACAAAACGCTTGTAATCTGCCAAAGAAGCTTATGTACTTTGAGCTTCGGGCATTTTGCTTCAGGAGACAACGCTCATATCTAAACAGGGGCCACTGAAATGAAAAGGAATTTGCTTGTTGGGCGTATTGAGACCTTAGAGATGAGCATTTTACGAGCTGAAATACGCTCAGGTGTCAACAGGGCCTAAGTGAGGGCAGTTTAACCTCTTAAAGACTAAACCTGTGACACTTGTTGCTTACAAGTTAAAAATCAGTATTTGCTAGAAAATTCCTTAGAACCCCCAAACAATATATATGTATTTTTTAGCAGAGACCCTAGAGCAGGCATCACTAAATGGCGGTCCCGAGTCCGGCCCCCATCACTCTCCCTCCCAGACCCCAGCGGTCGCTCCATTTAGGAGCCTATTTTTTCAGCTGTCATGCTTTCTTTCTTTGCAGAGCCGACAGCGTGAGGCGGGACAGTTCTGGAGGGAGGGCGGGAACTGCCAGAGGTAAACAAACAAGCCAGTGATTGGTTGCCAAGATGAATGGCAATCTAAGCAACCAATCACCATCTTGCAGCTTCCTTCCTCCATTCAGACCTGCTATGCCTCGAGTCCTCCTGTCTGTGAGGTAGGGGAGATATACTGTAGGAAGGGGGAGAGACACTGAGTAATGCAAAGAAGAGGGCTCTGATGTGTGTGGGGGGCTGAGGACTCCGATGTGGGGGGAATGGGGGTTAAGGCTGAGTACTGTAAATGTCAATGTCAGGGAGGGGGGGGGGGCTGAGGACAGTAATGTGGGGGGGGGGGGGACAATAATGTGGGGGAGCTGTGTACTGTATTTGGGGGGCTAAGTACTATGATGGGGGCTGAGGATAGTAATGTAGGGGAGTTGGTTACTGTAATGGAGGAGGCTGAGGACTGTAATGTGGGGGAGCTAAATACTTTTTTGGGGGGCTGAGGACAATGTGGGGGATACGAGTACTGTAATGAGGGGGATAAGAAGGGTGTTGATATTAGGGGGGTATGAGAACACCGGGGGGGGGGGGGGGGGTGTTGATGTGAAGGAAACTGTGATGTGGAACGGAAGTAAGGATGGGATTGTGATATGGGGCTCAGTGTCACAGGTGGGTCACTCCATTCATTGTAATGGGCTGCACTACCCATGAGAAATGCAGGAAAACAAGTCCCTGGCCCTTTTTATAAATTGCGCAGCAACGAGCTGTGCTGAAGTGTGGCGTGTTCCTCTGCGGGCCGGGAACATGGGCAATTTCACCTACGTTCCCCAGCTGCAGAGATGGGAACGCCTAGGAGAGGGTGCTGTAATGTAAAGCAGTGATCCTCAACTCCGGTCCTCGGGGGCCCACTAACAGGCCAGGTGTGCAAGATAACTAAAATTACATCACAGGTGATCTCATTTGCTGCTCAGTGACAGCAGTATTCTAGTCTTCATCTCCCCAAGGTAATACTTAAAATCTTGCCTCTTAGTGGGCCCCGAGGACCGGAGTTAAGGACCACTGATGTAAAGGATCTGAATCCAATCACAAACGTGATTCGGACCTCCGCTGGAAGAAGATTTTACTAAGCGGACCTCCATGAATTTTAATTCATTACCCCTGCCCTAGAGAATAAAATGGCGATCGGTGTAATTTTTTATGTCACAATGTATTTACGCAGTCTTTCAAACGCAGTTTTTTTTTGGAAAAAAAAACCACTTTTAATGAATTTTAAAAAAAAAACCCTGAACAGTAAATTTAGCCCAATTTTTTGTAAAAGATAAAAGGATGTTACGCCGAGAATCGTGATCTTTATTCCAAGCAAAAAAATAGTGATTTTCATTTTATCCAGAATCGTGCAGCTCTAACTATGGTTAATAATTTACTACCAACTCTAATTGTAAGTACAGCTCATCTCCATTATGCCTGCATTTACAGTGGTCACCTCACCTCAGGGTACTTTCCTCCATTAGCTCGCTCCTTCACAAATTCATCTCTACTCTCCTTTGAAACTTGTTTTACTGAACCCACATGTGTAAGAAAATTAAAAGGGAATATCGATTCCAAACAAACTGGAATAGTCACAATTATTAGCACCCTCAGTAGAGCCAGTCAGATAACCACTAAGTGGCTATTATAATTGTGGCTTCATGTCATTTAACATATAACCTAACAAGACCAGTTCAGGAACCAAATCACATGGCTGACCATTAAATAAAAAAACTGACTGAATGAGATTTTTACAGCCAAAGGAAACCACAAATTCAATTATCCAGATAATAAATGCCAGATACTTGTTGAACTCCATCCTGATCTCTGCTACAGGAACACAGTAGCTGTCAATTATGTATAAACATCCCAAGCAACTTATTTCCTGAAGAACTAGATGTCTATGATCTGTTCAGCATGTTAGCTATACGTATGTATGCTCAATTTCATTGGAACTCCTTGAAATGTGTGACAAAAAATTTATTCTTTCCTCCTTTCCAGGCCATCAGCATTGGTGCATCCATTCATCATAGATAGCTGTCAAAGTGACGCTCAGTGCTTCAGTGGAATCTCTACTTGTTTTATTAATAATGTGGAATGAATGCCAGGGATCCCAGGTTTAAAAATAGTCTAATTATAAGCGAAGATTAATTATTTTCTTGCCAAACTGAGGTACAATTACCCCCAAGTGATTTGTCAGCACATTATACCAGACAAGATTAGGTTTTTTTTTTATTTTTTAAATAATTCCTGTCAAAGGTCTTGTACATGCCAATCAATGCTCCAGGCAGCATGGCCCACAGGACTACACAGTTGCTGCGGAAAACTCTCCTGACCACTCTTAGCCTTTGTGAGTGCATAGACGTAGCCTATTCATTCCCCAAGAGAAAGAATAAATATGTCCCAGGTCGACTGACTCTCCAAAAGGAAAAGAATGGGATATTGTCTGTGCAGAAGATTTAAAGTGGAACTTCACTCCCCCCAATCAACATGGACTATTTATAATCCTTATGCTGCTAGTGTTCGTAAATAGATAGGAACATATATAATTTACTTGTTTTAAAAAAATAGTTTTATATATTTCTTCAGTTACTTCCTGGTTTATTGCCTAGGCAAACAATGTCATACATCCCAGGAGTCTTCTGCAGGGGAGGAGGGTTGCTCCTCAGTACGCCTCAACTAAGGGCAGATGGATTCCAGAAAGTCATGCTACATGAATCGTCTACCTTTGCTCAAGATGGCCATGAAGGGGGGGGGGGGTATTTCGCAGCTAAATAAAGCATGGAAATATGGATGGAGGCAGGAGTTTGCTTTGAATAATAAAAATGAAGGAAATAGCATTTTTACTTTGTGGTGCTCAGATGCCGTGTAGTTCTGCTTTAAGAAGCGTCCAGAATGTTTTCAGTGGTGGCTTTGTGGTTTCCAATGTGTCAGAGGAGATTTGCTAGAATTGATGACAGGTGAGTGTAAGATCTTATAGGGTGCATGTCATTTAAAGAGTAATTATACAAAAGTAGTTCTATCTTTTAATGTCAGGCTAATCCAGCTAACATTTACCAGATCAAAAAAGGGTGTCAACCATAATAATGGTTGCAGAATTGTAAAGAAATTAAACTTTGGAAATCAGTAGAGGTGCCCTCTGTAACTAGACAGAAATTCTAACTTGCTAATCTGGTTAGTATACAAAGTACTTGGCCCTGGGGCATTCAGTGTTTAGGAAAAACTTTTTTTAAAAGGATAAATTTATTAGAAATTATGGATTAGTGTTTCTACTGTTGCATATTTTTTGTTTCCTTTTTTTGGCAGTAGATTAGTAATGCTGGGACCAAACATGACAATAGTGACAAACTCCTACTACATTCAATTGCAGAAATACCCAAAATTGATGAACTTAAGGGTTTGGAGATGGTAAAATGATCAGGTGGCAGGTCACCTTGATCAGTTACATTTGAAACCGGATTGAAATTATTGTACGTGACCCAGTGACAGAGTATTTCAGGGGAAAAAAAAAAACCTGGCCCTGCATCCCTTGCAAAGTCCTCGAGTAGAGGTGGCTTCTAAAATACTGTTACATTTATCCTTATCCCACAAATCATTGTATTATATTAATGCATTAACCAGGAATAATTTTAATTTTACATTGATCTTAAAAAAAAAAAAAAAATCTAGTGTCTTGGTCATACGTAAACATCCCTAGACATGACATAAATCAGCTGAAAGGACAAAATTACAGAGATCCATCTTTCAGGCAGCATTATGTGCATGGCATAGGGCTCCATGCAGACTTGCTTTCAGAGGCATAAGCACGATGAACAATCAGACACGTAGAGCAGAAACCTACTAGATCTACAGTGTTCCTCTTGTTTGTTTCACCTAAGGAATTTGTGCAGAAAGTCTCCCATTTTTCCTGAGCTTCGGTTGGCAATTCTGGAATATATATAAACATACATATTAAAAGTATTTCTATGGTCAAATTTTAAATTGTATTAATTTCCACATTGAATTCCAGTTATTTTTAACCTACTCCTAATAATTTGAGTAATTTAAGCAATTTAGAAAACACTTTTTGAAGAGTCCCACACATTTACATGAACATTCACCACATTCTGTTAATATGCAACTGTGTGTGTCACATCATTCACAGAGCCTGCTGTCTAAACTATAGAGGTGAAGGACAGCGAATCAGGAGGCACATTCAATACAGGAAAACACCACACCTGCTTGCAGGCAGAAAGGCATTATTGGCTATGTAGTCCTTAGAAATTGAAAGTAAACTAAATGAATGTGCAGAGAAGCCACAAAGCATGCAGGCTATCCAGGAAATTGTTGAAAGACTGTCAAACAGGTAACACATAATATAAAAAAGATTTTCAAGTAAGGTTATACTGTATTGTAAAATATAACTGTATTGCAATTACAATGCTATTAAAAAAAAGAAGAAGTATGCTGTGACTTTATATCTTCTTTAAACCCAACAATTTAAAGCATCAGCCCAAAAAAAAATAAAAAAGATACAGTAGCACTACATTTTGCTTGATATTTTACTGGTGAGACATCTGCGCTTACTACGGTGTCTGCAGAGCTACTGCAGTTACCGAGAGGTATAGCGACCTGGATATTTAACATTTATAATTTTCCAGATGCAACAGAAGTGGCGAAATGCATGCAAAAGCTGGGTAGGAACACACAATTCTCAGCTAAGCAGAACAGTCTGGAATTATAGTAGAGAGCTCTTGAGTAAGCAAGCGAAAGGCCCACCCAGCACCATCAACTACTAAAATCGCCTTTACAGTTGGACTGATCTTTTAACATCATTTGACAATTCTTTGAAGCCCAAATAATGTGCAACCAGTTACTAATGGGCCATACACACTATAAGAGATTTTCTGAAGACTTGTTCCTTTAGACTTACCAAAACTAATATAATATGAGGTCAAACCTAAACACTTTCAATTTGTATGCAATCTGGCAGGCCCTTGCACTACATAGAAAAGGTAAATCTGAAGGAAATCTAACCACAAAAGTTGGATAGGGTGTATCCAGCTTAAGACAGAAGAAGCTGTGAACAAGATAAGGGACTTCCAACAAACATCGCACCTTGTGGTCTTTGGTCAATTACAGAGCTGCTTTGGGATAAATGAAGGGGATAGGCAGGGGGGACAACAGTAGCTAGTTAGTAAAGTTGGCTTGCAACACTAGGTACCCATCTTAAATGCCCATCAGATACTTAATATGCCTGCGGTTCAAAAAGGTCTGCTTCATGCCAAGTATCAAAAAATAAATTTCCCAAAAACAAATTGGTAGGCTGTATACTAGTGTCCAGTTTTTCAATTATGCATGAATGCTGCGAATAGCTTAGCTTCACCAGTGCAGGGTCACGTGTAGTCATGGATAATGCCTGTCAAGGGAACTTCGGAAACCTTTAAGACATTGCTTAAGTATATTAATCTTTTAGGAGTAAAATATATGCAAAAACCACAAAATCAAAAACTAGAACAGGACATTAAAAGAGCAAGTATGGCCAAAGATTTTTCTGGTCATGGAAGTGCACTTATTGCAGAGAGGGGGTTGACCAGGCCCCTGACAAATTCAATCCCTGAAGTGTAGGATGTTGTAGATTCCTCAGCCACTGTATTTTTTTATGAGAACAAAGACAGGAGATGTAGGCAGTGGGCCAATGTGTTTTTTTTTTCCCCAGGCAGTGCTTTTTTTATGTTTAAGTGTGACAGTCTCTCTCAAAGATAAGGGCCAAAGCTTTTTGGGCCACACTTCTCTTCTGGGTCACAGAAATGCACTAACGTTTGCTCTCCTGTGACCCAGAATCAGCAGACAGTTGGCTAAAGCCTGCTGTCGGCAAATGTCACAGAGCCAATCCAGGCTCTGCAAGGATGTCTGCTTTAAGGTCAGGATCTACTCAGATGCCTGACTGGCAGCTGGTTCAGCCTCCCAGCGTGCTGCACAGTTCGGCACTCCAATGAGCTCAAGGGGCAGGGGGCGTGGAGCCAGTGATAGGGAGTCACCACACTCTGCTCTTAGAGCAGACTGGGACAGCAGCATTGAATCAATGCTGCAAACATAGGGGTTTATGTATCCCCCCCCCCCCCTACCCCACTTTATAAAATTGTAATTTCAAAATGGTTGCAAACAGAATGAGGAATTGAACAAAATTTCTACGTACCTTTAATAAGCTGATGTGCTAGTGTACTGTTTGGCCCCTTTTCAATGCTGTGAACTATGCAATTTGCTATTCTCGTTAAGTGTCCCATGTATCCACATCGTTGCCCGCCTTCAGACCTAAAGCACATTAAAAATTCCACTATTACACTTTAGACTTGATACCACCACTGAACTATTAGATCTCTTAAACTCTCTAAAGTTTAGTACCGTTGTAAATCTCAAAATAATGCACTTGACTCGCTTTAAAAAGTAAGGAGACAAAAACATTTTAGAAAGGAGGGGAAAAAAAAAAAAAAAAAAAACTTACTGTCTTTTTTCATTCAAGGCCCATGCGTCAAGTATTCTGTCTATTAAGTGGCATTTCAAAAAGAGCTAGAAAAAAAAAAAAACAAACAATATTGCATTGACTATTTTGTCCCATTTAGTCACAGTAAGTGAAGGGAAAAATAAATGAATGAAAACCTACATGTCTTAATAAGATATGCTCTCCTGCAGAGTTCTGTTCGCAGATCAAGCTGTCTGTATTGTCACCAGGACTAGCAAGAATCAAGGCAATGCAGATTTCAACTTGCGTGTGAAGGAAGTTGTTCCAGGTGTATTTGAAAAACATATCCTTCAAAGAAAAAATAAATAGCTTGGTTTATTAGGGTGAACATGAATGTCACTGAAACATACTGTTCCATTAAGAGAGACACTTCATTGTAAGTGCCACCTGCTGTTAAACCTTAAGTGTCCATTCACACTGGTACGACTTGTCAGGCGACTTGGTCAGCCTGACAAGTCGCGCACCGTCGCTCCCATAGTGTAGTACAGGACCGGTTCTAATAGGAGCGACACAAGTCGCTCCGACTTAGAAAAAGGGTCCTGTACTACTTCGGGGCGACCTTGAGGCGACTTGCATAGACATTTTATGAAGTCCGTGCAAGTCGCGCTGCACGCGACTTCACAGGTCGCCCCCTAAGTCGGAGCGACGTAGTGTGAACCAGCACTAAGAGTGACTATCTAGATTCAAGTTGGGCAATACTGAATCAATGAAGGGCCACAGAAAAATACAGAGAGGATGTCCAAAAGCAGTCAGTTGGGCAACAGCTAATGAAAGGTTCTCAAGAGACTAGAAACTGTCTCCAACTCAGGACCACCTGAGGAACCATCACCTGAATGTAACCAGATACAGGACAAGAGCAACATGATGGCCAAGACCATGAAAGCAGAGCACCATCAGTCGTAAATAACTTTACCTGGGATGGGGGGGGGGGGGGGGGGATTCCCTGCCTGCTGCCAAAGTTTCCAATGGTACACAAGGAGTAGCCCTTGCGATGCATAGCCTTGCTCATCAGCAATAGGTAGCTATTCACGTACCTGCAACACCCCTACACCTAGCTTCGTCTTGCAGATGTCAGTGATGCAAAAATCAGAGATCTACTAAGCACTAGCAATGAGGATGTGAGAAAAGGACACTAGGGTAAAATCGAAGGCACAAAGCACAGACTGGTAGCAGGTACCTCCTAAAGAAGTGGGGATACAAAGTAAAAGGTCCCCAGAACCAATAAGAAGACTAATTGAGATCACCTATGAAAATGTATCAAACTCCTGGGGGGGGAGACAAAACACTGCACTGGTCTATTGTGGAGTTTATTTTTAACCCGTTTGAGACTTTAGCTACTTTTTAAATGTATTCCTTAGATGGTATTACACTATGTGAATTTGTTTTATTTGGGCTTTGGCGATATTAGTGAGTGAAGGTCTATATAAAACTGATGTGCTATACTTTGTGCTTTCTACACATTTTCTGAAAAAGGAAACCTTATTTGCTTGCGCACAAGTAGATAAAAAGATTCACCATTCACATTTGATCAGTTTAAACTGCATATTTTAGTTATACACAGTATTGCACATATAACACGTGTGGTTATTGGGGTTCACATTTGCGCTCTAGAGGTTTGTGTTGTGAGCTATATGTATATCTTGTGTGACATTGATCACTTTTCTCCCCAGCTATGTATATTTTCAGGACTAGCCTGAAATTCATATCTGTTATATGGGGTAGTGTCTTGGTATATTGGAGTTAGTGTTTTGGTTGGAGAGTGACATGCATACATAGCTGGGGGGGGGGGGGGGATTGGGAAGGTGCACACCAAAATTCCGGAGTGAATATTACACGAGTCACTGAAAATGCTGAATGCAGAATGTGGCTAGCTAAACTCTGCAAGTGCCAAGAATAGCAGCGCTAGAACAAAGGACGGCAATTATTCATGGTTTGCTTTCACAAAAACCACCTGTTAAACATTTTAGCAAGTGACTGTAGCTTTTTTTCTTAAAATCTGAACTTCACCTGAAAGGAGGAAGTTCTGCTCATCCTCCTTTATCATTGTGGTCAACTTTTTTCCCTGGGAACGGGTACCTATTTCTGACAGGTAATTTAATTGCTCCCACTTTCACTCTGCCTAGGCAAGCAGAGCAGAAGTTTGGCCCCCCTTCCGCAACCTGCAGAACCATTGATAAAGCACAGTGCCTCTCTCACATGCGCAGTGGGAAGCCAATTGTGAAACACTAAAAAGTCAGTCAGCTTCCCTCAAGCAAGATGATGGTGGTGGGGACCCAAAGTCCAGCGAAGAATCAGGCCAGGTGATGACAGCGCTGGATCCCTTGACTGGAAAGGGTCTTTATATTGAGGGCCATTTTGCACTGGTGCATTTAAAAGTACAGTATGTTTTTTTTTTCCAAAACTGCATAACGCGCATAACGCATTTTTAATACACTTAAGATGTTATCGTGTGTGTGCTCTAGTTTCCGAACTCTAAAAATAATGCACCTGTGAAACATTGGCACGTGACTCAAAAGTACCAAAAATGCAGACACGGTGCACTTTTGATGCATTCCTACTGACAGACAATGGAAGGTGCATCACAGATGCAGCATGCAGGGTTTATCAACACAAATGCACATCTCACTATAGTATGTACTTGTCTTAGCCCAGAGAAGCAAGTATAATTTGTCTGTCTTCCTCCTATCTGCATGAGCGACCGAAAAGTTTTCCTAGTGGTCACTTTAAGACCCAGAGGGCACCCTGTATTAAAGTATTTCTCAGAAAAGTTTAGCTATTTGGCACAAAATTTGCAGCTCAGATTTTATTGCATGCATTTGGGGAAAAAACAAACAAACAAAAAGACCCCATAATACATAGTATGATACCCAGGAGACACATGTGGGTAAGAAAATGGCAAAAATTACTAAGACGGCGATACCTACATCAACTGACAGTTACATTCTAAGCTATGCACTGGGTGTCTTTAAACATGCAGAGTATCCGAGCATGTAAGCATTGTTAGGATTTTATCTAGCTCTATACATCTTAATATTTTATTAAACATAAAACTAATGGGAACTTACCAGAATGACTCCTATAGTGTTTAGCTCAATTAACTCTATATTAATGCTGTGCGCATTTGTCTGCAATAAACTTGCTATCAATCTGATCACATGTAACCGAGTATTTCCTACAGGAGGATCTAGGACTCCCCAAGTTGTCTTCATGACATCAGTCTTCAAAGAAAAAAAAAAAAACAAAGCACGTTTAAAATTCACTTTCAAACAAATCGTGTACTCTTAGCACAGCTAATGTAAAGCAGATACGGGTAAATTTGACTTGACAAAAATAGGGAGTTTATAGCGGTTTCAATGAAAACAATTGGGACAATGAAAAATGTAATGTATGCACTTTTTAACCACTTCCTTACCGCTGGACATCAAATGACGTCCTAGGCTTTAAGTAGGGATATCTGAATGATGCCTGCAGCTGCAGGCCTAATTCAGATATTTTTTCAGCCGCCAATTCCCTGCACCGCAAGATCATAGCGGCTTCTACAGCCTCGCCCATGCGATCAGCGAGCCTGAGAAGGAATCCACCATTGGCGGAAGTACGCATAGAGACTGCCAAGGATCAGATGGTCCCAGGCAGTCTGACTGAGGCCCAGGCATGATGTTATCATGTCACCCCCGGCCTGGCAGTTCTCAATACTGCCGTGATCTCGGGTGGATAGCCAAGATATTTACACTTTTTTTTTTTACTTCAGGCTTTGCAGCCTGTAGGAGAGATATGAGGTCTTATAGACCCCCAGATCTCTCCATAAAGAGGACCCGACAAGCACTATCCATATTACAAGGGATGTTTACATTCCTTGTATTAGAAATAAAAAGTGATCAGAAAAAAAATTAAAGGGAAAGTAAAAATAAAAATTTAAAGTGCCCCTGTCCCCGCACACAGAAGCGAACGCATGCGTACGTCGCGGCCACATATGTAAACGAGTTCAATCCATACATGTGTGCCGCGACAGTTCGAGCAAGAGCAACAATTCTAGCCCAAGGCCTCCTCTAACTCTAAATTGGTAACTTGTAAAAAAAATTTAAAGCGTTGCCTATGGAGATTTTTAAGTACCGAAGAAGTTTGGCGTCATTCCACAAGCGTGTGCGTAATTTTAAAAGCGTGACAGGTTAGGCATCCATTTACTCGGCCATCTTTCACAATATACAAAAAAATTGGGCTAACTTTAGTGTTTTTTTTTTTTAATTCACAAATTTATTCCAAAAAAAAAAAAAGCGTTAAATTTAAAAAGGTATAGCTCAAATACCATGTGACAAAGTTGCAATGACCGCCATTTTATTACCTATGGTCTCTGGCTAAAAATATATATAATGTTTTGGGGGTTCTGAGTACTTTTCTAGCAAAAAAAATGATTTTTACATGTAGGAGCGGAGTGCCAGAAATGGCCCGGTGTGGAAGTGGTTAAAGTGCTAATAAACACCAAAAAAAAGGTCATCCTACTTTATTGTACTAGTGGGTGTACAGGGATTAAAAGTTTACAAGCCAAAACAAGGATCCTAGCAGCAGGGAGTATCTGTAGCCGGGAATTTTAATCAATCCTAGATGTTTTGTTAAAAGGCCAGAGTTACAATTTTTCTTGATCAAATTTCACATGTAAACACTCACCTTGTAAAACCACTCAATCAGTTTAAAAATGGGATTTTTGACTTACTGTAAAACCCATTTCTCTGATGTTCATTGATGGACAACTCCTGATTCTTCAAACATTAGGTTATACTGCCCCCTACAGGAGTAGGACACTAGGCAGGAAAAAGCATGACTAAGCCTATGGGCAGTCCCAGGGGCTATACACCTACTCACAGCTATAGGCACTCCGTTTTGTTACAAGCAGTGTCAGAAGAAAGCCAACTCCACAGAGAAGCGGGTGCTGTGTCCGTAAATAATCAGAGAAATTGATTTTATGGCAAACCATAAAAAAAAAAAAATCCCATTTTCTCTTTCGTTCATTGAAGGACACAGCTCCTGATTAACCATTGGGACAACCAAAAGTAGTGTTAAACATGGGGGGGACTGCAGAAAGAATATTCTTAAGGCTAACCATAGCAAACCAGGTAATATGGAGCTCAACCAAAACTGGAACTCACCTGAAAAAAAAAAAAAAAAAAACAAAAAACAACAATACACCCTCAAAGAGGACCAGGTCCTCTAAAAAGCAGCCTGCAAAAACTTGCAGCCAAAAGAAGCATCCACAGCTGCCAACACATCCACTTTAAAAAAAACTTTGTAAAAAAGTGTGCACAGAGACACCAGTGATGCAGGTTTGCAAGGCGGCCGATGACAGAAGGCCCAGGAAGCACTAAGCACCCAAGTAGAGTGTGCCTCAACAGGAAAAGGAAGAACCTGACCCCTAATTGAATAGGCCTGAATCACTGTCTGATCCATCTGCAAATAGTCGCAGCAGAAAACAGCCAACCCTTTGAGGTCCAACTGTGAGTACAAATAGGGAGCCTGACTTCCTTAAAGACTCTGTAGCTGCCAGGTACACTAGGATTGCCCGAACCACATCCAGGGAATGCAGAGCAATTTCCTTAGGATGTTAAGGCCTGGGACATAAGGAAGGCAACACAATGTCTTCATTCAAATGGAAAATCAGATGACCTTTGGAAGGAACAACGGACAGGGAGGAAGAACCACTTTAGCGCTGTAAACCAAAAGGTAAGGTGAGCGACAAGACAACGCTGCCAACGCTGACACTGCCACCAAAAAAGTCACCTTCTGGGATAATATAAGCAGGGGAACCTCCCGATATTTTCGAAGGGAGATTACTGGATAATGGACAACACCAATTTGGGGACCCACGGTGGTAATGGAGACCGCACTGTAGGAACCAAGTGTAGAGATCCCTGGATAAAGGTATGCACCAAGGAAAGTGTGGCCAATGGATGTTGAAAGAAAAACCACCAATGCCAAAACTTGGCCCTTGGTGGTACTTAAGGCCAGGCGCTGCTCAAACCCCCTGTTGGAGGAAAGCCAAGCTCCGAGCCACTGAAAAGAAGCGAGGGAGAACCCCAAAAGACTCACACTACGCAATGCACGTCTTCAAAATATGATGGTAGATCTTCCTAGAGGTAGGTTTTCTAACCTTTAACAGCGCAGGAATCATCCATTCAGACAAACCTCTATCCTTCAGCACTTAGCAATCAACAGGCAAGCCGTTAAACAGCGACTAAAGTAGGAAACAATGCAGAAATACTGAGCGGATATGTATGGAATACAGGTGTGTCTCAGTCCCCTATGAAGTACACAAAGATTTTTTTTCCCCGCATGTCTTTGCTTTATGAATGATATCGGTTTTCAGATTTATATTTGTGTTTTTTCCTGATGAAGCAAACTAGTGTTTTTGCGAAACGCGTCAGGATCCACCCAGCACAGACTGATTAGTACTTCTGATTTGTCAGAAATAGATGAAGCAACTACATGTATGTATTTTGTATCTTCTTTTTGACGATCATCTTTGTAGTATTGTGCATGTATTTTCATATATCCTTTTTATGTAATAAACTAATGTATTTTTATTTCCCAAGTCATCCTCCAGGACGGTTACATGAGAGAGATAGGCTCCTCCTCCTACAGGAAACACAAGCACAGATATGTTTAAAATGGCCGCCCACCGGCTGCCCCTCAGTTCTTGTGTTTCCTGTCCTACAGGCATGAGCTGCAGAAGACATTCATCCCCTGTTTGTTATTTTTCTTCCTTGTCCAAGGCAGGCGTCCCTGGGCACCCCCTTCCTACACCTGGATACTACTGGTGAGGCCACCAGTTCCAGGTTTCTTTGGGGTAAGGAAGGTGGGATTTCCTGGGGGGAGACCTGTATTTCAGGACTCCCCCTCAGCTTGATCCCCGGTTACCCTATCTGGCGCCAGGTGGTGTTTTGGATGGCGGCAGGGGGAGGACTTGTACCTCATCAAGCAATAAATTCCACTTACCTCTGCTGAGGCCAGACTAGGTAAGTGAAGAGCCTAAGAGGAGCAGTTTCTACTTGTCAGCCAGCCGGAGGTCCTGGTGAGGCTGCCCGCCACCCCTCCAGTGAAGGCTCGCACACCGGGCCCCAGAGGACTGGGGACCCCGTGTGCAGCACGCCAACCGGCCGCGCCATTGGCGCGGCGGAAGTGACACTCTCAAAATGGCGCCGTGACCGGAAGTAGGCCGGCGGCCAGCTTGAGCTGGGGAAGGTGCGGGAGATAGCAGCTAGCGTTGCTCCCTGCCTATCCCCGCCAATACACAAAACCAGTTGGGCCATGGCGCCTCCCGCCCACCCTCAGTGGGCTTCCAATCTTGGCAGGACAGGCCCGGAACAGACGCAACAGCTCTGGTTCGCCACCCCGTGCGACCACCACCGGCTGTCCCCTGGGCTGACCCCCCATCATGGGACAGAAAAGCGTCGGTTCCCTGGTTCAGCAATGGCGTGCTACCTCCCCTCCAGACGGTCCCTGTGGCGGAGGACCTAGCCACCTACCAGAGGCTGTTGGAGCAGGCCAGCCTGGTACGGTAAGTTGGAAATGAGGGGGGGGGGGGGGGGGGGTTTCCTAAAGGGAAAAATGGGGAGGCACTGACCTTTGCTTTCCGGCCATTTTTTACGCTGTTTTGGTTTTCGGGTTTTTTCTCTACCTGACCAAGCCAGTATTGTGCAGACGGTTAGCGTACACATCAATAATGGCGTTACATTTACCTGGGCATGGCGAGCGGCGGGAGTAAAGCCAGGTCCCTCAGGCTACACTACTGAGCCACTCAGCGGGAAGTGTAGAGCAGCATCCGGGTGCAGGAGATTGCATAGATCTGTTGCCCTTCCCCCCATCATCATATATTTACACCCCTACCCGAGTGATCAAGCACCAGCTAGGTCACAAGGTAGGAAGAAAAATAGATCTCTCTTTCGCCTTATTATCTCCCCACCCAGAGCACCTATTTCAGGGGAAAGCCCTACGTGGGGCGTGTGGCAGTGTGAAATTTCGACACTATTCACCTACGACCACATCTGCTCCCGAGCCGAGCAGGATCAGGCAGGGTTAGTACCTGGAGGGGGATCCACCCGGGAACATCAGTCGCTGTAGGTAGAAGTGGGGGCACATGTATGTAATACACATGTGCGTGTATGTATACATATACATACTGTCGACTTCCAGCACCCACTCCCCCCCCCCTTCTTCCAGGGTGGACCTGAGGGGCGTAGTGGTTATAGCGGTTTGCTATGCACCGCGCAACCATGAGTCCAAACTTGGACAAAGATGAGTTAATTAAATAGCTTCACAGAGTCATCATGGTATAATGTACTCGATGTAAGAAGTCTCCCCGGGGGCCTTCGGGCCCCAGACTCGACATGGGCGAGTGGTGCAACATCTCCTTTGAGAGAAACCTGTTTGGTCCAGTGCTCAACCATAGCACTGGCAAGAACAACGGTCAAGGCCAGGGGTTTCCAGTCAAAAAAAAAAAAATAAATAAATATATATAGAGAAGCCTAAAGGGCTTTGGAGGCACCAGGGGAGAAACTCACTTGATAAGGAATATCGCAGTTTATACCACATCACCCTGAACACTCCTTATCTCATCAGGTCTTGGGGGTAGACCTCCTCTTCCCCAATCGTGGAACTTTCAGGAACATATCCCAGCGGAGGCCAGTTCTCCAGAAGGGCAGGACAGACTGACATTTTCTCCAGATATGGACAGAAATCAAACTTATGGCAAATTCGCCATCCAACCTCTGTCTCACCCCTTCTCGAACCTCCTCGTCTAAGGGAAAGCCATGCAGGTAGCAGTCATGACTTTACTGGTTGGTAAGGGGATCAAAGAGCGCCTTTTTTCTCAGAGTATCGGGGGTTTTTACTCCCTGGTTCCGCTAAGAGCAAAAAGCCTCGGGCAAACTATGCCCAAGCAGGAACCTAAAAAGCCTCTATTACTGGATTCAGTACAGAAAATGTAAATACATCTTGCCAGTGAGACACCTGTTTCCTGAGAAAACTTTACTGCCTACCCTAGGCCTGAAGTAGGCCTATTTTTCTGCTCTGGTTCGTTCCAGCCATTTGGCAGACCCCAGATTTACTAAGTGCAGAAAGGCAGAGCTGCCGATTCCTACATCAGCCTCTCCCCTTTTGGGGATCTAGGCAGCCCACACAGTTTTCACCAAAATGGTGGTAGAACTGAACCAGGAGCTTAGAATGAAAGGGGGATTTTCTTAATGGAATGATGCCCTCATCGGTATCGGAAGAACCCCTTAACAAATATTGCTTACCTTCGGGTTGGTAAAGCAACATACGTCAACAGTACCACATAACAGTGGGGGGGTTGAGGCTACACCATCGACATAGCAGCCCTAAGGATACTTTTGCCAGCGTAGGGGCTACAAGATGGCTCAATTTGATCACACCTGATCGCATGTCGGCCTCAGTTTAAACAGTCTAAGGGGCCCAACTCCACAGGTAAACCCGTGAGAGGGGGAAAATATATCCGCTCCAGAGGTAGCCCGCAATCCACCTGATCAGCAGAACCACGTATACACTTCAGTAAGAGGACTCGCAGATCAAGTTTCTAAAGGCTAGTGAAATCATAAGGAGACTAAAGCCCCATGCACGGGTGTGGATTGTCTGCAGACTTGCCTTTTCTATGTGGTGCAGGGGCCTGCCGGATTGCATACAAATTAAAAGTGTTTCGGTTTGACCTTGTATGGTGTGGTTTTGGTGGGTCTGCAGACGGGGGTCTGCGGATGGTCTGCACGTGTGTATGGGGCATTACTGGAGAAAGTGATGCTTAAACCCCACACGGACATCCTGAGACCTCAGTCAAGTCACTTTATGACGAAGTCACGATGAGGGGGTACACCAACCACCAAGGGGGGGGTCCACGATCATAATATCTCAGGAGTAGCCCTCGACTTATTGTTAGGGGCAGAGATGCGCCAGGTCCATGTCAGCAGTCCACAAAAAGGAAGATCACTGGACTGGAGGACCTTCTAAATCGCTGACCCGGGGGAATGGAATCTGAACCTCGAAGTCTTCAAGGCACTCCCTCGGAGTGGGGGTCTTCTCGAAGGCGATTGATTGAGAACGGCGGACTCAATAAGAGGGCAGATTACTTCTTCTACAGATAAGGGGACTCTCTAGGGATAGAACCCCTTGGGCTCCGGGGGGGGACAATTCAGCCTCACCCCATAGGGGTGTGCCTGGGCACACCCTAATCACCCAGGGCACACTGGCATTATCCCGTTTGCCAGTGAGGAGATGGGAAGGATCTCCCTCGGACCTGCTCGGCCATAAGAGAAGTGCCACACACTTCTATTTCACTTTGCCAGCAGGGAGAGTAATGCTCCGCAGCCATATACATGTAGGCAAATACATGCATGTGTATTTAAACTTTGGGGTGCAAACCCTAATGCATAGGCTGCGCACACCCACGCTTCGCCCATACATTTCCTCCGACCCAGGCTACGCACCGGGGGAAATAATAGCAGAAGACGACTCCTGGTTCCTCCCCGAACAGCCTTCTAGTTCATTCTGAACAGGGGCAACCTTCTAAATTCTATCAGGATCCCATCACTCCCACATCTGCACTTTGAAACTAGCAGCATGGATCCGAAACAGCGGGTACTAGCAAGCTGGAGTCTCGGCCGGATAGCTAGTACCCTACTGTAAAGTAGGAAGCTCACCAGGAAAATTTTACAACAAATTAGGAAATCCGGGAAACCTAGGCACTCTAGATTTCCTCCTGGATGGCACAAAAGCAGGGGCTTGTTGGGAGTACACTCAAGCTCCAGGAGCCGCCTTATCGGTATTTACTGACAGGCTGGCACATGATAATCAGTAGTAAAACAAGTTCTTCAAACCTATCAAAGTCCGGTCCCGTTAGATCGGTACGCTGAACAGACCATTTGCTGGCTACAAAGGTCGCATTGACTCTCACCGATCCGTTAGTAGCGCTCCCGTCTGGAAAATACCTCAAACCAGGAGGTAGGATTTGCTGACATACTAGGAGTCTGGAAGGACGCCCCGCATTATCCGGAGGCTACTAAATCATGTTTTGCTTTTACCACTCACATAACCAAAGCAGCCTTGTAGAACTCCGTAGCCACGTGGATCAAAGTGGCCATAGGAGCGGCCTTATGTCACACCTTTCATTCATATGTCAAGGCACTTCTTATTGATTGGGCAGCAGAGACTGGGGGTTCCATCTGTCAAATCGGCTGAACAGCCTCCTGGTCCAGGGACTCTACGGTGGTAGGTTACCACAGGGTTGTTCTGGCCTCCAACCAAGGTCTAAAGATTTGGTTGAAAGGTCCTGCAAGCGGTAGTCCCACCCTAGATATACATCGTTGGGGTCTCATGTAACCGTCCTGGAGGATGACTTGGGAAAGTCTTAGTTATTACCTGATAACTTCCTTTCCAGGAATCCTCCAGGACGGTGGACCCCCACCCTATTGAATAACTGTGATATAGATTATTGGAGGCTAAAAGCCTACGCTGTCCAGTTCATCTTTGTATAACTGAGGGGCAGCCGGTGGGCGGCCATTTTAAACATATCTGTGCTTGTGTTTCCTGTAGGAGGAGGAGCCTATCTCTCTCATGTAACCGTCCTGGAGGATTCCTGGAAAGGAAGTTATCAGGTAATAACTAAGACTATTTGTTGCGTGTCTCGTTAAAGTCCCACGGGTCTCCATTTCCTGTCTGTGTAAAGTAGGATAGAAGATTGGTCATTGAGACAGCAGATCTTTCCTGAGAGGAAGTCTCCAAGGAGCATCGGCGACCAACAGGACCAGATCAGCGTACCAAGACCGGCGAGACCAGTCTGGAGCCACCAGAAACCCTTGCTGCCTCGATCCTGCACAGGAGTCTTGGCAGAAGTTTGAGAGGGGGAAAGGCATAAATCAGACGATACTAAAGAGGATCCCAAGACCATGCCACAAACCTCTGTACCTTTCACGGAATGTGTACAGCAGAGAAGGCTGGACCGATCGTTCTGCCCACCTTAGAATGCCGGCTACTTCCTGATCTGCCAAGACACTTCTTATGCCTCCATGGGGATTGACATAGGCCACGGCCGTGGCATTATCCGATTGAATTCGTACCGGAAACCCCTGAAGACTAATTGTCCAATGATCCAGACAAAGTCGGATTGCTCGGAGTTCCTGTACATTGATCGGCAGGCGGGACTATTCTCGAGCACAAGCTATGCCAAGGATGCCTCCCCAACTGGACAGGCTGGCATCCATGGTGACAACTGCCCAGTACAGGGGGAAAACTATTTCCCTGTTGAAGTGCTGGAGAACAAAACCACCTCTAGAGACTATGGATTCTTGTCCCATTTCACCAGAATCTTTTTTTGCCAAGATCTCATGTGGAACTGGGCAAACGGAACCGCCAAGAAGGTAGACACAATCAGGCACAGCACCCGCATGCTGGACAACAGAAGCTGAATTGCCTCTGGCAATTTCTGGAGTTTTTCCAAGAGGAAGCAACACTCTGGCTGAGGCCAAATCCACCCAGATAGTCCAGTTTTCTGGAGGGAACCAGAGCAGAGACTTCTGAAGATTCAGAATCCAACCAAACTCCCTCAAATCGCAGTGTGTCCATCAAAGCAGTCGGCGACTCTGCTCGCAGAAGATTGTCCAGGTACCCCAGTACCGCAATCCCCCACTGATGCAACAATGCTAGCACCGGGGCCAACACTGAAAACCCAAGGAACGGAGGGGAGGCCAAAGGTAAATTGCACAAACTGATAATGCTCCTCGCCCGCGGCAAAGCAGAAGAAGCGCTGGTGACCGGCACATATTGGAATGTGAAGGTAGGAGTCCTTGTTGTCTATACGAGCGAGAAAATCCCAGATGTAGGGACGCCACTACCATGCGAATGGACTCCATTTGGAACTTCTGTACCCACACAAAGCAGTTTAGCGCCTTGAGGTCCAGAATTGGATGTATTTTGCCTTCCTTCCAGGGCACTGTAAACCAGTATGAGTAAAACTCCTGAAACTATTCCGAAGCCGGACCAATCGCCCCATGAAGTAACAAGTCTTGCACTACCCAAAGTAACCCTGAAAGCGCTCTTGGGACAAGTGCAGGTTTGAAGGGAAGAACTTTAAAACAGAGTTTTGGTCTTTTCCTCCATCTTGTACCTGGACCGAATTACTTAGTGGACCCACTTGATCTGTACCAGAGGTCCACGGATCCGGAAATCCAAGGGCTCCTTGCCCTTGTTAGCCTGCGGAAGAAGAGTACTCTTCCCCCTTGTGAGCCCCTTAATTATGTCACCCAAGGAAGCTCCAAACAGGCGATAACCCACAAAGGGGAGATCAAATAAGGCCTTCTAAGAAGTCTGGTCCGCAGACCAGCATCGTCAGCCAGATAAGACGCAGAAGGACCACTGCTGATACAGACAGCCTAAAAACAAAGGAGCCGCATCCAAAGAAGCATCACAGATAAACTGTAGCCCCTGGACCAACTGATACACCAGTCCTGCAAAGGCAGGGGGGGGGGGGGGGGAAGCTGTTTCCCCTCCAGGTCCTGTCGTAAAAGTTTAGCCCACTCCTCAGTTTGCGACACCAGGTCAATAGTAAATAGCGGCCTAGGCCAAACCAGCCATAGTAAAACACATGGCTGGCCAGAGCCTCAGCTCACCTATCAACCCGATCTTTGAAGGCCATGGACTCAGCAACCGGAATTAGGGTAGCTTTATTTAATCTGAAAACCGGTGAGTCCACTACAGGTGGGACCATCCACTTTGTAAGCAGGAAATCCTTACAAGGATTCCGCATAGCAAAATGCTTAGGGACAGAGTGCGTTTTGGACAACCCCACTGTTATGTGACAATGTTGTCAAAGTAAGCGGGAAAGGGGAACACCCCCGCCACAGTGGAGGACCTGTGATGCCAAAAGGGATTGGCGCTTCAGACGCAGCATCTCTGCTAGGTTTTTAAAATTTTACCCTTTGGACACAATTAGTGCATCCACCAGCACCTTATCCTGCACGACTAGAGGAGCAGAGGAAACATCCTCACTGTTTGAGCACTCAGTGCGTGGACCCAGTTGGGTGACTCACGTCCACGGCAACCGAAACAGATTCAGGATATGATGGACAGATGAGGCAGGGGAGGGCGGTGGACGCTATACTAAAGATCACCAGGAAAAACAATCAGGGGAGGGTCGCCGACTGCGATCCCACAAGGGAGACGCCGACCCAGAGTCCAGGAATGGACGATCTACTGGACCCGGCAAAAAAAAGAAAAAAAAGGGGGGGTCCATAGAAACCCACACAATAGGAAATAGCCTACATATAAAGGGGGTGGCCCGCCATGATGCAGGCACACAGGCAGGGTATCCTGATGGTCCTGCAGCACTAAAAGGGGTAGGTGCCCTCCACAATAATGGCGGCATAGTTGCCCTCAAAACTTAAACTGCCCCCACAGCGCCACCCCTTCCAAGGGAGGTGCCAAGCTGACAGCATGGCCTAGTAGGCTGTGGCCTCAATTTGTGTGGAGGTGCAGCCACAAGTGCACTCATCCCAGCAAGGCTCACTGGGGCCAACCCACTAACGAAGACCAACTCAGCTGCATTGCCTAGTTGGCCACAGGATGCGCCCTTCCATTTTTGCGGATGCCCAGCCGCCTGGGCATGAGCCTCAGCGAAGCAGACCACCCATGGGCAGCATAGGGGGGGGGACTGATGCCCAAACAGAGGGTAGTGGTTTCAGCCACCCTCACAGGGGCTGCCCCACATAGCTCCGGACCAGTCAGCCACAAAGCCGCGGCCTAAATTTGGGGCCGGATCCGGCCGTGTGAGGCTCGGACCCCCGGATGCCAAACAATACGCTCCCAACAACTGCAGCAGAGAGCCCAGAAGACATCCTTGCCATAATCACTGACCCCCAGGTTAGCAGGGGAACCCTGCTGAACACCCCCCCCCCCCCCCCGTTGTGCACCAGGAAAAATCCCGGTCAGCAGCAATTCGAAAAAAGCCCCCCTTAAGAGCATGTGGCAAAAGCCAGCTCATAACCTCACCCACGGAAGGGTGGGGGGGTTTTAGCATGGAAACACACAGTAATAGTTGAATTTTTAGGGGGGGGGGGCTCGGGGGTCCCACTGTTCCAGGCCCACGTCCACCCTAGAAGAAACACTCCAGGAGTAGAAGGGGGACAGCTACTTACCATACCAGGAACAGGGTGGGCACCGCTCCCGACAGACCACCGCTTCATCGGGATGTGGGTGGCTGTCGGCCAGGAGGAACGCTGCGACTCAGGCCAAGGCCAGGTCATATGCGCCCTTGTGAGACGTTTAACTCGCAGGCCAGCCCCCGGCTAGTGGGGCTATGTCACGGTTGACCTAGCGCAGGGCTGAGGCCCTTCACACGCTCGCCGGCCAGACTGGGGGGACCCCTCTGGATCTAGATTAATCAGTCCATTGCCCAGTCCGGCAGGTGATTGTAGATTCTCACAGCAACAAAGATAGGAAAAAAAACTGGCCAGGACCAGAGATCCCAGTAAGGAATTAGGTCCTTACTCCTGACTAGGCAGCCAAGTGTAGGTGCATACCCCCTGGGACTGCCCATAAGCGTAGTCAAGCTTTTTCCTGCCTAGTGTCCTACTCCTGTAGGGGCAGTATAACCCAATGGCTAAGAAGAATCAGGAGCTGTGTCCATCAATGAACGAAAGAGAAGTAGAAATTGAATGCAAAATGTGTGATACTATATTTATATCTCACACATTATAAATACATTTTGCCAACCCCCCCACACCTTTTTTTTTTCTAAAAAGTAATCACAATCTCTGTTCTCAGCTGCATAAGGAACACACAGAGCTGGAGGAGCATAAATAGCAGCACAGTGGTCTTCCCAGTGAACAGCTTTGGCAAGGGGGGAGCCTGTCAGGACAAGTCTGATCACTGGAGGAGAGCAAGCAAGGTTCTCAGCACAGCTAGAAAACTAACCACACTGTGCTCTCATGCCTAGTGTGCTCAGTTTTAATAAGAATTCAGAAAGACTGACAGAAACACCAAAGACTTCACACACTTGTATGAAAAAGGTATCCTGTTTTCTTTGCAAGTACATGGTACAGCAGGTACAAATCAAGAAGAATGACATGTTGGGTTTCCATCTTTAAGAATATATCCTGGTTTGCTGGTCAACTACCATTGCATACTTTAGTTTTCCATAACAAAGTCCCCCCAAACCTACTGATTAAAAGGTCAATATACACAACTAGATTAAATAAAAATATAAAGGGTGATTGCAGTTTCATAGCTAGATCATATTAAGGAAGTTCAATTACTTTTGGAGGGTCCAGGAGTAGCTGGTGAAAGGATGGAAGTTTTTCCTGAATAGCAGTCAAGACAGTTTTGTTAACTGAAAATGCGGAGTGATTGAGACCAGGTGGACACAGGTCAATATGACCCTCAAAACTGTAAAAATAAAATACAAAGCATCAATATCTGCAAGCACATATATATTTGAAAAATTACATATATATAGTCCAGAAGTCTGAAAAAGGTGGCTATGACTATATATTTGTCATATAAAAAGGTATATCCAAATCTACTCGAGGATAACCAGATTAGTAACATCGCATGTTCCGTAACAGCTTAGGTTTTTATTCTACTTAGACAGTTTATATCACTTCAGTCTTTACCAAGTAACTACAGACCTGTTTTGTTAAACTTCTATAGTAGGGAAGATGCTGGGAGTTTAATAAAAAGACCACATAGAGGAACTTTGCATAAAAAAAATACATTTTTAAAGCACCAGACAGCATGGATTCATGAAAGAATGCTACTGTGCAAGGTAGAGTGGCGGGGGGGATTGGACTTGTTCATTGGAGGAAAAAAAATTAACAGACAAGTGTTGGGAGAGACAGTATAATAAAAACACCAAGATTCAGGCTGTAGCTATCTCAGTGCAGTCCCAACAGTGCTAAATACCAGTGCAGTCCCATCAGGGAGCATGTCAAAATGTGACAGCGCTGAAAATTGGCCTGGGCAGGAAGGGGGCCACCATGCCCAGCAGGCACCTGGTTAATAGATTTATAAATGATATAGAGTCTGGGATTAAACGTACCATCTCAGTCTTTGCAGAGGACACCAAGATATGCTAAGCAATTGGGGGGAAATCAATGGTGGAGAAGGATCTGGGTGTTCTGGTAGATCATTAACATGCAATGCCAAGCTGTTTCCAAAGCAGGCAAAATCCTTTGTTTAAAAAGGAGGCGAGAGGGGGGGGGGGGGGGGGGGGAGGAGGCGAGAGGGGGGGGGAGGGAGGAGGAGGCGAGAGGGGGGGGAGGAGGAGGCGAGAGGGGGGGGGGAGGAGGAGGCGAGAGGGGGGGGGGAGGAGGAGGCGAGAGGGGGGGGGGGAGGAGGAGGCGAGAGGGGGGGGGGAGGAGGAGGCGAGAGGGGGGGGGGAGGAGGAGGCGAGAGGGGGGGGGAGGAGGAGGCGAGAGGGGGGGGGGGAGGAGGAGGCGAGAGGGGGGGGGAGGAGGAGGCGAGAGGGGGGGGGAGGAGGAGGCGAGAGGGGGGGGGGAGGAGGAGGCGAGAGGGGGGGGGGGAGGAGGAGGCGAGAGGGGGGGGGGAGGAGGAGGCGAGAGGGGGGGGGGAGGAGGAGGCGAGAGGGGGGGGGAGGAGGCGAGAGGGGGGGGGAGGAGGAGGCGAGAGGGGGGGGAGGAGGAGGCGAGAGGGGGGGGGAGGAGGAGGCGAGAGGGGGGGGGAGGAGGAGGCGAGAGGGGGGAAACTGGAGAAAGTGCAGAGAAGAGCAACCAAACTGATAAGGCATGGAGGAGCTCAGCTAGGAGGAAAGTTAAGAGGAACTGAATGTATTCTCATGTGGTGGAGATTAAGGGGAGATATGATCACCATGTACAAATACATACAGTGGATATAAAAAGTCTACACACTCCTGTAAAAAGGTCAGGGGCGAAGAAAAAAGAAAAAAAAAAAAAAAAACGACGTGGAAATCAATTCAGAACTTTTTCCACCTTTAATGTGACCATAAATTGCACAACACAATTAAAAAACTGAAATATTTTAGGGTGGGGTGGTTAAAAATGGAAAACTAAAATAATGTGGTTGCATAAGTGTGCACATCCTCCTATAACTGTGGATGTAGCTGTGTTCAGAATTAAGCAATCACATACAAACTCATGTTAAATAGTCAGTATGTGAGTCAGTACAAACCTGCCTGATTAAACCCAAATAATGTTCAGCTGTTCTAGTAGGTTTTTCCTGACATTTCCTTAGTTGCATTTTACAGCAAAAGCCATGGTGCGGAGAGAGCTTCCAAAGCATCAGAGGGATTTCATTGTTAAAATGCATCAGTCAGGAGAAGAGTACGAAAGAAAGGCATTAGATATACCATGGAACACAGTGATCATCAAGTGGAGAAAATACGGCACAACAGTGAAATTACAAAGAACTGGATGAAAAGATGAAAAGAGAACTGGTCAAGAAGGCTACAGCAATATTAACCACTTTAAGACCGGAAGATTTGACCTCCTTGCTGTCCAGGCCCAAATTTGCGATTTGGCACTGCGTCAATTTAACGGACAATTGTGCAGTCGTGTGACGCTGTACCCACATAAAACGGATGTCCTTTTTCCCCCACAAATAGAACCTTCTGGTGGTATTTGATCACCTGTGCAATTTTAAATTTTTGCGCTATAAACAAAAAAAAAAAAAAAAAAGCGACAATTTTGCAAAAAAATAAGTTAAGAAATAAAAAAAAAAAAAAAAACGCAATAAGCGTATTGATTGGTTTGCGCAAAAGTTATCACGTTAACCAACTACGGGAAAGATTTGTCATTTTTATTTTTTTAGTAGTAATAGCGGCGATCTACGATTTTTTTTGCGGGACTGCGACATTGCGGCGGACTGATCGGACCACTTACATTTTTGACACTTTTGGGGGGACCGGTGACATTACTACAGTAATCAGTGGTATAACTATGCACTGTTACTGTAATAATGACCCTGGCAGGGAAGAGGTTAACCCTACGGGGGTGGGGGGGGGGATCAAAGGGTTAAATGTATACCTCATGCTTACTGACATGTGGGGGGTTCTGTGACACAGACCAAGATCGCAGTTCCTGTAATCTCTCCCTGTCTGTCACTGAGAAGACCCGCCTGCTTTGTTTAAATAAGCAGGCAGGTCTTCTCACTTTCCCCCAACGATTGGGGAAGAGAGGCATCGATCGCCGCCTCTCCTCGGACCCGACTCGTGCTGTGTCTAAACACAGGGACCACTAGGAGTCTAGCGACGTAGGTGTACGTCGCTGGACCCAGGGGAGTCGCATTGCCACAGTAGGATTACTGTCGGCAGTCGGTTAAAGTAGCTGCAGGAATATCTGATAAGTACTGGCTGTGTGGTACATGTACAAACAATCTCCAGTATTCTTCGTATGTCTCGGCTATGGGGTAGAGCAGCTAAATTTTGCAAACACATCTGAAGTCTCCCAAAAGCATATGTGGGAAAAGGTGTTCTGGTCTGATGAAACCAAGGTAGCACTTTTTTCCACAATTCTAAAATATACGTTTGGCACAAAATCAACACTGCACATCACCTAAAGAACACCATACCCACAGTGAAGCAAGGTGGTGGCAGGATCCTACTTTGGGGCTGTTTTTCTTCAGAAAAAACAGGGGCCTTATGAACAGTTCTGATATACCAGTCAATATTGGCACAAAACCTTCAGGTTTCTGCTAGAAAGCTGAACCTGAAGAAGGTCATCTTTCAGCATGACAATGACCCAAAGCATACATCCAAATCAAGGAATAGCTTCACCAGAAGATTAGCATTTTTGAATGGCCCAGCCTGAGCCCAGACCCGAATCCGACAAAATCTGTGGGGTGATCTGAAGAGGGCTGTGCACAGGAGATGCCCTCGTAATCCAACAGATTTGGGGTGTTTCTGCAAAGAAGAGTGGGCAAATATTGCCAAGCCAAGCTGTGCCATGCTGATAGACTCATACCCAAAAAGACGGAGTGCTGTAATAAAATCGAAAAGGTTCTTCAACAAAGTGTTAGTTTAAGGGAGTGCACTTAAGCAACCATATTTAAGTTTTTTATTTTTACTTTCCTACACCTGAAATATTTCAGTCTGTTGTTCAACTGAGTTGTACAGTTTTATAGGTCTCATTAAAATTCTGAAAGGATTTATCTTGGTCTAATTTTTTTACATCACAGAAACCTGACATTTTAACAGGGGTGTGTAGACTTTTTATATCCACTGTAAGTGGTTCATATAGTGAACTTGGTGAAGTTATTGAAAGGGGGCACACTAAGTCTGGTGGAAAGGAGATTTAATCTCCAAATATGGAAAGGTTTCTTCACAGTAAGAGCTCTGAAAATGTGGAAGAGACTCCTTCAAGAGTTGGTTCCGTCCATCGCTGATAGTTTTAAAAAAAAAGGCCTGGATTCTTTCCTAAAATGACAAAATATAAATTTATCCAGGGAATATCCGATTCAAGCAAATTGGATGAGGTTTTATTTTTTTTGCCTTACTCGATCAACTGTGGGTATAGGATTTTGTATATGGAGGTTTTCAATGTGTGTTTTTTTTCTCTTTCCCTGTTGGGTTGAACTGGATGAATTTCTTTTTTGGGTTGAAAGATTAGATTTTAACTTACGCTGGCCGTCTGGTTTCTAGGAGAGTCAGCAATATTTGGATAGCACTGACAATTGCAGAGTCATTCTTCTCTTTTAAAAATATATTGGATAGTAGTTGCTCTAAAATTTCTTGCCTAAAAACAAAATGAATAATCAGGAGGTAAAAATGAGAACCAAATTTTAAACATTCTGCATCTGTGCCATAGCTAGTAGTAACTAATACTTTGATAACACTGGAACGTAACCCTCTTATCAATAAAAACCTACAATGTTGGTGTAAGACAGGACAGCAGACATGACTTCTGTATCTCCAATGATACTCATAGGAGGGGAGAGTAAAGAACACATTTAAATAAAACCCAAGATCTTAGATTGTATGCGCTAACGAGCCGAGCCCTCTGATTCCTACTGTATTAAACTGTACTATAATTGTACTGTCTGCCCTTATGTTTTAAAGCGATGTGTAAACTACTGGTAATACATAAATCCTGAATAATAATGATTAACCCAAACCATCATAATTGGAGGAAGATCTGTGAATTTAGAAACAAAGATTTTTCCTGATTTAACGAGTAATATGGATATCAAAGCATCAGAGTAAAAGACAACATTGCTAAACACAAAATCGGCATTTTCATTAAAAATAAATGTCTTGCTTCCCATTTCAAAAGATAGAGCCTAGAAGACTAAATTGCAGCGAAGGCTCTGAAATCTTGGGAAATGCAACTCAGTCAGCTGTAGTTACAGGCATGTGGGGGTTTTATGGGGGGGGGGGGGGGGGACCAAGGCAAAGGCATGGATCTCATTGGAAGTTTTTGCCCCCATAGTGTTCTGAGCTATGGTCAAACTAAAGTGGAATAACTGCCACTGTACTGCAGAGTAACTAGGAGTCAAAATTTTGTGCATCAAAAAAAGCTTCAATCAGCAATCAGCATTGATCATTCCCCATTTGAGCAAGCTTCCAACAAATACACACAAAACAGGTTCTTTTTAAATTTACAATATAAAAAGCTAAAAACATACTTCTCTAATGTGGCCAGCAGAGGGTCTGGTTCCGGGCTGTTCTGCACTTGTAACAACTGATCCCTGCTTAGACGTATAATCTCACAAAGGGACTGTGATGCATTAGAATGCCTCTGTGAATGGAGAAAATAACAGTTACATATATTCCCATAGATCTTCAAATAAATGCAAGAAATAACACTGTCTTTAAAAGCTCTCTGGAAATAGATGGGGGTATAATTAGGAGGCAAGATAGGGCAGGAGGAAGCTGCACAGCATCCAGCTTCCAACTACATGCATTATAAAAACTTTGCAGAATGCCCTTACAAATATATATTTCCTTTGGATACAAAGCACATGGACAAAAGAGAAAGCTGTGTGTACCTTCTGTAATTTATATGGAAATTATTTTTTAACCACTTGCCGACCACAAAGGAATTCCCTGCTTTGCATACCCTCACTTTATGTACACTCGCGAGTACGGACACATTGGCGTCAATGGGAAATCTTGGGTCAGCTTGACATGGCACTACTCCCAAACTATAAGTGACAAGGACAGCAAACTTAGGGAGCAGAAAGAGGGGACCCAGGAATACAACATATTGGATTTTGGGGTCGGCCACCTTGCCTAGGTAATCTTCCATGTTGTATTCCTGGGTCCCCTTATTGTGCTTCCCAAGTTGGTTGTCCTTGCGACTTATGGTTTGGGAGCAGTGCCTTGTCAAGCTGACCATGATTTCCTATAGAGCTAGTGTATTTACATGCATTGAGAAGTGAAAAATTATATTGATTCACTTTAAGCACATTTTCATTTTACATACATGCTCTGGTCCCATTGTGTACTTAACCATTTCAGCCCCATCCCCTTATTGACCAGGCCATTTTTTGCGGTTCGTCACTGTGTTGCTTAAAAAAATATATATATTTTTTACTTTCTGCTATAAACATTCCCAATAAAAAAATTTTTTTTTTTAATCAGTTTCTGCCTTTTGTAAGCAAAAAATCGTATATTAATTGGTTTTTGCAAAAGTTATAGCATTTACAAACTATGGAATCGATTTTTTGTTTTCATTAGTAATGGCGGTGATTAGCGTTTAGCGGGCCTGTGACATTGCAGCAGACAAATCTGACACTAAGTGATGCTTTTGGGGACCAGTGACACCAATACAGTGCTGGCTCCTGCTGTGTCTAATCACATGCATCTATGCGATTATGCGCAGCCGAGCCGTCCTGCCGCAGTAAACCTGCGTGGGGCGATCAGCAAGTGGTTAAAAGTGGGGTATGCCTGTATGTATACACACACACACACACACACGTTGCAGTTTGCAAGTGGTTTACCAGGGTAATGGCTGAAGCTGTACACCAAACCTCCCAGAAATTCATTTTTCAGTCGGCTCTTTCATGAAAGCAGTCCGAGTGGCTCATTAACACTGCTTCTTGGGCTGGTTCTACTGGTGCGCCAGAACGATCTGATTGTCCGCCTCTGTGACAAGCGGGCCGCACAGAGACCAGATAGTCTCTATGGCTTTGGAGGACCAGAGCGATGTCATGACATTACTTCTGGTCTAAGGCAAAACCATTAACTTTTGGTTTTGATCTTTTGCTTTTATAGGTAAAAAAGGGAGATTTTGGGTCTTTTTACCCCAGATCTCCCCATAAAGAGGAACTGTCATCCTTTTTTCTATTACAAGGAATTTCTCTCTCGCATGCATATGTAAAGGGTGTTTGCACCACACGTGAGGCATCGCTGCGACCTTTAAAGCGAAAGCAATCATTTTAGCATTAGACTAACCCTAAACCGGTAACATGTTAAAAAATTAAAGCCAATCCACGAGCGTGCACTTTTTTTTTAAAGCGACAAGTTAGGCATCATTTACTTGTGTAACATTCTATATCAAAAAAAAAAAAATATATATATATATATATATATATATATATATATATATATATATATATATATATATATATATATATATATATATATATATATATATATATATATATATATATATATATATATATATATATATATATATATATATATATAATTTTTTTTTTTTTTTTTTAAATTAAAATGTATTCCAACCCCCATCCCAAAAATTGTTCGTAAAATATCGCTGTGCAAATACCATGCAACGTAAAAAATGTAAACCATTGCCCTTTTATTCCCTAGGGATATCCATCTATATCTCCCCACTAATGAACACCGCTCCATGTCTTCAGACATTGGGCTTTATGCTGCTCTCTTCAGGAGTAGGACTAGGCTGAAACCTTTTTGGTTACACACCCGACGCACTCCCAGAGAGTATACCATTACTTCCTGCTATAGGACTCCAGTTTGTAGCAAGCAGTGTCAGAAGAACATATAACACAACCCAACAGAGGGGCAGGTGCTGTGTCAGTCCGTGAACCTCAGAGAAAAGGATTTCACGGTAAGACAAAAATCCAGTTTTTGCTTTCGTTCACTGACGGACACCGCTCCATGTTTTCAGACCATTGGGATGTCCCAAAGCAGTCTCAATATGAGGGGTTGGAAAAAAACATACGCAGAATTGTTTAGCCAACAAGGCTAAACATTGCCAACCAGGTAAAAAAGCTCAACCAGGAACTGGAGCTCACCACCAAAAAAAAAAAAAAAATAAAAAATTTACACCCTCAAGCAGTAGAAGCCTCCGCAACCACAGCCTGCAAAACTTTGCAGCCAAACGCCCCATCCAAAGATGCAACTACATCCACCATATAAAACTTTTTGAATGTGTGTACAGATGACCACGTAGCAGCCTTGCACACCTGAAACCACTGACGCCTGATAACGGAAGGCCCAGGAGGCACCAAGCCCCATCGTAGAATTCGCTTAACAGGGGAAGATGCCAACACATCAACTTTATAGAATTTTGTTAAAGTATGCACCGATGACCAAGTTGCCGCCCTGCACACTTGCAGCACTGACACCTAATAGCGAAAGCCCAAGAGGCACTTAGTGCCTTAGTAGAATGCGCCTTCACAGGGAAAAGAGGAACCTGACCCTTCAGTGAATAAGCCTGAAAAAAAGTCTGCCTCATCCATCTGGATATGGTCGCAACAGACTCAGCCAATCCTTTGAGGTCCTTCGGTAAGAACAAAGTCCGATTTCCTTTAAGATTCAGTAGCCGCCAGGTAAACTAATGGCCCGAAGCACATCCAAAAGAATGCAAGGCAATTTCCTTGGGATGCTTGGGCTTAGGACAGAGTGAAGGGCAGCACAATGCCTTCATTCAAATGGAAATCAGAAACACATGAGGAAGAAACTACTGATTAGGTCGAAGTACCACTTTATCTCTGTACCATCAAATAAGGTGAGCGGCATGATAACGCCGCCAATTCAGACACTCTGCGATCAGAAGTGATAGCCACCAACCTTCTGGGACAATGAAAGTAGAGAAATCTCCTCCAAACGTTCCCAAAGGGAGGCTTTTGAAGAACAGACACCACCAAATTGAGATCCCACGGTGGTAGCGGGGACTGCCGTCTCGGAGGTGCCATATGGCGCACTCCCTGCATGAAGGTACGAATCAAGGCATGCAAAGCTAACGGGCGTTGGAAATTTATAGCCAAAGCCAACCGCTGTTCAACCCCCCTTTCTGCAGGAAGGCCAAAACCCTAGCAATAAAAAGCAAAACGAGGGTGCACCTTCAACGTACGATTTCCACGTAAGATGATAGATCTTCCTGGAAGTAGACTTCCTAGTCTTCAAAAGCATAGGAATCACCAAATCAGAAAGACCTCTATCTCTCAACACTTGGCTTTAAACAGCCATGCCGTTAAAGCCAGCGACT
Source organism: Pelophylax lessonae (assembly GCF_965119305.1). NCBI lineage: Eukaryota > Metazoa > Chordata > Amphibia > Anura > Ranidae > Pelophylax > Pelophylax lessonae. The sequence goes on from NC_138777.1 coordinate 71,072,777, forward strand.
GCAAAGCAGGATGTAGGATCGGGCCTCGAGACTGCAGATATTCTCTGAGAGAAGTCTCCAAGGAGCATCGGTGACCAACCTTACCAGGCCTGCGTACCAAGACTGGCGAGGCCAGTCTGCAGCCACCGGAATCCCTTCCAACTCTATCCTACCGAGAAGCCTTGGCAGGAGTTTCAGCGGAGGGAACGCATAGATCAGCTGATACTGACCCCAAGGAGTCACCAGTGCGTCTGTGGCGTCAGGTAGAGGATCTCAAGACCTGGCTACGAACTTCTGCACCTTCTTGTTAAGATGAAAAGCAAAAAACAGATCAACCTCGGGAGTTCCCCACCAGACACACAGGTGATGAAACACCTCCGGATGACGAGGATTTGTCTGCAGATCCGGACTGGCGGGTCTTTGATTTACCTGACCATGGCTTCTTGGAACTCCCAGAAGACCTGAACGGCTTTCCTTTGTCTTGTGACCTAGAGGTACGAAAAAGCCATTTATGAGCAGCAAAAGGCCCCCGCCTAGGATGTGGCGCCTTACCCTTAAAAGGATTGGGGGAAGAGGAGTACTCTTACCCCCTGTGAAACCTTTGCTCAACTCATCCAAAGAAGATCCAAACAGCCTCTCCCCTGTGAAGGGAAGATCAGTCAAGGCCTTTTTGGAGGCCTGGTCAGTAGACCAGCTTTTTAGCCATACCATGTGCCTAATAGCCATCCCAACTAGCAATGCCCTGGCACCTAACAGGGCTATGTCCAGGGACACGTGTAACACATGAACACCAGGACTTGAGCCAACTGATCCAATAGATCCAGCACCGCAGGGGGGAACCGTTCAGCTTCCAAGTTACTTTTAAGTATCTTCACCCATTCAGTAACAGTCTGCGCTACTAAAACATTTACAAAGGTAGCCTTCAACACATGACCTGCTACCATGTGTAAATGGCGGACAAGGATTCTACCCATCTATCCACGGTATTCGGAAAAGTAGGAGACTCTTCCACTGGTACCAGAGTCGCTTTCTTCAACCTGGCCACCGGAGAATCCACTTTCGGTGGTACAGTCCACCTCTTGGACACCACCTTCGCAAAAGGATAACTATGCAAAAATGCTTAAGCACCATACCATGCGCCTAATAGCAATCCCCACTGCCGATGCCTTGGCCACCAACGGAGCTGAATCCAGGGACGTATCACACATGAACACCAAGGCTTGAGCCAACTGGTTCAGTAGTTCCAGCACCGCAGGGGAAATCCATTCAGCTTCCAAGTTACTTTTAAGTAACTTCACCCATTCAATAGCCGTCTGCGCCACCAGAATGTTCACAAAGGTAGTCTTCAAGATGGACCCCGTTATCACGTGGAGATGGCGGGACAAGAACTCCACCTGTCTATCCACTGGGTCCCCAAAAGTCGGTGACGCTTCCACCAGTACCCGACTCGCGTTATTTACCCTGAAAACCGCGTGACCCACCTTCGACGGTACAGTCCACCTAGTGGACTTTGCCTCCGCAAAAGGGTAACGGCGTGCAAAACGCTTAGGCAAAACCAGCATATTCTTAATGCGCCGCCATTGTTCATCCACAATATTGTGAAACAATTCTGGACAAGGGAACACCTTGCCCGATTTACACCTGTGTACCCGGCGCTGTACAGTCAGCCAATTTTAAAGTTTCCCCGCACTGAAACTATGAGAGGGCTTCTAACAATGTGCGTTCCCGCGCAGCGGCTGAGGGGGGGACAGGTCCTCTTCACCATAAGAATGCAAAGACACTGACCTCTCAGGGTGGGCTACGTCTGCAGAGGCCACATCAGCCGCAGAGTCCGAGGACCCCGCTGATGGAGGCAAAGGCAGAAGGAGTTTGCGGCTGGCAACACTTGAAATTACAAAATCTACCTTTGACATCAGATTTTGCAAAAAAACTGCGATTTCAGGCAGGGACTGTGACCCAAAAGGTTTTATAGTCGCTCACAGGGGGTCTGCAGGTGAAAGTTTATCCTGGGAATCCATGGTACACTGATTGTAAAATTAAAAAAAGTGTCCCTTTAAGAACCGCCAAAACACAATCCCACCACGATTACAGCGGACCCTCAATCCCGGACTAATAGCACTAATAGAGTGGATGAGGGGAAAAAAAAAAACAGGGAAACACAGAAAAATTTTAGGAGACTGCCAGCATGTGCTCATGCAAAACTAAAGTGACACTGACTGCACGGGAAAAGGAAAAAACCCTGCCTCTACATTTAAAAAAGCCATGCCTCACGCCTGTCTAGCTTGTGGACCTCAGGAAAATGGCCGCTCAAAGCATTCACAATGGGGAACTATAGAAAATGGCAATACAATGGGAACAGAAACATACATGATCCACAGCAAAATGGCAGCCCCCCCACGGCACGCCATGTGGTCTCCAGGACCCCCAAAAGGGGTGCCAGAACAGTAGTCATGGGAAGGGCCCCAAACAAGGACCTTATCAGGACAAGCCACCCACACCACAATGGCAGCAATATTACCGCCCCTCAAGGTAAACTGCTGGGGGGGGGGGGGGGGTAAGGTAGTGCTAAGAGGAATACAGGTCCAGTCCTCAGTTAGGCCAGGCGAACGGAGGAAGGCCCTTGGGCCGACAATTCGAGGGAGGGGGGCCACGTCCACCCCGAGACCATCAATAGGTTTTGGGGGGACAATCTACTCACCATACCAGGATTCCAGGTGGGCACCACACTGAAACAGAACACCTCCCACCCGAGATGGGGGTGCTGTCAGGCAGGGGAAGCTGCGACGCATTCCAGGTAGTCGCGTCCCAGCGAGACGGTCCACTTACAGGCTCGCCCCCATCTGTCAGGGCACAGTCGTGGCGAGGCCTGCTTCTTGACTATAACCTGCTCACGCTAGCTAGCCAGGCTGAGAGATCCTAAGGATTTAGATTATCCAGTGTAAAACCACAGCTGGCTGTTGCTTGTAGCTCCTCTGGATCTTGGTACATCAAGAACTAACCTGTGCAAAAAAAAAATACCAACACAAAATTTCCCTCTTAAAAGCTAAGAAAGAAGTCCCAGCAGGGAGCTATGTCCTATTCCTAAAACTAGGCAGAAAAACTGATGCCGATAGAGTGTGTGGGGTTATGACTGCAGGGACAGCCCCATAGGCGTGGTTAAGCTTTTTTCCTGCCTAGTGCCTATTCCTGATTTTGAGGAGCATAACCCTATAGTTTCTGAAGAGATGGAGCTGCGTCTGTCGAACGATAGAGAAAAAAAAAGTCAGAAGTCACTACAAGTTCCTAGCAAAGCTACTAAGACAGCTAGAGGGATTTTGCAGAAAACCCTGTGGAAACAATTAATGTCATACTTACATCTTCATCCTGAGAAGGGTGCACTAACTCTACAAGTCTCTGGATAATCTTCTCTTCATTTAGCCACTATAGAGGAAGAGACAAAATGGGGAAAAAAATGTATATCTAGCTTCTGACCAAAAGTAAATAACTTCGAAAGAAAACTTAATCCAAGGATCAGAAGTTCTTCTCGGCATTAAAGAAAAAAGGCGCTAAACTATTGATCAGGTGTACAAAATGATCAACATCCTGCCATCTTGGCGTTCAAATAGAATAAAACAAGAACAGGATTTTAGGGGTGCACAATAAAATGTTAGAGATTTTTGAAATTAGATAACATAGTAATAAACCATATAGGTTTTGAAATTAGATAATATAAAAACAATACATTGTATTTAACCAGAAAATGTGCAAGCTGCAATCAAATAATGTATTCTGATCAGTAACTTACATTTGATCTTAAAGTGGTTCGTTAATCAAAAAAAAAAAAAGCATTGATTTTACCAGTGCTTCGCTGGTCTTTGGGTCCTCAGTGCCTACATTTTTACGAAGGGAAGCCGGCTTTGATTGCTTGTGGCTTCAAATTACGCATGGGGGGGTAAAGAGAAGGGGTGTTGTGCATTGCTTGGGAGAGCTTCTGCTCCAATCGCCTAAGCCACAGAAACAGAAGTGGGAGCAAGTACCTGCTAAAGCTATGTACCCGCTCCCCAAAAAAAAAAAACAAACCTCCAAAAATGGGGGAGGAGGTGGTGTTCAAGTGGAACTTCCGCTTTAAGTTATTTGAATATTTCAAGTTATGGGACATTTGGGCACATATCCTGCATAAACACATATGCGTTATTGGCTAAAAGGACAGAAGTTACCAAAACTTACGTTTAAGACATCTTGCCTTAGCTGTGGTGGCTCAATACATGTGAGAAGTCTTAGCAGCAAATCCATAATTGCAGAGGTACCTATATGTTTTATTATCAAGTCGACAAAGTCATCTTTTTTCTTTAAAAACGCTACAATCTGCAAAGTGAAGCAAAAAGGTTTACATGTTAAACATGCGTAAAAGGATAAACCAAGAAACCGTATTGTTAAAGAAACCCTTAGAGAGAAAAAAAAGATCAAAAACTAGCATAAAGCTGACTAAAGCCATTCGTTTTCCTTTAAATGACACCTATCATTTTTTTCTTTGCATGCATGTGAAAGAATGCCAAAAATGAAAAAAGGCCAGATGGATGAGACTTCACACATACCTGTTCTGGCTTCCTGCTGATTAAAATGCTTAATACTTTGCTGAAGAAACTAGCAAGCAGCGGATTCAACGGGGAGTCATTTAAAAGGAAGCTGTAGAGCCTCTTGAGTAAAGATTCATCCTCTCCTAGTCTGTCATTTATCTGTGATACATCTGAGGTTAATAGCTCACAAGACAAATTTGGGTACCTAGAAGAAAAACAGATCAGAAGCTAACATGCTGACTAAAAAGCACAGGAATAAAAAACAAAAAACCATCTATGATGCATAATCTAGTTTAGAATGTGCAAAAGAGAAGTGGAAGGTCCTATTTAACAGATTTAATTTTACTAGTTATGCAGTTTGATTTGAGTACCAAAAAATACTATCGCGAAAAGTCTGGACAGGAGAACTCCACTTTTTTCAAAATATTTTATTACTATTTCTAAGGATCTTCAGGACAGCTACATGATAGATGATTGGCTCCATCTTCAACAGAAGCAAGCCAGAATGCAAAACCAGGTACCCATGCTCCCACTTACAGGTAAGATCACCGCAATTGTGCCAGCCAGGGACTTTTTTCTGGTTCCATAGACACCCATGTATTGAAAAACGCAAAATGCACCTTGAAAATTCAAATTGCAACCTGCATAGGCCTAAGTGACAGCTAGCACATGACCATTTAAGTGCAAGAAACGTAAGCTGAACGAAAGTTCTGCTATGATACACTAAGCTGGTAGGTATTGCAGAAGAGTCATTCTGCGCCAGCCAAAGAAAATGAACTAAACCCTGCACACAGGGGGAAGATGCCAGCACCAGCAATGGAGCATTGGAAGGGGGAAATATCCTCTCTTTAGGTCTGCATTATTAGTCCAGTTATTAATCTAATCTATTCTAAAGGTTTTTTAGCATTACCAAGTACAAATTCCAGGAAGCAGTAGTCTTAAAACATGCAAAGTTTCCCACCCACCAGGAAATCTAGCTAAGGGATCTTCGGGGTCCAGTTTCCAAAAAGACCTGCCGCCTGTACTTCAGGATGAACTAAAGAAAATAAATATATAAAACTTTTTTTTTTTTTTCCAAACACCCTCTTAAAATCTAGAACTGTGGGAATCAAACATAGCTGCCTAACCTATACCAGCAACAAAAGGTTCTCTCTACTTTAGGGCATATTTTCCTGGAAGTGAAGGGCATTTCTGAGAATCCCCCTCTCAGCTTCCAAGTGGTAAGGCAGAAGAGCTAAGGATTCGGGTGTAAACATCAGACCCCAAGATTAGAGCACTCACGATGGGGAGATTGCAATACACAGCGCTGAAAACCAACATCTCAGCCACCACAGAGCAATCAGAATTACCCGCACCCCATCCTGAATGGCCTTCCTGAACACCAAAAGATGCAAGATTACTAAAGGAAAAGCATATCCAAATATGAACCCCCACGGATGAGGCAGGGCATCTGTCCCTAGAGCTAGACTTCCTTTTCCAGGGGGAAAAAAATAACATTTTCTACTTTCCTGTTTTGGATAGATAGGAAGAAAATCTGTAGTCAATACAGTTCACTAGGAGAACGTTCAATTGACATGGAGCGCCAAGAGCAAAATAGTTGTTGCTCTGCTCATGTAAAATTTCTTCAAGGATAAGAGGGGGATCAGACCATGTACCTCCCAATTTGTTAATACATGTTACCACTGTAGCATTGTCTGAATAGTTTTTCATCTAAACATTCTTCAAAGGAAGACCAGCAAACTCTCCTCATTGCTAGAAGTGCTCTGTGATTGTAGGGCTGTTCCAATTAACACTGACTCCCAGATTTCACAAGCCTGTAAGCCATGAACTGGTACCTAGTTTTCCTGTAGGGGTATACTGCAGAAAAGAGTCACTCACAGATTGTGGATCTTCCCACCAAGTGAGACCCAGAAAATCCCCTTGGGTAAAGGTCACTATCCGTACTTCGTGAATTGTGCCTGCGATTCCATTCCCCCAGCAGGAAATTCTATAGCCTTCTGGAAGACATCTGGACCCATACTACACCCAAGACTGCCAGCATTAGGAATTCTAAAATCTGCAATAACTGCCAGACAGAGCCTTTCTGTAGAATACTTTTCCTTTTCAGAGGAAAATATGTTTAGAACCTTCTTTTCTGCACTGTATATTCGGTAACCTAGAAAGGACTACAGTCAGAGATGGAAACCAAATGTATTTGCATGAGCAGATTCTCCTACACCATTTACTAAAATGTCTGGACCAGAATCCCAGGCAGATGAGGTAGCAACATTTTTCCTTCAAGATCTTAGACCGATTGAGAACTCTTTTGGTGCTGACCGGAAAGGTGTGTGTCATGCCAGAATTACTCAATTTCCTGGTGCCGGGAATACAACAGGTGCCATCTTGGTTCTCCCAGGCAGAATACATAGCCTTCTCCTGCAGGCTGTGGGAACCTCAGGAGAAACACTTGCTAGAGCCAAAGTTTCCACAGCTCTCCGTCACAGTCAGAGGGGACACACTACTATGCAGGACTGCCAGAGTTGCCTCTAAACACCGCTGTTGAAGGCCAGATCAAACACTCTCAGGTAAGGAGGACACTAACATGGAGAACCCCCTACACCAAGGGAGCCGTGATAACTAAAACTACCAGAGCCAGGGTGAACAAAAACTTTACTTTGTACTCCTGGATGGTCAAAAACAATTGAGGGTGAGGGGCAGGGAGGGGTTTTTAATTGCCTTTTGGTTTACATTTTCTATTCAAGATCGAGACAATGATCTTAGGTAGCGGTGCTGGAAGATTACTTTTTAAGCAAAGACTTGCTGTGCGACTGATGTTCTCTTGCTAAAGTACAGAAGTAGTAGTATATATATTACAAAAAGGAAGAATAGCACAGAAGTAGTATATATTGGTCCTACTCTGAACAAAAAACAGTTAGTGCTAAATTTAGTGCAGATCATTGGAGATTCCAGAATAACCACAATATTACTATTTAATGCGACACTTAACTCTGGTTTTAAAAGAAACAAAATCCATTTATGTATGCTTAACTTACAAAAACTGGATTTTTGTAAGAACTTACCGTAAAATCATTTTCTCTGAAGTTCGACAGATGCAGCTCTTATTTATAGACTCATATGATTATGCTCCTCCTAGGGATAGACACTAGTCAGGAAAAAAAAAAAAAAAAAAAACAGACTTGTCCACGCCTATGGGGGCTGTCCCAGCAGGCATAAACCCCTCTCAGGCTCTGCTAGTCTCAAACAGTTTGGTTACAGTGTTAGAAAGAACCCCATAATGCAGAAGTAGAGGGGCTCATAGGGATGTCCCAAAGCAGTAAATCATGAGGGGTGGGAACAAGACCCAAAAACTGAATTCCCCAATGGCTAAGTAGCCAACAAATCAAACAACTGAACAGGCTTCCAAGTACCACCTTATCTCCAAGTACCACCATAAGGTGTACTTGATAAGGTGTACTTGAGAGGAGCCTGGCTCCAGAAAGAAATCTGAAACGTCCCCCCAACCCAGAAACTGGTGAGGGCGCCCCATCACGCAGATTCATCTGCAGATCCGGACTGGTCCATCTCCGATTTACCTGAGCAAGTCTTCTTGGAATCCCCAGAAGACCTGAACATTCCCTTGCGACCCGGAGGTAAGAACTGGTCGCCCACGAGCAGCAAAAGAAGACCCCCGTGGTGCCTTGCCCTTAGAGGCTTGGGGAAGAAGTACTCCTTACCCCCAGTGAGATATTGATCAGCTCATCCAGAGACAATCCAAGCAGCCTCTCCCCAGTGAAGGGACGATCAGTCAAGGCCTTTTTGGAAGCCTGGTCAACAGACCAGCCCTTTAGCCACACCATGCGTCTAATAGCAATCCCCACTGCCAATGCCCCTAACAGGGCTATGTTCAATGATGTATCACACATGAACACCAGGACTTGAGCAACTGATCCAATAGATCCAGTACCGCAGGGGGTAACCGTTCAGCTTCCAAGTTACTGAATGGGTGAAGTTACTTAAAAGTAACAGTCTGCGCTACTAAAACAGTCACAAAAGGTAGCCTTCAACACGTGACCTGCTACCATGTGTAAATGGCGGACAAGGATTCCACCCATCTATCCACGGGATCCGGAAAGGTAGGAGACTTCCACTGGTACCAGAGTCGCTTTAATCAACCTGGCCATTTATGGGATTTGCGGGAGCCAAAAGACACCTGCGTACCCGACGCTGTGGGTTCATCAACCATTTTTAAAGTTTCCCGCACAGAAACTATCAGGGCTTCCACCAATGCACATTCCTGCGCGGCTGCCAATGAGGACCGGTCCTCTTCACCACCAGAATGCAAAGACACTGACCCCCCCCCCCCCCCCCAAGGAGGTCTGTGGCGACCATATCCAAGGACCCTGCCAATGGAGGTGAGGGCGGAGGACATTTGCGGCTGGCAGCACCAGAAGAGACAAAATCCACTTTGACATCAGGCTTTGCAAAAAAACCTGCAATTTCTGGTTGCAACTGTGAACTGGAGAGTCCCGTAGTCGTTTCCAGGGGGTCTGCAGAAGAAAATACATCCAGGGAATCCATTATAACTAAACATTTTTTGTGTATGTCCCTTTAAGAGCACAACAAACAAAAATGCAGTCTCACCGCTAATACTGCAGACCTTCAACCCTGATTGTGTGTGTGTGAATATAGACCCCAAGAAAACTGTACCAGAGGGAAAACGTCCAGTCTGATCAGTGTAGGAAATGAAAGTAACAATGAGCTGCACAGGAAGAGGAAGCAGCTCTGCCTCCATCCTGAAAAAAGCCTGCTGCATGTCTGTCCAGCCCACGGACCTCAAGAAAATGGTCACAAATACATTCTCAATGGGGGTAAAACCTAAAATGGCTGCTCATACAAACTAATGGGAAAACCGATCATGAAATACAGCAAAATGGCAGCCCACGCGGCACGCCATGCGGTCTCCGGGACCAGGGGGGTCCCAAAATAGAGGTCATCAAAAGGGCCCCTAACCAGGGATCCACTCAGAACAACCACACCCCTCAAATAAGCGCCGAAGCGGCCACATTATTACTGCCCCCCAAGGTAAAAAACCTGCTAAGGGAGGGAAAAGTCAGGGGTATATCCTAAAGGATGCCAGGGAACCCCCAAGGTCTGACCATTCCAGGAAGGGGCCCACACCCGCCCAGTGCCCTCCAGGGGTTTTGGGGGGGCATATTACATACCATACCACGGTGCCAGGTGGGCGTCACTCCAAAACAGATCACCTCCCACCCGGGATGGGTGTGCTGTTAGCCAAGGAGAAGCTGTGACTCAGAACGTTCCAGTTTGTTTGCATTCCGGCGAGATGATCAACTCGCAGGCTCGTCCCCATCCAGCAGGGCACTGTCGTGGCGAGGCCTAGTTCTGGACTATAACCTGCTCAAACTCGATGGCCAGGCTGGGAGACCTTAAGGATTTAGATTATCCAGTGCGAATACCAGCCAGCTATTGCTTGTAGTTCCTCTGGATCTTGGTCCTCAGGAACTAACTAGTTCAAATATAAAAAGCACAAATTCTTCCCTGATACAGCTAAGACCGAAGTCCCAGCAGGGAGCTAGGTCTATCCCTGACACTAGGCAGAACAAAACAGACTAGCAGAGGTTATGCCTGCTGGGACAGCCCCCATAGGGGTGGACAAGTCTTTTTTTCCACCTAGTGTCTATCCCTAGAAGGAGGAGCATAACCCTATGAGTCTATGAATAAAAAGAGCTGCGTCTGTCGATGAACGATAGCGAAAAAAGTGTCTATTGTTCTTCGCCTCCTCCAAATCCTTTAATTTTTACTATGATCCAGCTTCCTGCTAGAAAGTGGCCATGTTTACTCTCCACAGTGACCTAGTTTGTAGGGACGTAGCCACCCTCTTGCTTGCTCCTGGCATTCACTATAAGGGTTTGCAGAGGACAGAGCAATGCACAGGACTGCAACCAATGTGCACTGGATGGGGAAAAGTGAGACGTTCTGGAGCGCCCAAAAGGACATTACAAGGAGGCAGAAAAACACTAAGAAAACAATTTAGTGAAACTAGATTACAGAGCCATTAAGAAGTATGCTTCGATGAATTATTTCTGAAGAACAAAAAAATAGTTTGGTTGATTTTCATTAAAGTGGGAACTGGACCATGAAAATCTTTATGGGTCCCACCGGCCATTTACTAATCTCACTGAGAATTAGTCACTGTGGAGCAGGATGCTTCACAAAGCAAGTACCCCCCATTGTAACGCTAGGAGGAGTCCCTAGTTATTTAATGGAGTTCTCCCCATATGCCGCAACAGATATAGAAAAAAGGATCCATTTAGGGCGCCTGTAATTGGCCTATAACCATGATCCACTGCTGCATAGGGAAGATAGAACAAAGCTCATCTGTCCTGCTTTAGGCTGTGAACAGTGAAAATTAAGAAATTGAAAAAAAATAAACAGGTACTGTTGTGTACTTGTAGCATTTAACCACTTGCCGACCGCCGCACGACTATCTACGTCGGCGGTCAGCCCCTCACAGGCAAAGTGACATAGGGCTACGTCACTAGCTTGTGAGGGTCTAGGGAGCGAGCGCGCGCCGCCGGAGGCGTGGTCACGGACCCGATGTCCGCCGGTCACTCTGCGATCGGAGGGGGAGAGGGAGAAAGTCAGGCAGCTTGTGTAAACAAGCTGCCTGTCATTCTCCCCTGTGTATGAAGGATGATCATACGGTTCTACTATGTAGAACCGTTGATCACTCTTCATACATCTGAAGCCACAGCCAATCACAGTAGAAAGCACGCCCCTAGGGAAAAACATAGCCCCTCCCTTTCAAAAAAGTTAACCCGTTCACTGCCAGTGTATTTTTACAGTAACAGTGCATATGTATAGCACTGATTACTGTAGAAATGTCACTGGTAACCCCAAAAGTGGCAAAAATGTCAGTCAAGGGTCCGATCTGTCCGCCGCAATGTCGCAGTACTGCAAAAAAAAAAAAAAAAAAAAATCGCAGACCGCCGCCATTACGCGTTAAAAAAAAAAAAACACCAAAAATGACAAAAATCTTTCCCTTTGTTAGTAAACGCGATAACTTTTGCGCAAACCAATCAAAATACGCTTTTTGCGTTTTTTCCAAACATAGGTAGCATAAAACAAATTGGCCGAAAATGTTAATAAAATTTTTATTTTTTACATCTTTTTTGGGGGGAATTTCAAATAAAAAAAAAATGTGAAAAATATTGCTATTTTTGCAAAATTTACGCTCTTTTTTGGTTTATAGCGCGTGATAAAAAAAAAAAACCGCACAGGTGATCAAATACCACCAAAAGAAAGCTCTGTTTGTGGGGAAAAAAGGACGCCAAATTCGTTTAGATACAGCTTCGCACGACCGCGCAATTGTCCGTTAAAGTCACAGTGCTGAATCGCAAAATACCCCCTGGTCAGGAAGGGGGTAAAATCTTCCGGGGCTTAAGTGGTTAAAAAGAGAACATGGAACAAAAAAAAAAAAAGTACAGGTATTGTAGAGAGGTTATGAAGTATTTTTTGACCTTGCATACATTAAAGGGCCATACACACTAAGATTTTCTGAAGACTTTTTCCTTCAGATTTACCTTTTCTATGTAGTGCAAGGGCCTGCCAGATTGCATACAAATTGAAAGTGTTTAGGTTTGACCTCATATTATATGGTTTTGGCAAGTCTAAAGGAAAAAAAAAGTCTTCAGAAAATCTTATAGTGTGTATGGCCCATTAGTCTCTCCCACAAGCCTTGTGTAACCGTAGACTAGGCCAGTAATGTCATGGAGCTTTCCATGCTTCTAAGTATTTGCTCAGGAAATTTGTTGCATTGTCTTAGGAATAGATTGCTGTATAAATTATTTCTAGTTGAGACCTTTCCCTTTTAAATATGCTATGAAACTTTTCTTCATCGACTGCCTGTCAACTGTAGAGCTGGCTGCATAGGGCAGCACAGAAGTGTCAGAAGTCAACCAAAATAAGCCAGAAGAACAGGGATGCTTCCAGAGCAACAAAATGTTTCTGGAAGCCTTTGCTTCCATTCTTTTTAATAAGGTACAGCACATTAGTAGGGAAGGAATCTTGAAGCAGTGGTGCATAGTAACCAGCTTCCAACTTCAGCTTGCTCAGTTAAAATTTTAAAAAAGGAAATATAGAAGTTCGCTGATTTACCATACACAGCTACTCCAGATTCTGTCTGCTTCAATCTTGGGAAATACCTCTCAATGTATATCAGAACACCCATTTGAAAACAGCAAACATGATTAGTGCATATCTTACTTGTAACGAATTTTCTCATCCATGTCTTGGGGTGGCTCCTCTGTAATATAGGTCACCAAGTCTTCCAAACACTCGGATTTTAATAAAAACTCCACAAGTTTACGATTCTGCGCCTTGCATTCCTGCAATATATCTTCTTCATCCATCAACTCCTTTAGGGTCACTTCATCTCTCTCTAAGAGGGTGTCTATGTGAGATGAAGAATGCAGGTCGAACTTCCAAAACATACTTGGCTGATGAGAAAAAGTCACATTTCAACATTTGACATTGGAGAGCACCTACGCAATTGCCTAATTTAACATTGCGGAGATATGATGCCTCATTGTACTTTAAGCATGAGAGGAAGACTGACATACCTTGAAAGATAAACCAACAAGTGAAAAAATGAAAACAAAACTGGAAGGACATCTGACAACTACTTTGACAGAGTCGGCATACGAGCCATGTTCTAAGCTTTCTAGATCAGAAATGAAAGATTTTCCAACATCAGATGAACTTTACCTTCTGGATTGTAAAATGTACAGTTTTAAATATTGTGTACCATGCAATGTGCTTTATATTTGTTCCTCATTTATGAGCTAGTTGGAAAGCACTCATGACTGGATTCTAGCATAGCCAGATTAATACTGGCTGCCATGATTTATTCAAAGTTGCAAGAGACACCCACCAACTGATTGCCCCATTTACTCTCTCATTTCAAATGATTGCAAAGGTAAAAATGGGGGAACAACCCCCCACACAAAAAAAAACACGTCTATACTTACCTGCTCTGTGCAATTGAATTGCACAGAGCGGCCACGAACCTCGTTTTAGGGTCCCTTGGTGGCACTCCTGGCCCCTTCCCTCTCTCCAGTGCCCCTAAGGGAAACCAGTTCCCAAAGTGGGCACTTGAGCATGCTCGCTCCCGAGCCCGCTGCAGCGTCCATTGACAGCGGGACTCAGCCTCGCTCCCTCGTCACTGGCTTTAACAGCACTGTTAAGGGCTGCAGACTTGCAGAGCTTGATCAAATTAGGGCTCAGGCATAAATAAAAAAAAAAAAAAAAAAAAAAAGGGGGGGGGGGGGGGGTTTGAGTGCTACCGCATGAAGGTAAAAAAGGTTTAGGCTTTAGAGCCACTTTACGATTCAAAGGAAAGACAAGTGTGACAGCTTTTGCGCTTGCACTTTTACATAAAACAAGACGATGGCAGCGTCATATTTCACGGTGGGCCTCCACTAATTGATTAGAATCTACAATTTCTAGCAAAACCTAAAAATGTGACACAGACATTCCTCAGATATAGGCCAGTGATGGTAATTGCTGGCAGAAAATAGAATCTTTGCTACTAAAAAGGAATAAAAGAAAAATAAATAAATAATAGATGCATGTAGCCACCACTATTGCTTAAGTATAGCATTTAATACAATACATAGTTAAATCATGAAAATATACACTGATCAGCCATAACTTTATGGCCACTGACAGGTAGTTTAACATTTTTGACCTTGTTACAATGGCATCTAAAGCTGGGATGTATTAGGCAGCAAATTAACACATTGTCCCTGGCGTTTTGAAAGCAGACATAATGGGCAAGTGTAAGGATCTTAGTGACTGACAAGGGACACATTGCAATAGCTAGATTTGGTCAGAGCAACTCCAAAACTGTAGCTCTTGTGGGATGTTCCACATCTGCAGTGGTCAGAAAGTACCAACAGTGGTCCAAGAAAGGAAAGGGTCATGGGCTGCAAAGGCTCATTCATACACATTGAGAACGAAGGCTGGCTTGTGTTGTCCGACCAAACAGAAGAGCTACTGTAGCTCAAATTGCTGAAAAAGGTAATGCTAGTTTTGACAGAAAAGAAGCGTCAGAACACACAGTGCATCGAAGTTTGATGCGTATGGGGTTGCATAGCCACAGATCAGTCAGGGTGCCCAGGCTGACCCGTGTCCGTGCCCATGCTGACCTAAAAGCAACTACTATGGGCACAAGCATTAGAACTGGATCACAAAACAATGGAAGGTGGCCTGACGAAACATTTTCTTTTACATTATGTGGATGGCCAGCTGCGTTTGCGTCATTTACCTAGGGAAGAGAAGCCATCAAGATAACCTATGGGAAGAATGCAAGCCAACAGAGGCAGTATGATATTCTAGAACAATGTTCTGCTGGGAAACCTTGGGTCTTGCCATTCACATGGATGTCACTTTAAAGTACATATTCTCAAACAGTAAAGGCTGTTCTGGTGGTAAAAGGGGACCTACTCAATATTGGGTGGCTGGTCATAATATAGCTGATTGGTGTAGATTCCAAAAGGTAGATCGTAAAGATGGAAAGGAGCAGAACATTTGTACAATATCAGTATACACATCTATAAATGTCAATTCCAGATCATTAACATGAGGGAAAAGGTTTTGGGTAATGCGTAAACGCGAGAGAGCATTTGCCTCTGTATACTGCACAGGTTGAATGCATGCAAGTTGAGAAAGTAATAAAATGGGTGTCTCATATGCTATTGCCTAGTAAATTTTTGCCTGAACTTTAGTTTTTGCTACTAGGTAAAATGTGAGATTTAAAAAGACCCTTTGACTAGAATCAGAAACCAAAAGTTGTGGTTACTTTCTTCAGCCTCTACATCAGCAAAGGACATAGTAATGACATGGTAAAGAAACCATAGCCTGTAGTGGTTGACCGGGAATCAGACACACCCGAAGTGTGCCAGATGCTGAAGAGGTTTCAGTTAGTGCAACTCCGGAAAACAGCAAGTCTTAGCAGCATAGGGCACCCAAAGGGTTAAACTTTTTTTTAGGTCATGGCTTTGGTTTTAAAATGAAAACCAGCGACAGTGTTTGTTTACCACTTAAGGACCAAGCCTACTTCTGACACATATACAAACTGTTGTAATTCCTACACCATTCCCCTGATTTGGATGTAAATACCCTCAAATTAAAGCGGACAATCTGCAGTTAAAGCACATCTTGTTTGTTTCATTTCAAATCCATTGTGGTGGTGTATAGAGCCAAAAAGATTAGAATTGTGTCCATGTCCCAATATTTATGGATCTGAATGTACTTTATCAAGAAACTATTTAGGCTTCAATGCTCCTAGCTAGGGTCGAAACAATTAATCAATTTTGAAAAAATAGTTGTCAACTATTTTCATAATTGATTAGCTGGTCAGCCAATTAGTTGGCCTGCATACAAAATACATTGTACATTGTTTACATATCAGGAAGTACAGTGAAGCACACATACAGCTTCAGTACAACCTCCATACATGTCAGTAAGTGCCTGAGAACTTGTGAATGTGTGAGGAGCAATGGCCTTATGGGGCACATAGTCCTGGGCAGAAGTTTTAGTTTACCTTGCTATAGGGGCACTCTATACTTTGCAGCTTCCAATTGGGGCGCTCTGAAGGCAGGAAGAGCCAGAAGCGTCAAAGGAGGACCCCAGAAGAGGAGAATCAGGGCTGCTCTGTGCAAAACCATTACACAGAGCAGGTATGTATAAACAGGTTTGTTGGGGAAATAAAAAACAAAAAAAAAAAAACCACACACACTTTAAAGATTGTGCAGAGAAAATCAGCATCTGAACCCAGAGAAGATGAAGGCTAATACACTGGAGGGTAAGACATTATAATGCACAAAACTGGCAAAAGTTTACTGTAATTACATTTAAAATTATATCCATAAAAAAAAAAAAAAAAAAGTCTCAGCTTTTAGTACTACTTTAATATAAAAGATTTATATTTTCCTTTCCACCTTTCATATAGCTTCATGTCTGAGTGCCGGTTCACACTTGTGCGATGCGGGAACGCTGCGAATATGCAGTGTGATCCCGCATCGCATCCGCACATCTGGCAGTTCCCACTGCCATATGCGATACGCAGGGGGTGTCAATTAAATGTTAAGGACACCCCCAGTTTGATCGCATATCGCAATGCGATCCGATTCTGTGCGAACTGTCAGATCACACAAGTGTGAACCACTGTGCGAGCAGATTCTGATACGGCTGAAAAAATGCCTCATGTGCGTGTTTGGTGCTGATACTGTGCGAATTCAGCCATACAAAGTGTATGGCTGAACTTGCATCCGCACATCAGATCGCATGTAATGAAGGAGCAGTGCGCTCTGAATTACATGCGATCTCGCAAGCCGCACAAATGTGAACCGGCACCGACTCCTAGTTAAAATGCCCATATATCCTACTTCTGGGTGTATTTATTATGATTTATATGATATAATCTATATTAGGACTTTCACTTTTTCACCGTATAAAGCTACAATCACATGTGGGCGTAGCGGATCACGGGCAGAATCAACACGATTCTGCCCGAGATCCAGAATCATTGCAAATCGTGGGACTCCTGTGCAATGCCCGTGATTTGCAATGGCACCCAAACCCTGTGCGATGTTGCCACGATTTTCACCTGCCGAATCGCGGTAACATCGCGCAAACAGAATCGCGGGATGCATGACGCACAAAAGCTCCTGTACCTTTTTGGGCATCATGCGATACTGTTTGTGCGATGTTACCGCAATTCGGCAGGCGGAAATCGCGGCAACATCGCACAGCGTTTGGGGTGCCATTGCAAATCACGGGCATCGCACAGGCGTCCCGCAATTTGCAATGATTCCGGATTCCAGGCAGAATCGCAGTGATTCTGCCCGTGATCCGCTACGCCCACATGTCAACGTAGCCTTAATGAACCCCTTATAGTAGCGGTTATCTGCTTTTTTTTTTTTACTATAAAAAAGGGCTAATAACCCCATTATGACAGATACAAAGAAAATAGCATGCCACTGCTACTAAACGGCATAGGCCTGGTTCACGACAACGCGTTTTTTGGTGCCTTAAACACACTACAGTTCATTTAACATGGTTTCCTATGGGACATGTTCACATCTATGCTTTTTTTAGCCGCTGCATATTTAGAAGGGTCAAGTATTTTTTTCAAAACTCAAAACTGCTTTATTGCCGCGATTTTCGGACTAGAATATTTATGCGAAAAATCTTTGTACATTCGCTGAAAGAAAGAATGTTTGAAAATATCACTTGCTTTTAACAAGGTTTTAAAATAAATGTAATTTTTGAATGAAAACCACATACACGGTCTGAAAATGAATTTGACCAAGAAGATTTCCATTTTGCTCTTTCGAATTTTCCCATCACTTTGGTCGAAAACGAACATCGATTTAACCCCACTAACAATTAGAAAATCGAACAAACTTTCTTGAAATAAATTTGTTTTGAAAGATGTTTTTTTTTTATGATTAGCATAAGTGACAGCAGGCACAGGTAGCATTCATCAAGCCACCAACATAGGACACATAATACACACACACACACAGATATTCACACTTTTTTTTTTACACTTTCCCAACACCACACTTTAAAGGTTATTATCTAATAGATTAATCGAAACAATCAGCCAACTAAATCGATTATGAAAATAGTTAGTTGCAGCCTTACTCTTAGGGCCCATTCACATTAGCGCGACTTGTCAGGCGACTTGTCAGCCTGACAAGTCGCGGTCGGTCGCGGTCCACTGAGTAGTGCAGGACCCGTTCTAATAGGAGTGACACAAGTCGCTCCGACTTAGAAAAAGGGTCCTGTACTACTTTGAGGCAACCTGGGAGCGACTTGCATAGACTTCCATTGTGTGAAGTCCCTGCAAGTCGCGCCGAAGTCGCGGTGCAGCGACTTCACAGGTCGCCCCCTGAAGTCGGATCGCCTCAGTGTGAACCGGCTCTTAGTGTCTTGTGAATCTCAGTAATTTTAGTAGCAAGACCTCATTGTGCGAGAGTTCCATGCTCATGAGAGGGACTTCGTGTCAAGATTTGTGCTTTAATTACTAGGCCTGACATAACTACATGGCTATTTTAATGAGTTCTACATAAATCAACTGAAACTTGGTCCCAAACGTCCCACAGCCCCAGTAGTGAGGAGAGGGGGGGGAGGGGGGTAGTGACAGGACAGAGGGGAACCCTGGGGTTGTGAGGGTCTGACCGTCCTAGGGAGGGGCCCACGTCCACCCCAAAATCTGCCAGGGGGGTGGGGGGACATTCACCCACCATACTAGGAACAGGCGGGCGCCATCCCCTGACAGAACCCCTCTGCTGAAGTGGGGGGGGCTGTCGGTCAATCGGAACGTCGCCCAGATCCGGCTTAGTTGCTTGTACATCTCACGGGAAGAAAATCCTGAGAAAAAGCTAACTAGAAAAAAAAAAAAAAACTATCTAGAAAGACCAGCAAGGAACTGGGTCCTTACTCCTGACTAGGCAGATTAAAACTGACATCCTATAGCAGGGAGAGCGGGTATACCCCCTGGGACTGCCCATAGGCAGAGCCAGAACTTTTCTGCCTAGTGTCCTACTCCTGTAGGGGGCAGTATAACCCTACTGATATGAAGATCAGAGACTGCGTCTGTCAATGAACGATCGAGAAAAAGCCTTTTTTTTTTTTACTTACTCGAGCCCATCCAGCGACGATGCAGAAGTGTCTCAACTGCCAGGGACTCTGCCTCCACATTGGCCGAGAGAGCAGCAGGGCGCCATTGGCTCCCACTGCTGTCAAATTCAGTAAGCCAAGAAAGAGGGGGAGGGGCCGGGTTGAAGCTCTGTCTTGACACAGGGAGCTGTGACTCGGCTCTGGTGCCCCCATAGCAAGCTGCATCCTGTGGGGGCACGCAACAGGAGGGGCCAGGAGTATCAAAGAGGGACCCGAGAAGAGGAAGATTCGAGCTGCTCTGTGCAAAACCAACTGCACAGAGAAGGGAAGTTGAACATGTTTATTTTTAACAAAAAAAAAAAAAAAAAAGCAACCACCACAAAGACTTTACAATCACTTTGAGGGATTTAATACTACTTTGGAATTGCATTGCTGAAAAGCAAAAACATCAAAACAGTTATTAGTTCTTGAAGAAGTCCTTTAAAAGATGCAAAACACAAACAATTAAAATGGAACATGACGTATGTGTTATGCAACGCATGCAGTTATTTGGAACAGGTTTTTTTGCAATCTGAAAATAAAATGGAAAACCTAAAGAAGGTTATGTAAATGAGTTTGTAAAATTTTCAAACAAAACTCCAAAACCTGTAGAAAACGGTGGGGTTAGGCTTATACATTATGCAAGTTATAGTTTATTACCCTAAAGTATTTGCAACTTTATTGAAGAAGTCCTTTTACATAATCCAAATTCTAGCTCCTAAGCAGTTATTACATAGAGATATTGCACAACACAAAATAATTACAAAGTGACAACAGAAATGGCAATAAAAAGGCTAAGGGGCGAGGCTGTTGCCTTTAACATTTAAATTTATACGACTTCTATAAAACTTGAACAGCTAATGCTCTAGTTCAGCTGAAGTTCTGGAGAGAGTGGGGGAAACTGAGCTTAAAACAGAGATTCTACCAGGTGTTCCTGTTGGGTATACTTCCTCCCATTTCCTGTTTGACACCAGCCACCTGGGCAGGAAGTGAGGAAATAGGGGGGGGGAAGGACTGAAGTTCTAACATTTCCATAACCTATCCAAAACTGAAAAAGAATGAAAAACCCATTGGCTGGCATTAGGGGCTTCATTTTGGCTGAACTCACCCACTGGCTCCCAACAGGTTTTGAAATCCAGTGGTATACAAACACACCCAGTATCGGATGTCTGGGTGTTCTTGTGAAGGTTTATTTGAAGCGCATTTGTTATAAGCATTTACACAGCATAAACAAAGGCACATGGCAGGAGTATACAGAACTTTCTAAGTCTGTCACTGATGAATGACCGGCATTCCCTAGCTTTCTCAAACTGTTTGAGAAAGCTGGGGAATGCCATCTTGCTGATTTACATGAACAGAGAGCCGGGGTTTTCTTACTTTACAGGTTACATATCAGCATGCTTTGTTAAAACTAAATGATGCATGATGCCCAATAAAGGCCCTTCGAGACTGCATGACAAATCATCAGCAGATACAGCCATCAGAAGAATATATATCTCTTTGTGTACGTATGTCTTAGCCTGTTACCCAGAAAACCTGCTGCAACAAGAAAAGTGGAGGGAAGACTATGAAATGTGTAGGGTGTTAATAAATGTATGCCTGACTGCATACCGACTACTCATGTAACATATCTTATTCAAGGAACCACTGAGCAAAGCAGGAGATAAAAGGACAAACTGTTGAAGTTTGATTTCTCAGCAGATTTTACAGCGGCTTGCAGCAGCAGCAGGAAAGGAATTTACCTTTATGGGGACAGGGAAGCTTTAACTTAATGCAATCTTGGCTAACTGATTTAACCTAATATATTAAAAAAAATCTCTACTAATGTGAGCCTTTAATATCTGCCAGGAGTCCAGCTTTAAACCAAAAAAAGTATCCTAAAAAGTTACGTACGTCCTGTAAACAGGAATGAGGCCCCTTCCACACTTGTGCGACTTGAAAGTCACGCGATTTAACCATGTTTTTATGCGATTTTGACTGGGCTTGAAGCAATACCTATTTGCGACCTCAAAACGCAAAAAAAAAAAAAAAAAAAAAAAAAAAAAAAAAAAAAAAAAGAAGGTCAAAGTAGTGCAGAGACTACTTTAAGTTGCACATATATGAACGGCATCATCAGAAATGGGCATCATCGGAAAACATGGCGAATGACATGTCGTGCAACTTTGATGTCCAAAGTTGCACGACAAGTTGCACAAGTGTGAAAGGGGCCTAAGACTGCATGTACATTTTCAACATCTGAATGATTGCTCAAACATAACAGGTAAAGTTTGCTGCAGAATGTTAGATCACTATACAATATGTGTAGTTAGGGAAAACAGAAGAGCAGAATAATCAGCTTTTGAGTTAAAAACAATATAGCCTCTTAAAATGTTAACTTAAAGCACATATTTTAAGAATATAGATGACTGTCATATACAGTGCTAATGAAAAGTAGCTAGAAGATTCATTCTGCTATACGGAGGGAACATCGGACTTAGAAAAACACTATAAAAACAAGGACATGAAATGAAAATGGAGAAATAAAAGGCTCGTACTGCGGCAAACATGTTACTGTGAAATGTCAGAATGTTGCTCCGAAGCTAGATGACATTAGGGGA
Organism: Pelophylax lessonae; assembly: GCF_965119305.1. Lineage (NCBI taxonomy): Eukaryota > Metazoa > Chordata > Amphibia > Anura > Ranidae > Pelophylax > Pelophylax lessonae. The sequence continues at coordinate 71,094,639 of NC_138777.1, forward strand.
TTCTCAGTCAACGGGGGCAGGTGGAGGCAAAGATTAGTCCATCAAATTCCAACAGAAAGCAGGTGCCTTGGAACAAGGAAAAACAAAAAACTGTGAAAAGTAGAACCACAAGTTCAGTTCTGTATGTGAGGCAAAGAGACTGTCGCTGAATACTAGAACTTGTCTCAGCACATAACTAAATAGGGAATAAAAACAGTGGCTGTAGAAATAAGTTGTCAACTAAGTGGGATGGTTTTAAAAAAGGACTAAACTTTTAAAATATATAGTATATAAAATTGCTTCACAAGCTTTTTTGTAATTTAACGGTATTAAATATGACCTTTTGCATCTAAATCTTTAGTTCTTGTAATTTTCTAAAAACCATTAAAAAAATTCAATGCAATATGGCAACCTGGAGGCTTTCTGCACAATGTTGGTGCAGATTGCACAATGCCTCCAGAAATGTCATTTCCTGCTTGTGTGATTGGCTCACCAAGTTTCTCAAATGTCTGCACTAAGGTACAGGTAACATTTTTGGCATCTTCCACTTGGTTTAGGGAAACTTTCTCCAACTTCGCTTCAGGACACTGTACGGTTAAGTACATGTTAGAGACGGTTCACATAGGGGCGACCCGACTTGCCGGGGCGACCTGTGAAGTCGCAGTGCACAGCGCGCACCGCGACCTCGGAGCGACATGCACGGACTTCATATCATTGAAGTCAATGCAGGTCGCTCAAGGTCGCCCCAAAGTAGTACAGGACCCTTTTTCTAAGTCGGAGCGACTTGTGTCGCTCCTATTAGAATGGGTCCTGTACTATTCAATGGCAGGCAACCCGCGGCGACTTGTCAGGCGACCAGGTCGCCTGACAAGTCGCCCCAGTGTGAACCGGCTCTTGGAGCTGCACGATCATAAAAAAAAAAAAAAAAAAAAAAAAAAAAACGATCTCGATTCACCCCTCCCTCACGATCTTAAAAACAGCATGTCCTCGATTCTTACAGAGCTGTTTCTGCTCACTCAAAGCTGTCAAAAAAAAAAAAATGCCTCTGGCAAATGTTTATCAAGCTTGTTAAGGCTGCTAGATCACTATAAAACAATGTTTTACAATTTATCATTTTGTTCTTTTCGATCAAAAGGAGAGCACTTTTTTTTTTAGCAGAGACCCTAGAGAATAAAATGGTGATCGTTGCAATCTTTTATGTCACACTGTATTCTGCGCAGAAGTCTTTCAAACGCAGTTTTTTGGGGGGAAAAAAAAAAACAAACAAAAAAAAAAACTAAAGCAGTAAAGTCAGCCCAATTTTTTTTTGTATTATCTAAAAGGTTACGCCGGGAATCGTGAGCTTTATGCCAAGAAAAAAAAAAACAAAAAAAAAACAAACATAGGGATTCTCATTTTACCCAGAATTGTGCAGCTCTAGTACATGTACAATTTCTATGACATATCACAATGTAGCGCCAATTATTTCTACATATACTAAATGTGATTCTGAAGTCTTTTGAAACAATGCACATATTCTTAAATAGATTTTTTTATAAAAAAAAAAAAGTAAGGCATACCCTGCCATAGCAGTTTTATTTTTTGACATGATACTCCAAGGGTTATCTACTGAAGGAATGAGGTTCCTCAACACTTTGAAAGTGCACCAGAACCAGCTATTTCTTCAGCTAAATCAGCGATTTCTTCAGAAAAAAACAAGGCAGGGATCTGCTAACAAATATTGTTAAAATCCTTGCAATGTACATTGAAGAATCAGATGGGATTGTGTTTTTTTTTTTTTTTTATTACAACAAAAGTGAGAATTACCCTTTACTGTAACCTGTGAAAAAAGGAAACGTGGGAGCTGCTGTTGCCAATCTGTAGGCTTAATTTTTGGCCATCCTTGTCCTCTCTCCAGTGAGTCAACGATCCAGATATTAAAAATGGGATTTTTGACTTACCGTAAAAAAAATTTCTCTGATGTTCATTGACGGACACAGCTCCTGATTCTTAACCATTAGGTTATACTGCCCCCTACAAAAGAAGAAACTAGGCAGGAAAAAGCTTGACTACGCCTATGCGTCAGTCCCAGGGGGTACACACACACACACACACACACACACACACACACACACCTATAGGCACTCAAGTTTTGTTACAAGCAGTGTCAGAAGAAAGCCAACACCAGAGGGGTGGGTGCTGTGTCCGTCAATGAACATCAGAGAAATGGATTTTACGGCAAGTCAAAAATCCCATTTTCCCTTTCATTGATGGACACAGCTCCGGATTCCTCTTAACCATTGGGGTGTCCCAAAGCAGTGTCAAACATGAGAGGTGGGAAATCGCAGAAAAAAATTCCCAAGAGCTAACCATAGGCAACATGGTACTCAACCATAAACTGGGGCTCACGTGAGAAAAAAAAAAATAAAAAATCCACCCTCAAAGAGGAGCAGGTCCTCTAAACAGCAGCCTGAAAAACATTGCAGCCAAAAGAAGCATCCACAAATACCAACACATCCACTTTACAAAAAACATGTAAAAGTGTGCATTGATGACCAGGTTGCTCCCTTGTAAACCTGCGTCACTGATGCTGGATGACGGAAAGCTTAGGAGACAATAAGCGCCCTAGTAGAGTGCACCTTGAGAGGGAACGGAGGAACCTGACCCTTGATGCACTAGGCCTGAACCACCCTCTGGATCCATCTGGAAATGGTCACAAAAGAAGCAGACAACCCTTTATAAAGTCTGTCTGTGAGCACAAAAGCGCCTGACTTCCGAAAAGACTCCGTAGCTGTCAGGTACACCCCAATTGCCCGAACCACAACCAAGGCAATTTCCTTCAGATCCTAATAGTGGTGCGCCAGATTAAGATAAGAAAAGAACAGTATATTCAATACTAATGTTCACAATCCAAAGAAATATTTAAAAGTTTTATACAAGTGTCCATATACAATTGCAATCATCCAGAGTGTCCATATGAAATAAATACAAAGTGCAGCTATCCAAAGTGTCCACATAGAAACGATCCAGTGTTTCCTAGTATACACCACCTGTGAGTGATACACAATCCCATCACCATGTGAAATGCTCTCTCACCTCCACTGTAGACCCGATCACAGGTCAGTAACAGCTTATATCTTTGCACAGAGATCCACAAACCCAGGGGGCTATTCCCAGCCCCTCACCTCCGGAGCGGATATAAGCTGTTACTGACCTGTGATCGGGTTTATAGTGGAGGTGAGAGACCATTTCACATGGTGATGGGATTTTGTGTATCACTCACAGGAGGTGTATACTAGGAAACACTGGATCGTTTCTATGTGGACACTTTGGATAGCTGCACTTTGTATTTATTTCATACGACACTCTGGATGATTGCACTTGTATATGGACACTTATTTAAGAGTTGTATACATTTCTTTGGATAGTGCACTATATATGTTGTGAACATTAGTATTGATATACACTGTTTCTTTTCTTATCTTAATCTGGCACACTATTATTTTGGATTTTAGTTTACATTGTGAGGTGTTGGCACAATTAAGTGTGTGCTGCCGGTCTATATTTAGTATTTTTGCACTATTTATTGCACTATTGATTTTGGCACAATTTATATTTTATATTTGTTGCACTACTGATTGATTTTGCATTTAGTAATCACTTTTGGTTGCGCTGATAGCCTTTTGACTCACAATTTCCTTCAGATGTTTAGGCCTGGGACACAGGGGAGGCCACACAATGTCTTCATTCAAATAGTCAGAGACCACCTTAGGAAGGAATTATGGACAGAGGCAAAGCACCACCATATCCTTGGGAATCACCATAAGGTGAACGACAGGATAACGCCGCCAGTCCGACACCCTGCGCGCAGAGGTGATAGCCACCAAAAGGCGGCCACCTTCTGGGGCAGCGAAGCAGGGAGCTGAAAGCACAAGGAGTGTGGCCAAAAATCGTTAAAGGAGAAAAAAAAAAAAAAAAAAGCCAAAACCAGATACCTGGCCCTTGATGGTACTCCAGGCCAATTACTGTTCAACCCCTCCGTTGAACGAACGTTAAGAGCCGATCCACCGAGGAGGGAGGATGAACCCTGAGAGACTCACAGCACGCAATGCATGTCTTCCACATATGATGGTAGATCTTCCTAGAAGTAGATTTCCAAGCTTTTAACAGCGTAGGAATCATCGACTCAGCAAACCTCCATCCTTCAGCACCTGGCATTCAACAGCCTAGCCGCCAAAGCCAGCGACTAAAGCAGGATGAAAGATTGGTCCTTGGGACAGCAGATCCTCCCTGAGAGGAAGTCCCCAAGGAGCATCGGCGACCAGCTGTACCAGATGGGCGTACTAAGACCAGCGAAGCCAGTCTGGAGCCACTAGAATGACCGGATTCCCTTCTGCCTGGATCCTGCACAGGAGTCGTGGCAGAAATTTGAGAGGCTGGAACGAATTGGTCAGCCCACCTTAGAATGCCAGCTACTTCCTAAGCCGCCAGGACACTTCTTGTGCCCCCTTGGTGATTGCCATTGCCGTGGTCTATATCATTGTCCGAATGAATTTGTACTGTACACCCCTGAAAACGAGGTTGTCTAATGAGCCAGACAGTCTGATCACTCGTAGTTCCAGTAGACTAAAATCGGCAGTCTGGACTCTGCTAGAGCCCAGACCCCCTGAGCACGTCTGTGCCGAGGACGCCTTTGACCCAGACAGGCTGGCATCTGTGTTGACACCCATCTAGTACAGGGGGAGAAAGGGTTTTCCCTGTTGAAGTGCAGAGAACCAAGCCACCTCTAGAGACTGTGGATCCGGTCCCATTTTACCAGAATCTCTTCAGCAGAAATCTTGTGTGGAACAGTGTAAACCGACTGCATCGAGGGTGGACACCCTCTGATGAACAACAGAAACTGAATTACCTCCTGCAAACTCTGGAGTTTTCCAGGAGGAAGAAACACTCCAGCTAAGGCCAAGTCAGACCCAGATAGTCCAGGTTTTGTGGACAGAACCAAAAGCAGACTCCTGAAGGTTCAGAATCCCAGCAAACTCCCTCAGAGTTCGCAGAGCAATCTCCAGTTGGCCTTCTGTGAGACTCCACTCACAGAAAATCGTCCAGGTACCCCAGTACGGCGATCCCCCACTGACTCAAACAATGCCAGCACCGAGGCCAACACTCCTATGAAGACCTGAGGAGCAGAGAGGAGATCAAGGTCAATGCCACAAACCGATAATACTCCATGCCCACGGCAAAACGGAGGAAGCGCTGGTGACCGGCACATATTAGAATGTGCAGGCAGGCGTCCTTGATTTCAATAGAAGAAGAAATTCCCCTGAGGTAGGGACACCACTACCATGTGAATGGACTCCATGCGGAACTTCTGTAATCAATCACACAAAGCAGTTTAGCGCCTTGAGGTCCAGGATCAGATGTACCTTGCCTTCCTTCCTGGGGACTGAAGGGAGGTTTGCGTAAAAACCCTGAAAAACTTTTTAAAGTCGGAACAATCACCCTTGAAGTAACAAGTCTTGCACTGCCCCAAAGAGAAGTGCAGGTTGGAAGGGAAGAACATTTCCGGGAGGATAAGACTGAACTTGATCTTGTTGTCTGACCCAATATCTTTGTGGACCCACTTGTCCTGTACCAGGGAGGTCCATAGATCCGGAAACCAGTGAAGGCGTTTCCCCCCCCTCCCCAGAAACGGGTGAAGGCAACCCTGCAGGCAGAGGCAGCCTTGTCCACAGGACTGGAAGAGCACGCTCGCGGCTTGCCAGAAAAGGTCCTCTTGGAACTTCTGGTGGAGGCCCTGACTTTTGACCCCTTGTCTTGAGACTCCGAGACTAAAATGCCTCTTATGAGCCAAGAATGGCCCAAATCTACAACGGGGCTCCTTACCCTTGGTAGCCTGCGGAAGAGTACTTCTGAGAGACCCTTAACTCGGTCATCCAGGGAAGCTCTAAACAGGCAATCCCCCTACAAGGGGGAGATCAGATAAGGCCTACATAGAAGTATGGTCCGCAGACCAGCAGTTCAGCCAGATAATACGCTGAAGAACCACTGTTGATGACAGTCGCATCCAAAAAGGCATCACAGATAAACTGTAGCCCCTGGACCAACTGATCCGCCAGCTCTGTAAAGGACGGGGGGGGGGGGGGGGGGGCGCGCGCGAGTGGTCCCCCCCCTCCTACCAGCCGACTCTTTAAAGGCCGGGGATTCCTCAACCGGAATTAAGGTAACTTTATTTAACCTTTAAACCGACGAGTCCACTACAGGTAGGACCGTCCACCTTTAAAAACGCAGTTATCCTCATAAGGACACTGCAAGAAAAAAAAAAAAGTGCTTTGGAACCACTGCGTTTTGCACAACCTCACTGTTTTGTGGCAATGGTTTCAAAGTGAGCGGAAAGGGAACACCCTTGCTGCTTTGGAGGGCCTGTGGGTGCCAAAAAGGGACTAGCGCATCCGACGCAGCATCAGCCGCAACCTCCGATTTTAAAGTCTCATGCACTGACACAAACCGCGCATCCACCAGCGCCTTTTCATGTGCAGGCTAGAGGAGCAGAGGAATCACCCTCATTATCTGAGCACTCAGGGTGCGTTGACGCAGACCCATTAGGGTCGCTACATACCAAGCTCACTCCGAAAACATCAGGTGAGGCCGCCACTGCGAACCCGCAAAGGGGGACACCGACCAAGGGCCCATGAATGATTCACGTACTGGACCCCGCAAAAAAAAAAAAAAAAACACACACAAGGGGTCACCCTCAGAGCCCTCCTTAGAGGGCATAATAGGAAATAGCCCCCTTAAAAAAGGGGCTGCCCACTGGGACAGGGATGCACAGGCAGGGTACCCTGATGGTCCTGCAGCGCTAAAAGGGGCAAGGCTATCATTCACATATGAAGTGCCCCCCACAGCGCCACCCCTTCAAAGACAGGCGCCAAGCTGACCAAATGGCCAAGCCGCAGCCTAAATTTGTGGAGGCCTAGCCTCAATTGCACGGATCCTCCGCTCAGCAGATGCTCAAAGGAAGAGCGGGGGCTTAAGCCAAGATAAGCATTGGGGCCATGACCACAACAAAGGCGCCCGACTCAGCCGCGGCCTAAACTTTTGTGGGTGCCCAGCTGCTTGGACGCGAGCCCTAGCGGAGCCGACCACCCAGGGGCAGCGGAGGGGGAATGCAGATGCTCAAACAGGAGGCAGTGGTCTTGGCCACCCTCACAGGGGCTGCCTCACAAAGTTTCCATTGAGTGGGCCGCAAAGCCACGGCCTAAATTTTTGGCCCGATACGGCTGCGTGAGGAGTGTACCCACAGATGCTATACCATTAGCTCCCCCAGCCCAACAACCGCTGCATGGAGCCCAGAAAGCATCCATGCCCTAGTCACCTACCCCCAAAATGGCAGGGAGCCTTGCTCAACCCCACCCCTATTAAACACCAGGAAAACCCAGTCAGCAGCAAATCGAACCAACTCCCCTTAAGAGCATGTGGCAACAGCCAGCTCATATTCTCACCGAGGGAGGAGTGGAGGGTCCAAAAGACCCAGTGACCACTAAAATTCTAGAGGGGCTGAGGGGAAAGGGGAACCCGGTAGTCCCACGTCCACCCCAAAACTCTTCAGGGGTAGTGGGGGGGATAGCTACTTACCACCCTAGAAACAGGGTGGACACCGCTCCGGACAGGACACCGCTTCATCGTAATCTGGGTGCTGCCGGCCAGGAGTAAATGCTACGACTCCGGTCGAAGCCAGTTTGTATGCACCCTCAAGAGACGTTTAACTCACAGGGCAGCCCCACGTCCAGTGGGGCTATGTCGCGGCTGACCTAGCATGGAGATGCGGTCTGCACACGCTCACTGTCTGGACTGGGGGGCCCTAAGGATCTAGATCAGGTATCCTTAAACTTCGGCCCTCCAGCTGCTGCGGAACTACACATCTCATGAGGCATTGTAAAACTCGGGCAGACATTCACAGACATGATTAGGCAGAATGGAAATTGCAGTACCTGAAAAACTGGATGTGCATAGTTTGAAGACCCCTGACCAAGAATATCCAGTTTATGGCCCAGTCCAGCACTTGATTGTAGATCACAGGAACCAAATAGGAGGAGGAAAAAATCCCATGTAAAAATAAAATAAACAGGACCAGAGATGCCAACAAGGAACTAGGTTCTGACTAGGCAGAGAAAAAAAAAAAAAAATGAGAGCCTATAGCTGAGTGGGTGTATACCCCCTGGCACTGCCCATGGGCATAGTCAAGATTTTTCCTGCCTAGTAGCCTACTCCTGTAGGGAGCAGTATAACTCAATGGTTAAGAATCAGGAGCTGTGTCCGTCAATGAAGGAAAGAGAAAACTGGATTTTTGTAAGAACTTACCGTAAAAGCCTTTTCTCTGAAGCGCATCGACAGACGCAGCTCATTATCTTCATGAATCATAGGGATTTCCAAAAGCAGCATCATGAGGGGTGGGAAACAACGCAGAAACAAAACGTAAGTCCCCAATAGCTAAATGTAGCCAACCAGGTAACATGGAGCTCAACCAGGAAAAAATGTAACCCTCAAACAAACTAAACCGAGTTCGCTTTTAAACTGCAGCCTGCAAAACCTTGCAGCCAAAGAAGCATCCACGGATGCCCACACCTACCTTGTAAAATATTGTGAACATATGCACAGACAACCAAGTTGCCTACTTGCAAACTTGTAGCACCGACGCCTGATGGCGAAAAGCCCAAGAGGCACTCAGTGTCTCGTAGAATGAGCCTTCACTGGGAAAGAAGGAACTTGACCCCTCAGTGAATAGGCCTGTACCACCATCTGCCTGATCCATCTGGAAACGGTCACAGGAGATGCAGCCAATCTCTTGCAGGGCCCATCAGTAAGGACAAAAAGCATTTGATTTTCTAAAGGACTCAGTGGTCTCTAAATAAACCCTAATCGCCCGAACCACATCCAAAGAATGCAAGGCATACTCCTTAGGAGGCTGAGGTTTAGGGCAAAGTGAAAGCAACATAATGTCTTCCTTTCAGATGAAAATTAGAAACCACCTTAGGAAGGAATGACTTATTAGGTCGAAGTACCACCAGATAAGGTGAGAGGCAAGACAATGCCGCCAATTCAGATACCCTGCGGAAATGATCGCCACCAAAAAAGCAACCTTCTGAGACAAAGAAAGCAGCAAAATCCTCCTTTTGAAAAAATTCAGGAGCTTTTGAAGAAGAACAGATTAACACCAGATTTACATCCCACGGAGGCAACGGGAATCACCTCGGAGAAGCCATACTGGATAAAAGTCCAGATTAAGTCATGCATGGCCAAAGGGGCGTTGAAAATATATAGCCAAAGCCGAAACTTGGCCTTTGATAGTACCCAAAGCCAGCCGCTGTTCAACCCTTTCTGCAAAAAGGCCAAAACCTTAGCGATTGAAAAACAAGCGAGGGTGCACCTTCATCGATTCACACCATGAAACATACTATTTCCACGTACGATGGTAGATCTTCCTGGAAGTGGACTTCCTAGCCTTCAAGAGTGTAGGAATCACACAGTATGAAAGACCCCCATCTCTCAACACCTGACTTTCAACAGCCATGGCATTAAAGCCAACGACTGTAAAGCTGGATGCAAGATCGGACCTTGAGACAGCAGATCTTCCCTGAGAGGGAGTCTCCAAGGGGTATCAGCGACCAGCCTTATCAGGTCTGCATACCAAGACTGGCGAGGCCAATCAGGAGCCACCAGAATGACTGCAATGTTTTTCACTTCTGCTGAGGCTTCCGCGCTGGATAGGAGTGTCAATGGGGGGAAATGCATAAGTGAGCCGATACCAACCCCAAGGAGCCACCAGTGCGCCTGTGGCGTCAGCCAGAGGATCTCGAGACCTGGCTATGGAATCTCTGCACCTTCTTGAGGCGAGAGGCAAACAGATCGACCTCAGGAGTCCCCCACCGAACACACAGGAGGCGGAACACCTCCGGGTGTAGGGATGACTCCCCTTGATCCAACACCTGACGACTCAGGTAAACCGCCTGCCAGTTTTCCACACCTGGAATGTGTACAGCAGAAAGGGCTGGAACAAAGCTTTCCGCCAAGGCCGGAATCTCAGCCACCTCCTTGGCCTCCAAGACACTCTTGGTCCCCCCCTGGTGATTGATTTAAGCCACAGCCATGGCATTGTCTGATTGAATTCGAACCGGACAACCTTGCAGACGAATCAGCCAATGACTAAAACAAAGCTTTATCGCTCTGAGCTCCAAAACATTTATCAGAGGTTTTGACTCTCCATCGTCCAGGTACCCTGGGCACAGAGCTTCCCCAGTAACCAGCCCAACAGACTGGCGTCTGTGGTTACCACCGTCCAAGACAACGGAAGGAATGACTTGCCCTGGCGCAGTGCTGGAGACTGAATCCACCACAACAGAGCAGATTGTGTCGTGGCTCAACTGAATCACAGAATCCAAAAGGACTTTGGATCCTTGTTCCATTTTACAAGAATCTCCCTTGCAAGGGCCTTGTATGGAACTGAGAAAATGGAACCGCCTCGAAGGTCAATACCATCAGACCTAAGGCTCGCATGCAACTTGTAGAGAGAAAAGATTATTGTCCAACAACTGGATCGCCCCCTGCAACTTTAGCAGCTTGTCCGGGGGAAGAAAAACCCTTGCAAAGGCTGAATCCAGAGTCAAGCCCAGATAATCTAGTCTCGGAAACGGAGTCAGCGCAGATTTCTTGAAAATGGATGTTCCAATCGAACTCCTGCAGAGTTGTGACTGTGATCGCCAGATCCCCCAACTGAATGAGAGTCCGCTCTCAACAGATCATCCAGGTACCCCAGTACTGAAAACTCACGCCGGCCTTGGTAAACACTCTTGAAGCGAAGAAGAGACCAAAGGTTAACTCCACAAATTGATAATGATCCTCTGCTACACCTAAGCGAAGAAACTGCTGGTGTCCAGCGTAGATCGGGATGTGTAGATTTGGGTCCTTGATATCTATGGAGGCTAAGAAATCTCCCTGATGCAGAGACCCTACTACTGTGCCGATGGACTCCATCCAAAACCTCTGTACCCGCACAAAGTGGTTCAGGGCCTTGGGATCCAGGATGGGCCGCACCTTGCCTTCTTTTCTGAGCACGGTGAAAGGAGGTACAGAGTTCCTGAAAGAATCAAAGAGGTTCCCCCCCCCAGACTTGGGTACTTGGGTGAGGGTGCCCCTTCATGCAGTCCAGATTGACTGGACTTAGATTTTCCCAACCTTGGCTTTTTGGAACCCCCAAAACTTTTCAAGGCGCCGCGACCCGGAGGCATGAAAAAGATGTTTGTGAGCAGTTAAGGAAGGCCCCCCGCCTGGTTCTCGCGGCGCCTTGCCCTTAGAGGATTGGGGCAGATTAGTGCACTTACCCCTTGCGATACCTTTGATCAACTCGTCCAGGGAGGATCCAAATGCCTCTCCCCTGTAAAAGGAAGATCAGTCACAGCCTTCTTAGAAAGCCTGGTCAGCCGACCGGCATTTTAGCCCTACCGTGCGCCTAACAGCAATCCCCACTGCTGACGTTCTGGCCACTAACAAAGCTGAGTCCAGGGACATATCACACACGAACACCAGGGCTTGGGTAAAATGGTCTATTAGTTACAGTACCGCAGGGGGAAGCCATGCCGTTTCCAAGTTACTTTTCAGTAACTTCATCCATTCAGTAGCAGTATACGCTACTAAAACATTCACAAAAGGTAGCCTTTAACATGTGACCTGCCACCACATGTAAATGGCAGGACAAGGATCTCACCCTTCTATCGACAGGATCCGGAAAGGTTGGAGACTCTTCCACCACTGGTACCAGTCTTTATTCAACCTGGCCACCGGAGAATCCATTTTCAGTGGTACAGTCCACATATTGGACGCCGCCTACGTAAAAGGATAACGGCGTGCAAAATGCTTAGGCACCAACATGTGATTAATGCATCGCCATTGTTCAACCACAATAGTATGAAAAAAATCTGGACAAGGGAATACCTTGCCCGATTTACGGGATTTGTGGGAGCCAAAAGACACCTGCGTATCTGATGCTGTAGGTTCATCAGTCAATTTTAGGGTTTCCCACACAGAAACTATCAGGGCTTCCACCAATGAGTGTTCCCACGTGTCGGCTGATGAGGACAGGTCCTCTGCACTGTCAGAATGTGAAGACACCGACCCCTCAAGGTGGTCTGCGTCCGCGACAACCATATCTGTCTCAGAATCCGAAGACCCTGCCGATGGAGGTGAGGGCGGAGGAAGTTTGCGGCTGGCAGCACCAGAAATTACAAAATCCACTTTTGACATCAGGCTTTGCAAAAAAAAAAAACTGCAATTTCTGGCTGCCACTGAACCCGAGGGTCCCGCAGTTGCTGCCAGGGGGTCTGCAGGTTAATTTTTATCCTGGGACTGCATTGCTGAAATAAAAAAATTTTGTTTAATATCCCTTTAAGACCGCGAAAAACGCAGTACCACCACTATTACTGCGGATTCACAATCCCCGATTGTTATGTAATAGAGCAGAAGAGGAAAAAACCCACAGGGAAAGCCAGGAATGTTACCAGACCACAGAGAAGCATCCAGCCTGATCAGGGTAAAAACGAAACTAACACTGTCTGCACAGGAAGAGGAAGAAGCTCTGCCTCCATCATTCTAAGCCATGGCGCATGCCTTTCCATCTCACGGACCTCAAGAAAACGGCCGCTCATACAAATGGGGAAGTATAGAAAATGGCTAATTGGAACATAATGCACCACAGCAAAATGGCAGTCCCCACGGCACGCCATGCAGTCTCCAGGACCCCCCCCCCCCCCAAAGGGATCCCAGAACAATAGGCATCTAAAGGTCCCTATCCAGGGATCCATCCTGGACAATCCATCTCCAACAAAAGCTCCATAACGGCTGCATTACTTACGCCTAGTGCCTATCCCTAGGAGGAGAAGCATAACCCTATGAGTCATGAAGATAAAGAGCTGCATCTTTTGAACAATCGAGAATTTTTTTTTTTTTTTTTTTTTTTTTTTTTTTTTAAAGATTTCCAGACATTTGATCATCTTTGATTAATGACTCTCCATGTACTTAAGCAAGGATCCCAAAATAATACACCTTGAAAAATAAGAATGTTACAATAGCAGTTTCCACATGCCTACTCCAAAGGCATCTTTTCAGCTGTATTGGGCTCCAAGTGTCTGCCTAAGACCACTAGCAGGTCAAACTAAAACGACTTGTCAAAAGGTCAGAGGGAAATTGCTATCAAGTGTGATGCCCAATTTCTGACAATAAGTATGGTTTTCCCACCCCAGGAAATGTCAGCTATTGACTAGCCATTCTACCCCCTTTCCAACTTCATTGCTATAAATGCAGTCTGGAGAGCCAAGCATGTTTATGCTTCAATCTGCTGGGCCAAAGAAAAAAGTAAACATGCAATATACTCATGTTCACGAGCCAATAAAGTGTGTACTCCTTTTCATCCAACTAGAAACCATAAATGTTCGTAACGCAAACTTGTGTAAAAAAAAAAAAACCACTACCAGCTGACAATACAAGTTCTCAGTAGGTACCTTTCTCTACAGTTGCTGCCTATAGCTAATCCGAAAAAAAAAAACTGATTAAGACATAACCCTAGTCCCCATCCGACAATTTAATACATAGAGCCCAACATTAAATCTAAAAAAAATCCACAATGTTTTCATTTACGGGTGAGTAAATGCACTTAGCAACAATAAGAACTCAGAATTAGATTTGTATGGCAGCGCTTTAGCATGCAGCGCTAAGCAAACAAATGCTGAATTAAAATGGTACCTGCTTAACAGCTTTTGTCAGCCATTAGAAAAAGCCATTACTTTACTTTGAAGAGCAAACAGCTCACCCTGCACACCATCTTCAGACCAGTTTAGTAATAGCGATTCTACTAAATTTTCTCCTATGTGGCAAAGCTCCTGTATCAAAAAAATCGTTCAAAAGGATTCTGTGGCTAAAGCCGAGGCATATGCAGACTCCGAACAGCTTTCGGTGGGGAAACATCGCTTGTCAGGGGTAGGTAGTATAAGCTACAAATTAGAAAAAAATAGCAGGATGGGGGTTTATCCAACATGCATATCCCAAAGGCACGTGTACGAATGATGCATGCAGTACTAAAAGTGTGATTAGTAGAATATTTGATGGATATGACATGTTAATGAATGGAGACAGATTTTCTGTACAATAGGCAAACAATTGTTTGATACCGCAACTTAAGAGATAAGGGGATACTAAACTATTTTCTATACCTCATTTCCCATTGAGTTTATAGAGAAAAGAAAAAAATTACACAGTACACATTTGTAGTTTTTTAAAAAAAAAAACAAAAAAAAAACTATTAACTCACCTGATAAAAAGGTAAAATATTAAGAAAATAAAACCACACTTTGCTCCTTCAACTTCTGGCCCATTACAGGGTATCCCGACTACATTAAAAGGCAAAATTTCTTCAGGACGGTAATCTGAGGGAACAAAAAAAACAAGTGACCATGATGCAAATATTTAAAATACTAAAGCCACCAAAAAAACTTAAGTGCTGGATAGATACCAGGAACTTCCTGGACTCCAACAAGGCATACCGTTCTATTCCGCAAACTCATACATTCCTGCCACTTATTCCATATAGTCTAAAAGCATCTACACATCCAACAATATGCTAAAGTGCTGAACACATCCCTACTTTTCCTGTAAAAATTCAAGCTTGGCCCTAACCCCTTCCTGCCTTATAAGCCCCCTCTATTGCACAAGAACAGAGTAAGCTTCTGCTCCATCACTATCCAATCCGTTTGCGGATATCTCAATGACAAAGCTTTATGGAACAAGTACAGAAATTCAAGGCTTAATTGCTTGTGCTGTCTGGCTGGCAAGCCTGGGCCACATGACTGGCTGAACATAACTATACATGCTTTGGTTGTTAGGGCTCATGCACACAGGAGGTTTAAAAAAACGCCAGCGCTGTCTGGAAAAAGCAGCATTAAAAATGTGCTTTTAGCCGCATTTTTGAATAGTTTTTATGCAAGTTTTAGTGTTAGTGTTTTTACAGTAAACGCATTCCCTAAAATAAAAAAAAAAAAAAAAAAAAAAAAATAAAAAAAACCACGCCAAAAAAATCCAAACGCAGCTAAAAGCTTGTTACAGCATTTAGCCACATTTTTAATTTTTACAACCAAACCTCTGCTTCAGGACACACTGGCAGTCTTTACTGTCACTAAACGTTTATGCCTCCAAACTCCTCTGAAAGTTTGTGCGTGCATGGACACATAGGCTAAAATATAGAGTTCAGAGGCAGAAAAAAAAAAAACCCAAACACGCCCCTAAAAGCAGCTGCAAAAACGTCCTATGTGCATGAGCCCTTAAAGTGGAGTTCCACCCATTTTTAATAACTTGGATTACATAGATGTATGTAATCCCCTTTAAAACTACTTTTACCAATGGAAACTTTTTTTTTTTTTGCTAGGAAATGCCTTACTTTCTTCTTTATTCATTCTCTCCTCACTTCCGGGTCCAGCCGCCAATCGGCGATTACGTCATTCGGCGATCCGCAAGGGCTGCTGGGATGTATCTCATGGAATGAAATCTGGCATTATTACACAGGTGTCGTGAGCTGTACTGTATGTTTTGGATTGAGGCCGTGCTCTTACCCGCCTCCGCCCTGCCTCCTCTCAGTGAGCGAGGACTGAAAGCATTATATCCTCACTGAGCTCACTGAGAGGAGGCGGGGCGGAGGCGGGTAAGAGCACGGCCTCAATCCCATACAAAGTACAGCTCAGGACACCTGTGTAATAATGCAAGATTTCATTCCATGAGATACATCCCAGCAGCCCTTGCGAATCGCGGAATGGCGTAATCGATCAGCGGAAGGACCCGGAAGTGAGGAGAGGATGAATAAAGAAGAAAATAAGGTATTTCCTAGCAGGAAAAAAAAAAGTTTCCATTGGTACAAGTAGTTTTAAAAGGGGATTACATAAATCTAAAATTACTAAAATGGGTGGAACTCCACTTTAAGATTGTATCTATATATGTATAATTAAAAATTTGCCTAGAGATCAGCTTTAAACCCTTTCGCTGTAAGGCCCTATGCTCGACTTCAATCAGCTGGGCAGACCATTTTTGCATCACTTAAAAGTTTTCCCTTACAGCTTTCAGAGTTTGTAAAAACCCTGCAATAATTGCACAAAATGTTCATCAAATTGCAATTTTCACTAAAAATCACTAAAATCATTAGTGCGCACAAACACAATCTAACTTACAAAATTCCTGCCAAATTGCTACTAAAGCATTGTTCACATGAAGCATATTAAAGTGTATGCTCTTGGAGGGCCAGGTTTACCTGCACAGGGATGTATAGGTGTTTCTTGCATCCCCATGCAGGCAGTCCCATTTAGGTCAATCGGGATGCTAAGGGATATGCACCCTGATCTACGTGAATGTCAAATTAGTTGGCAGTTCGCGCCGTTGCTACATCCAAAACCACATCCATGGGACTGCCTGCACGGAACACCTGTTCATCTCTGTACAGGTTACCACAGCCTTGAAAAGGGTGCACGCTGTTTAAACAAGGCCTTAGGCCCCTTTCACAGAAGACTGATCAGGTCCACCTGTGTTTCTCAGGCAGACCTCATCAGACCACCCATTGTTCTCCATGGAGAGGCAAATGTAAGTCATGTTTCCGTTTACACCCGCCTGAACTTGTTCCGATCTGCCAAAAACAGACACATGGGGGATCAGGCTGACCGGCTTGATGGAGTTCCCTCCATGTGAAAGGGGCCTTACTAGTCACAAATTTTTTACAACCCCCCCCCCCCCCCCAATTATATTTTTTTATATTTTGTACTGTTTTTGATCTTTGGCGAGAGAGGTCCAAACAGACCCCCGATGTCTCTTTTTTGAGACAGAAAGGGAGTGAAGACAAGTCCCCTTCTCTGCAGCACATTACATAAATGAACCTATAGAGACTGCAATTCATTCATAAACTGACACATTCAGTAGTAAACACGGTTTACTATGCTCAGTTATCACCGGACACAGGAGCAATCTGTCGTGATCGATGCCTGTATACACTGTATTGAAGGGAGGGTGCCAACCAGCCCACCCAGCCTGAAATCTTGCCGGAGCCAAGTGCCAGCCAGCAGCTGGGGGGGGAGGGAGAAGCGGAGAGGTGGGAGATGGGCGCTGTTTGGGGGACACATGGTTTTATCACCTCTAAGCCCCTGCAGCACCTGAAGCTGGTGGGAGTGGCAGAGGGGGGAAGCTGGCTTCATTGAAATTACCATGAGCATACAGGCCTGGCCGTTAATAGGTTAAACTAGATTTCCACTTTTTCAACTATAATAGCTTCTACTTACATATATTTGTTACATGTTACCATTCATAGTATAATCCATTTAAAAATTGCTGTTAACTTGCTCTCTTCTGAAAAACTATAAAAAAAAAAAAAAAAAAAAAAAAAAAAAACATACATACATACATACATACATACATACATACATACATACATACAGCTCCCTACAGCAGTAGGACACTAGGCAGGAAAAAGCTCGACTAAGTCTATGGGGCAGTCCTAGGAGGTATACTCCCACTTTTACCTATAGGCACTCAGTTTTGTGCCAAGCAGTGTCAGAAGAAAGCCAACTCCAGAGGGGTGGGAGCTGTGTCCATCAATGATCAGAGAAATGAATTTTACCGCAAGTCAGAAATCCCATTTTCTCTTCCGTTCATTGATGGACAGCTCTTGATTCTTCTGGACACAGCTCTTGATTCTTCTTAACCAATGGGACGTCCCAAAGCAGCGTCAAACATGAGGGGTGGGAACAGTAAGAAAAAATTCCCCAAGGCTAAACTGTAGCCAACCAGGTAACATGGAGCTCAAACCATAAACAACTGGAGCTCACCTGAAAAAAAAAAAAAAAAAAAAAAAAAAAAAAAAAAAAACGCAATACACCCTCAAAGAGGACCAGGTAAACAGCAGCCTGCAAAACATTGAAGCATCTGCAGATGCCAACACATCCACCTTAAAAAGTTGTGAAAGTGTGCACAGACGACCAAGAGGCAGCCTTGCAAACCTGCAGCACTGACGCCAGATGATGGAAGGCCCAGGAGGCACTAAGCACCTGAGTAACAGGGAAAAGAGGAAATTGACCTTTAATTGAATAGGCCTGAATCAGTCTGATCCATCTGGAAATGGTCACAGCAGAAGCAGCCAACCCTTTCCGATGTCCATCCATGAGTACAAATAGTGATTTTAAGACTCTGTAGCTGCCAAGTACACCGATTGCTTTGCATTCTCTGGATGTGGTTCGGGCAATTTCCTTAGAATGTTTAGGCCTGGGGCATAGGGAAGGCAACAAGCTCTTCATTCAAATGGAAAAATCAGACAACCTTTGCAAGGAACAGACAGGAAGGAAGAACCACCTTATCTCTGTGAACCACCAGTTAAGGTGGACAAGACACCGCCGCCAGCTCCGACATCTTGCGCGCATAAGTAACAGCCACCAAAAAGGCCACCTTCTGGGACATAGTAAGCCAGGAAACCTCCTAAAAACATTTGAAGGGAGGTTTCTGAAGAACTGACAGCACCAAATTGAGGTCATGCGGTGGAAATATAGACCGCACTGGGGGAGGAGCCAAGTGTCGAACGCCCTGGATAAAAAAAAAAAAAAAAAAAAAAAAAAAAAAAAAAGGGCGCACCAAGAAGTGTGGCCAATGGACGATGAAAGAAAATCACTAAGGCTGAAACCTGGTCCTTAAAACCCCCTATTGGAGGAAAGCCAAAATCAGTCACCAAAAAAGGAGCGGGGGGGGGGGGGGGGGGGGGCCCAAAGACTCAAAGGACGCAATGTACGTCTTTCAGGAGGTACATTTTCTAGCCTCAACAGTGTAGTAGTAATGACTGATTCAGACAAACCTCTATCCTTCAGCCAAGCTGTTAAAGCCAGCAACTGTAAGATGGAAGATCAGCCCTTGAGACAGCAGGAAGGCGCAAATCAGACGATACTGGCTCTAAGGAGCCATTTAGGCATCGGCTAGAGGTTCCCGAGACCATGCCACAAACCTCTGTACCTCCATGTTGAGATGAGAGGCCAAAAAGGTCCACCACAGGGAGTACCCCACCGGAGACAACTGATGAAAAACCTCTGGATGAAGCAACCATTCCCCATGGTCCAACGCGTGTCAACAGATAATCCGGTTGCCAATTTTCTACCCCTGGAATGTGTACAGCAGGGAAGGCTGGAACTAATCCTTCTGCCCACGACCATGACACTTCTTGTGCCTCCTTGGTTGACATAGGCCACGGCATGGTCCGATTGAATGCGTACCGGACACCCCTTAAGACTAATTGTCCATTGATCCAGACAAAGTCTGATCGCTCGGAGCTCCAGTACATTGAACAGCAGTCTGGACTCTTCCAGAGTCCAGACTCCCTGAGCACATTCTGTGTTGAGGACACCTCCCCACCCAGACAAGCTGGCATCCGTAGTGACAACCGTCCAGTACACAGTACAGGTGGGAGAAAGTATTTTCCATGTCGAAGTGCCAGAGAACGAAGGCATCAGATCAGGGACCCCTTCGTACCTCGGCTCAACAGGACCAGATTGTCTAGAGACTGAAGATTGTCGCATTTCACCAGGATACCCTTTTGCAGAGATCTCGTGTGGAACTGTGCAAACCAACCTGAAGGCAGACATCAGGTCCAGCACCCGCATGCAAGCCCGGAGGGACGACCGTCTGCTGGACAACAGAAGCTGGATTGCCTCCTGCAATTTCTGGAGTTTTTCCATAAGAAGAAACACTCGGCTGAGGCCGAGACCAGAGTCAAACCCAAATAGTCCAGTCTTGTGGAGAGAACCAGAGCAGACTTCCGAAGGTTCAGAATCCAACCCAACTCCTGCAGAGTTTGCAGAGTAATCTCCAAGTTGTCCATCAGAGCAGTCGGAGACTCCGCTCGCAGAAGATAGTCCAGGTACCCAAGTACTGCCATTCCCCACTGGCACAACAATGCTAGTACTGGGGCCAACACTTGTGAGGACACAAGGAGTGGAGGCGAGACCAAGGGTAACGCCGCAAATGGATAATGCTCCTTGCCCACGGCAAAGCAGAAGAATCGCTGATGACCGGCACATATGGGAATGCGAAGGTAGGATAGAAACAAGAAAATCCCCCTGATGCAGGGACGTCACTACCCTGCGAATGGACCGCATTTGGAAATTCTGTACCTGTATAAAGCAGTTTAGGTCCAGAATTGGACATACCTTGCCTTCCTTCCTGGGAACTGTAAAACAGGTTTGAGTAAAACCCCTGAAAACGTTCCAAAGTCAGAACTGGTACAATCACCCCCTTGAACAAGTCTAGTACTGCCCCAGAGACCCCCTAAAGCGATCTGAAGACAAGCGCAGGTTGGAAAAGAACCTTTCCGGAGGAGGAGACCGAAACTCGATGTTGTAGCCAGACCGAATGACTTCGTAGACCCACTCATCCTTTACTAGGGAAGTCCACGGATCCGAAAACCAGCGAAGACATCCCCCCCACCCAAGATACAGGAGAGGACGTCCCTTCATGCATAGGAAGCCTTGTCCGCAGGTCTGGAAGAGTCCGCTCATGGCTTTCCAGACCAGGTCCTCTTGGAGTCTCCAGTGGATGCTCTAAAGGGTTTAGATCCCTTGTCTTGACACCCTGACGAAAATGCCTCTTTTGAGCCAAGAATGGCCTAAGTCTAGGACGGGGCTCCTTGCCCTTGGAAGTCTGCGGAAGAAGAGTTCTCCAACCCCCCCCCCCCCCCGGCGAGGCCCTAATGAGGTTATCCAAGGAAGCTCCGAAGGCCTTTTTAGAAGTCTGATCCGCAGACCAGCATTTCAGCCAGATACAACACTGAAGGACCACTGCTGAGACAAACAGTCTGGAAATCAAAAGGAGTCACATTCAACAAGGCATTACAAACTGACGTCAGTCGTAGGAGGAAACGTGTCAGAGAGGAGCGCAGCAACGTCACGATCCATCGCAGCGGAGTGCACTGCAGGCAGCCTCGGTTCACCAACATTTCTCTCCGGTACTAATGTCATTGATGCTAATTACAAGTCGACATACTGCAAGTGCATACCTTTCCTTTATTTAACGTTGTTGGAAGTATTACAATATCAGCTGTTTTCTTTTCTTGGCCACCGGGGTGACTACATCTAAGGACCAGATCTTAGAGATCCATTCATTCCAGGGAACAGGACAAGCTGCCAATGCAGACGTCATTCACCTTTCCATGCCTACAATCATTTACCATCTGGTAAGAGGCTGACCTACTCTTTTCTGGAGAGAGGGTTTAGAGGGTGTTCCTATCTTTCCTGGTTACTATATAGGATCCGATAACACATACGCCCTTGTGTTATTTTCATCTGGTAAGGGGCTTATCCAATCACAGTGGAGGTTTCACTGCCCACATCCATTTTGGATTTTTGCACTCTTGGATTTTCTTCACATGTATGTCAGTGGAACATGATTTTGGACAAGCATTCACTTATCTTTTATGGACTCACAATTTTGATACTTATAAGATTGTTTGTCACTTTGATTTTAAACTTTTATTGATTGCTTATTTGTCAATATTCAGTGGAAGGGTTTGTTCTGTTATACCTGAAGGGTTTCACATGTACTGTTACTTTAAGGCTGACTCCACCCAGGAGTGATGACTAGGGTCAAGGGGCAGAGTGGCCATCATAGAGACATGTAAGAGATGCATTGATATACAGAGCTGCCCTGTAATGCATGTTGGAGTGTACAGTGAGTCCTGACTAAACATCCGTTGTTCCAGATCAGAGTCCTGTGTCTCTCACAACACGGAGAATAGAACAGTGGCGACGAGGATGGGATTTACAAGGTTACTATCCGTGTGAGAAAAGAAAAGAAAAAAAACTCTGCATTGTCAGCTGGATACAAACACCCACAGAGCCCAGCAGGAAAATGTAATTGATTGGGACATTAAGTGAATTTGATGGAGAACAGACAGACTGGAATCGAGAGACTGGAACAGTATTTTTGTGCAAATGCCATCCCAGGCGACAGGCAAGTAGCAGTATTTCTGACAGTGGTTGGTGCTAGGACCTATATGACACTCTTAGGGATCTCCTTTTCCCTGAAAAACCAGCAACGAAGACTTTGGCAGAGCTCCTGACACTGTTAGGGAATCACTTCCAGCCTAAAACACTAGAGAATGCAGAGAGATTCAGGTTCTATCAGCGGCAGCAACAGCCGGGTGAAGATATTAAGGCTTATGTGCTCGCCCTTCGCAGACTAGCCTCAACCTGTTCTTTTGGGAAGTACTTACCGACTGCACTGAGGGATAAGTTTGTCATGGGACTAAATGGTGAGTCTAGCCAAAAGAGACTGTTAACAGAGAAAGACCTTATACCTTATACTAGCCCATTATGTGTAACTTACCTTAGAACGAAGCCCCCACACGGACCCCCGGACATCGCTGCGGGCGCTGCCATGATCCCTCGCCGTCTCTTCCGGGTTCGGCGGCTTCGGCGCGGTGATTGGATGGAAGAGACGGCTCCGGCGCGATGATTGGCCGGAGGCGCGATGACGTCACTCGCGCGCATGCGCGCGGGGGTGATTTTCCGGCAAGCTCCTGGCAAGTTAATTAAAGGTCCCCCCGGACCTTCAGAGCGCATGCGCCGCTCGCGAGAGCGGCTGCATGCACTGTAAATATCTCCTAAACCATGCCGGTTTAGGAGATATTATTTGTACCTACAGGTAAGGCTCCATGTACACGGGACGTTGTTAAAAGTCCCTTTGAATGCTGGAATTTTTAGGACGTTTGAAACGTCCGTTCGGTCGCGTTTGTACCCGCGTTTAGCAGCGTTTGCGTTTAGAAGCGTTCCTAGAGGTCAAAAAAATTATTCTCCTTTAAAATGGAAAAACGCGAACGCTTAACGCGGGTCATCGCGTTCAGACGCGTTTGTGCGTTTGAAACGCTGGGAAACACGTTCGAATGCAAATAATTGCGTTCTAAAAACAGTCCCTGAACGCAACTGCCTGCAAATGACTGTAAACGACCTGGTGTACATGGACAGATAAGATAAAATGTAGATGGGTTCAGGGGCTTCTAAAAAAAACGCCCAACTGCTCCTAAACGGCCATTTCCAGCGTCCCGTGTACATGGAGCCTAAGCCTTATTATAGGCTTACCTGTAGGTAAAAGTGTCAAAAAGCGGGATACTACCGCTTTAAAGAGGAAGTTTTTAGAGCAGCAGTCAAGCCAACAGCCGCAAACTGTAAATATAGACCCCTCACCAAGCTGGGAGTCAGCTTGCTACCGTTGTGGGAATACAGACCATGATCACAAAGTCTGCGGGTTTGAGGATCAGTTCTGTCATAATTGTGGTAAGGCAGGCCATCTGAAACGAGTCTGCCGTAGTAAGAAGGTGCGAAATAAACAACCTCTGAACACCAGGACAAAGGCATATATGTGGGAAGATATACATCTTCATCTGAATCAGAGGATGAGGAAGTGCTCTACAGATTACACAGATACATCATATGCATTCAGCACCCTTAGCAATGACTGTAGAGGTAACCGTGGAAGGAAAGAAACGCAAGATGGATGTAGACACAGGAGCAGCAGTTTCAGTTATCACCCAGAAACAATGGAGAAAACTTCTGATCCAAAAAACTGTCCGTCCAACACCAAACTGCAGACATACTCAAAGCAGATACTCCACCCACTGGGGTACGTGAAAGTACAGGTATCCTACAAGGGTCATACGAAGAGAATGCCATTATATATCCTAGAACATGGGGGACCCCCTCTCTTTGGGAAGAGACTGGATTGCTCACTTTGGCATGCCAGACATCGCCATAAACCCCTGCAACACCGTGACCATCCCATCAGGAGATAAAGAGGGATGGGTGGAATCCCTGAAACAGCGATTCCCACAAGTCTTTGATAACCATTTGGGGAAAATAAAGCATGACTGTGTGAGACTCAGGCTGAAACCCAACGCCCAGCCTCGGTTCTTCAAAGCTCGGACGGTACCTTTCGCACTCCGAGCAGGTGTGGAAGCTGAACTGAGCCGTAAAGTAAGATACTTCAATTTGCTCCCTTTTGGTGTGTTAACCCTTTCACTGCCAAAGCCATTTAGGGTTCCCCTTGTCTTTTCTGCATACATTTTAGGTCATTAAAGCGGTTGTAAACCCAGGAAAAAAAAAAAAAAAAAAAAAAAAAAAAAAAAAAACCCTGCAAGACAAAGGCATAATGAGCTAGTATGCATCGCATACTAGCTCATTATGAATTACTTACCTTAGAACGAAGCCCCGTCACGGACCCCCAGACACCGCTGCGGGCGCTGACATGATCCCACGGCGTCTCTTCCGGGTTCGGCGGCTCCGGCGCTGTGATTGGCCGGAGCCGCGATGACGTCACTCCCGCGCGGGAGCGATTTTCCGGCAAGCTGCCGGCAAGGGAAGCTGAAGGTCCGCCGGACCTTCAGAGCGCATGCGCCGCTCGTGCGAGCGGCTGCATGCACTGCAAATATCTCCTAAACAGTGCCGGTTTAGGAGATAGTAATTGTACCTACAGGTAAGCCTTATCATAGGCTTACCTGTAGTTAAAAGTTAAAACAAATTGCAATACTACCACTTTAAATGCAAATGAATTAGGAACTATGCAGCACACACAGTCCAAGGAACTTCTTAAAATTACTATGGTAAGAAACGGTTTTCTTGATGCAGCCCTCCTCTGACTGGACGATCTTTAAAGTACTGTAAAAACACACACGAGGACACAAACGCCTAGTGCATTACCACCATAACCTTTAAAACACACACAGAAATATTGTACTTCCAAAACGTAATTAAAATTAAACTTTTCAAATACACAGCTCCAGCAGGTGGGACGAGTAACCCCATCCGATTCCTCATGGAGAAGCTTGTGCATCTCAGGGGACAGCACCCATCAGAGCGCTAAGGGTGCCTGTCCCCCAAAACGCATATGCTTCTCCACTGTGTAGCATCAGATAAAATTACTTCTACCACCTGCTGGAGCAGTGCATTTGAAAAGCTTGATTTATCTACTTTTGGGATTACTATATTGTTGGGGGTTTTTAAGAATTATTTTGGTAATGCACTAGGAATATGATTGACAGCAGAAGTCAATGACTCCTGTTGTTCCATCCGAGTCTTGTGAGGACCGAAGGATATAGCAGCTTTTAGGCACAGTGTTGGGATGGAGATTGGGCTTAGGTAAAAATATGGGGGGGGGGGGGGGGGGAGACTGGTTACAGGATTTTTACCCCATTTTTACCCCAATTCATTGAATGCAAAACCACCTTAATGCACTGAATGTATAAATCCCCTTCACTCCCTTCCAGCCCAGGCCAATTTTCAGCTCTCCGCACCGTCACACTTTTAATGACAATTATTCAGGCATGCAACAGTGTGCCCAGATGACGTTATTTGTCGTGGTATAGCCATTTTTTTAGCCATACAAAAAAAAAAAAAATACTTTAGAAACGTATTCTGCTACAAATATTTTGTAGAAGTAATCCAAATCAGTATATTTAGTCTGTTAAAAAAAAAAAAGTGATGGGAGTCTACAAACTACACACACACACACACACCAGGACTAATACATTATGTATGTATGCACATACTGTATATACATGCACTGCTCAGAAACAAATGAAAGGTCAGTTAAGTAGCAGAGGGGGCTGTTATTCAGTTTAAGCTGCTTCCGTGTTTATTTCATTAACAGCTGTACTAGATGGGCAACAAATGAGATGACCTCCAAAACAGGGATGGTTTTACAGGTGGAGGCCACTGACATTTTTCCCCTACCCATATTTTGACTTTTTTTCCCCCACTAGTTTTGCATTAGGGTCAGTGTCACTACTGGTAGCATGAGGCAATACCTGGACCCTATAGGAGGTTGCACAGATAGTTCAACTCCTCCAAGATGGCACATCAATACATGCCATTGCCAATGGTTTGCTGCGTCTCCCGACACAATCTTAAGAGCATGGAGGAGATAGGCAGTTATCTTAGGACAGTGATGGCGAACCTTGGTACCCCAGGTGTTTTGGAACTACATTTCCCATGATGCTTATGCACTCTGCAGTGTAGTGGAGCATCAATATAAATGTAGATCCAACACATCTGGGGTGCCAAGGCTCGCCATCACTGCTCTAGGAGATCTGGACAGGACTGTAGAAGGTCCTTAACCCATCAACAGGACTGGTATCTGCTCCTTTTTGCAAGGAGGAACAAAATGAGCACTGCAAGAGCCCTACAAAATGACCTCCAGCAGGCCACTGATGTTAAGGTCTCTGACCAAACAATCAAACAGACTTCATGAGGGTGGCCTGAGAGCCAGACATCCTCTACTGGGCCCTGTGCTCACTGTCAGGCACAGTAGAGTTAGATTGGCATTTGCTATCGAACACCAGAATTGGCAAGCCTGTCCGATCCAGTCTTGTCTTCAGTGGCAGAAGGTATGTACAGGAGAGGACTGACAACGGCTGTGAAATGCCTGGGAAGTGACGTCACCCATAAAGTTACGATGAGTCTTCCATTGTCAGCTACCACTCCTGTACTTGCCACTGAGAGTCGATGCTGGGACCAGACCAGATCGGCTGCAAAAAAGCTAAGCATAGCGATGTTTGCGTTACAGGGTTAGATAGATTAGGTTTGCAAAGAGTAGGTTTAGCATAAAGGCCCGTACACACGTACCGATTGTCGGCCGAAAATGTTCGGCTGCCGAACGATCGGTCGATTGTCGGCTTGTTAGTATGATGCCTCCAACAGCTGACAGCGCATATTCGGCCGAAACGAATCTGTCATGCAAGCATTAAAATTTTTTCCCGACACCAGAGCGGCCGATTGTTCGCCTGTCAGTACAGAATTCGGCCGACAGACTGCAGATTTGCAAGACTGGGCATGCTCAGAAAAGAAAAAACAGGGAAAGTTAACCATTACATGACATCACTTCTGCAGTCGGCGGACAAAATTCTTGTGCTGTCTTTGCACTTTTCAACAGACACCGACAGCCCGGGGACAAAAGACGTCCGATCGTTCGGCCGACGATCGGTACGTGTGTACGGGGCTTTAGTTAGGTTTTGCCAGAACTTCTACTTAAAATGGTTGTAAAGTCCCTTTAAAAAAAAAATGTTATACTTGCCTCCTCTGTAAAGTGGTTTTGGCCTGGATCCTCCTCTCAGGTACTCTTCGCAGGCCCCCCCCCCCCCGTCAAGTGCCCCCACAGCAAGCAGCATGCTATGGGGGCACCTGAGCCGAGCTGCGGCTCCGTGTGTCCATTCAGACACGGAGCTGTCGTTCGACCCTGCCCTCTCTCCTGATTGGCTTTGATTGAAAACAGTGAGATAAAGGGTGCTTCTGCTGCGTTTCAGCAAATCACCGCCTCCTGATACTCTCTCCGGGTGTATACAGCATCGGTGTGGAAATAAAAACAAGATCTAGTGCTCTCTGCTTTGTAGGGCTATTTATTATGCAAAAACAATGAAATCGCACTTACATTTTAAAGCACTTAAAGTGGTGCGGACTGTCAGGACATCAAACACTATCAAATAAAGAAAAATATTCAGCGCTGGACTCTTGTACACACCACTAATGAATGAACCAGCAGCTAAGCACTCAAGGGCAATATCTCCAAAACACCTTCTGAATACATAATAGAAAAAAATAGTGAAGCGCAATCCTAGTGGTAATATAATAAATCATATAATCATGCAGAGTCCCAATGTTAATAGGTGTCCATATAAACAGATAAAAGTCTCCAGTGTAAAGTGGTCCTAGGGCAATTCCATAAGGTGCTTGTCTCCACGAGTGCTCATGCAATCCCACCACCTGTTCACACTGCCGCTCACCTTAACAAAGAGACCCTACAGGGTCAACCAGCATGTCATCTCAAAATCAAAGCATCCTCACACTTTCTTCCTTAAGCGTAGTAAATGATTACACCTCCGATGCACTGTCAGCTCCTCAAACAATGTTACCAATATGTGTAGGAGAAAAGAAAGAACGATCTAATGCTCTCTGTATGCAATCAAGCACTCTTTAATCCATACACTCTTTAATCCATACAAGTAAACAACTTACATTTTTGAAGAAAATAGCGCATATCTGCAGAGTTTGCAAGCAGGCGTGCATCAGGTCCACCAACCCGGAAAAGTGAGAGGCGGCCGCGGGTCACGTGACATGCCCCATACGCGTTGCGTCCGTAAAAGTAGGCAGGACTTCAGCGAGGGTGGAACGCCTACTTTTACGGGCGCAACGCGTACGGGGGACGTCACGTGACCCGCCTCTCACGCTTCCGACAGTGCCCCATCACTGGTGTTGCCGGGGGGGGGGAGACAGTGCCCCATCACTGGTGTTGAGAAAAAAAAAAAAAAAAAAAGGCATGGAGTTTTTTTTAGGATTTTATCCGATTAATTGAAAAAAAATAATCTGCAACTAATCGATTATGAAAATAATCATTAGTTGCAATATATATATATATATATATATATATATATATATATATATATATATATATATATATACATATATATATACACACACACATATACACACACACACACACACACACACAAAGGCCTCCTGAAAACGCAAGCCCTAAACGCGGGTAAATGCCGGGAAACACGTTTGAACGCAAATAATTGCTTTCCAAAAAACATCACTGAACTCAACTGACTGTAAATGACTCAGTGTACATTGACAGATAAGGTAACAGAGGCTTCTGAAAAAAATGCCCAACTGCTCCTAAACGGCCGTTTACAAGTTGCAGTGTACATGAGCCCCAAGTAGCAGCATATCATTAGGCTTGACATTTCCTAAAGCGCTTGGGTTATTCATAATTTCTCTACTTAGAGCGGTTGTGGATATTCGTTTTACAGTAGAACTTTGTTGCTTGATGTTCACAAGACATATCAATAGTTTTCTAAAATGGAGTTGGCCAAGTCATCAACATGCATGAGAAAACACACAATTGCGACAAACAAGCAGGAGGGCAGGAATATTACCATCAGATTACTGCTTGAGTCAACCAACCTGATGCTGTCAGGAGGAAGAAAAACTGAGCAAATCAGCATTTTAGGTAACTGGTATGATTTCACACCGTTTTCACATTTGTACAAATATTTCTAGAGTTGCATTAGTCACCCATGACTCAAGACCAATACCACTTAAAATGCCATCACATGTGCAGGCAGAACTGAGCGCAAACACCTGAAACTCCAGCACAACAATGTCACATGACTGCAGCATGAGAGCAACTGCAAATAAGAATTTACAGCAGCTATGTTACAAAGTCTTCTAAATACAGTTTCAATGTTTGGATTGTACAACATTTCATGTGACACCATCACGCAGAGCTTTCAAAACAGCCAGCTAACATAGGGATTAGAAGGAATGTCTTAAATGGGAGCAGATCAGTCATAAAATGTCTGATCTAAAACACTTAAAATATCGCAAAACCCCACGGCATGTGATCAAATCTCTCTACATTTCACATTTGATTCAGTTTGTGTTATGATGTTAAAAGTGGTTTTAAAAATGGTACACTTTTTTTTTTTTACCTTAACCAAATCACCGATCACACCCCCCCAAAGTACTCTGGGTGAGGGTCACTGTAGGCAAAGTGATACATCCATACGCTGCTGCCTACGTTCAGATCTTTTCTAGGCCAGCGCATGTTGTGACTGTACACAGTGGGAGCGTGTTAGCAAGTCAATCATTGGTTGGGACCTCCTGATCCGCTGTGTGCAATCACAGCCCAGAGCTCAGGGTTAGTCAGGGATGAAAAACAGATCTAGCAGTAAAAGCAGCACACT
Source organism: Pelophylax lessonae (assembly GCF_965119305.1). Taxonomy (NCBI): domain Eukaryota; kingdom Metazoa; phylum Chordata; class Amphibia; order Anura; family Ranidae; genus Pelophylax; species Pelophylax lessonae. Next base: position 71,124,433 of record NC_138777.1, read on the forward strand.
TTACACACATTACACAGGCACACTTAACCCTAGATGTGACAGCTTAGAGTATTATCACTGATGGCTGTATTAATGTCACTGGTGAGGTCAGTGGCAGTTCCCCCAGTGTCAGTTTGCCATTCCACACTATCGCAGTCCCATTATAAAAAGTCGCTGATCGCCATAAGTAGTAAATAAAAAAGAAAATAGAATTTTTGTAAGAACTTAACGTTAAATTATTTTCTGAGTCCTCTGACAGATGCAGCCACTTCATAGTTTCCTCACAAATAGGTAATGCGCCACCTACAGGAGTAGACTAGGCAGTGAAACCATTTAGAAAAAAACTTTTCACTAGACACACCCTTAGGGGCTGTTCCCTCAGACATTACCCCAGACACATCCAGCTTACTAATCAGTTTCGAAGCAAGCAGTGAAGGAAAAAGACAACCAACCCCAATAGAGGGGCGGGGGCTACGTCTGTCACAGAACTCAGAGAAAATAATTTTTCGGTAAGTTCTTACAAAAATTCTATTTTCTCACGTCCTTTGACAGACGCAGCCACTTCATAGTTTCCTCACAAATGGGATGTCCCAAAGCAGTGTAGGCATGATGGGTGGGAAGAAACGCAACCAAACGCAACCAACTAAATGGTAACGATCCATCAAGACCAGAACAAAAACGTAGCCAACAGGGCAACATAAGCTCAACCAACAGGAGCCAACCTCAAAATTAAAAAAAAAATCACCCCAGGAAGAGAAAAACAAGTCTCTTCCGCAAACGGGAGCCTGTAAAACCTTGCGGCCAAAGGAAGCATCAGAGGAAGCCAAAAAAAACAATCTTGTAGAATTTTGTAAAAGTGTGCACTGACGACCAGGTCGCCGCCTTACACACCTGGGCCACAGAAGCCTGATGGCGAAAAGCCCAAGAGGCACTCGTGGCTCTTGTAGAATGTGCCCTCACAGGGAAAGGAGGAACCTGACCCTTTTGTGAATAAGCCTGAATAGTCTGTCTGATCCATTTGGAAATGGTTGCAGCGGATGAAGCTGAACCCCTACAAGGTCCCTCAGGAAGGAAAAACAGGGAATCAGACTTCCGAAAAGATTCCGTGGCCGACAAGTAAACCCTGACCGCCCGGACCACATCCAGTGTATGCAGAGCAAATTCCTTGGGATGCTTGGGCTTCGCACAAAGCGAAGGCAACACAATAACTTAATTTGAGGTAAAAGCAGACACCACCTTAGGGAGAAAAGATTGGTTGGGTCGCAGAACAACCTTATCCCTATGAATGACCAGATAAGGCGAACGGTAAGACAGCGCCGCCAACTCAGACACCCTGCGAGCAGAGGTGATAGCCACCAGAAAGGCAACCTTCTGGGACAACACAGGCAGAGAACTTCTCTGATATTCTCAAAAGGGAGGCCGTTGCAAAGTGGACAAAACCAAATTCACATCCCACGGAGGCAAGGGGGATCTCCTTGGAGGAGCTAGATGACGCACCCCTTGAACAAAGTTGCGAATCAAGGAATTAGTCGCCAAGGGACGTTGGAAGTAAATTGCCAAGGCCGAAACCTGACCCATGAGCATGCCCAAAGCCAAACGTTGCTCCACACCTTTCTGCAAGAAGCTAAGGCCCTCGCCCCCAAAAAGGAACGAGGATGCATTTCTCAAAAGAAAATAAAACTGAGACCGGAGTCGCAGCAGGGAAACCTAGGTCCGACTCCTAAAACTAGGCAGCAAGAAAACTGATTAGTAAGCTGGATGGGTCTGGGGAAATGTCTGAGGGGACAGCCCCCAAGGGTGTGTCTAGTGAAAAGTTTTTCTAATTAGTTTCACTGCCTAGTCTACTCCTGTAGGTGGCGCATTACCCATTTGTGAGGAAACTGAAGTGGCTGTGTGTCAGAGGACGCAAGAGAAATTCATTTTTTTTTTTAAACTTTTATTACATGTGTTTAATAGCATAAAGTAAAAAATACTTCCAGAATTTTTGGTCTTCTCTCATTTATGAATCGCAAATAAACCCAGTGGGGATCAAATACCACCAGAAGAAAGCTCGTCAAAAGAATTGAAAGAAAAAAAAAAGGCCTCGTCATTAAGGGGGGGGGGGGGGTGTTAAATCTTCCGGAGCTAAAGTGGTTAATGTATTTGCTGCATTAAAGCGCGGAACTCCATCCAAAAAGGGGGAAGTTCCACTTTAAGGCCTCCTCATCCCCAGCCCGTTTATGAAATAGAGCTATTAGGGAGGAGGGGGTGGAGCGGGTACCCAGTTCCACTTATTCTACCCGCCTTGGCAAGGGATATGCAAACTGTGACCCTCCAGCTGTTGCAAAACTACAAGTACAATCGTGCCTCTGGGTGTCATGCTTGTGGCTGTCAGTCTTGCGGTGTCTCATTGACACGACAGGTCCCAGAAGCCTGCAGGACTATTCACTGTGTGAGACACTGCTCGCACATGTGCAGCAGGCACCCGGCTGTGAAGCCGCAAGCTGTCACAGCCAGGTACCCATAGTAAAAGGTGCCAGCGTGAGAGGACACGGAGGAAAACGGCTGGGGTGAGGACATCGCTGGATGGTGGGAAAGGCAAGTGGCTGTTAGACAAAAAATACAGTAAAATGGGTCTCCACCAATGCCGATGGTAAAGGACAGTCATGCACAGGGTACGGAGCAAATCGCCCCATGAGAATGGGGCCTTCAAGTGGAGACAAACCATTTATCACCAGTACACACAATAAGAAAATCAGAAGTAAAATTTCATCTGACAATCTCAATTCAGATCGTTAGTATAGGGCTTGCGACAGCAGATTACGAATTTTTGCACAAAAAAAAAAAAAAAAAAAAAAAAAAAAAAAAAACTGAACGTGCACTTGTGCAGGCTACAAAATTTTTTAGCACGCGTGAACACAACGTCCGTTTTTTGCCTATTTAGTACAGTGTACATCGAAAAAAAGTTATAAGAGCAAGACTAAGCATGCTCGGAAACAAAAGAATACACACAAAACAATTCAACACATTACATCGCTTCTGAAGTTGAATTCTGTTGTACGAGAATTTTCATATGAAAGCAACCTCTTAACTTTCGATACAAGATTAGCATGCAAGAAAACGGACGAAAATTTGCCACGACAATCTGATTGTGTGTACAAGGCTTTACGCGTTATTCCTCAGCAAGCACTGGCTTGCTCAGTTCAGCAAGAACTGGCTGAGCTTCTAACCATGTATGGGCAGGCTCCATGTACAAAAGTTAATCAATTTGGTTACAACCAAGCTTACAGGATTTTACTTGCAAATATTGCTAGTGACTATTGTAGCCACTAGCACTAACTAACCAATTCCCCCGCCCCCCCCCCCCCCCCCCCCAACACTGTTGATGGGGGAATCAAGCGATTCTTTCCTGCAGGTATGAAAAATCACTCTGTCAATGGTTGTCTTTACCGAGCCTTTAGCCCTCGAAGTGCTGAGGGACCCCTCAATGCAAAGGTGATTTTTGTACAAATCCTGAAGTTGGGCTTTCCCACAGAGCCGTCCTGCTTTGTTCATTGGCGAGTGGACCCCGTGAGAATCTGAGGGTGAACCTGTGATAGCTCTAAGAGTGGCCAGATGTAAACGTTTAAGTGTCCGTTAACACAAGGCTACCTCTGATAAATCACATTTAGGTCATTTGTCTGTAGATGCAGAATAGCATGCTTGTTATACTCACTGTGTAACTTCAGTGATTAATCCTCTGCATTGTGTAAAAAGGCTTTCTGATCAAGTATGCACAGATCCTCCCCCTCCAGCACGTTCACTTTTGAGAAGTCCAGATAAGCACAATAAGTGTAGTTCAGCTGCACATGCCCAGTTGGTCTCTAGTGCTGGATAGGACACTTCCTGGTTTTAGCTGAGCTATTCAGGTCACATGATATTAACGTCACACATTTGGGCGTGAATACAGATCCTAAATGACAGCCCAGTCCCTCCTCCTCCATGCCCAGTAACAAAAATAAAAATAAACACAGTGGGTGGGATGTCATCTTGATTGATGGATGCTTCGCCTCCCATAAAAGCATGTGGACACAGGCTGTAGATTTCAAGAGGCAGTGATTCACAGAAAGTTAACACCACTGTACATGTTTTTTTGCAGTGTCAGTTACAGCCTACATATGTGCATACTGAGGGAAATAGGATTTCTAAAAACTTTTAAAAAATAAAAAATTCCCCCAATTTCTAAATTCAGATCATGACAAAAATGTGTTGGATTTTCTTTTCATATTTGTGATTCTTCTCTTTCCTCTTTTCCCTCTCCCCCCCCCCTCTCATCCTCATCCCACCTGGCAACTTACACCCCACCCCGTCGTTCTCATTACACCTGGCAACCCTGCTAACACCCCACCCCCTCATCCTCCTTTTCATCACACCTTGTAACCCACTGCAACCTTGCTAAGACCCCACCCCCTGCCATCCTACTGCAACTTTACTAACACCCCACCCAGTCATCCTCATCACACCTGGCACACCACTGATGCCTTCATAATACACTACCCAGTCACCCTGATCCCACCTATAACCCACTGCCAGTTTCCAAACACCTGCATTGGGAAAGCAGCTTATGCCAATGTTGAGAGGACAAGGGTCTCTTCCCCACAAAAGTGTGGTGGTGTTTAACCTGGTCAAATTAAAATTTGAAACACTATGTTAATAAAGATGCCATCCCAGGTGAATGATAAAGTGTTACTTAATCCACAATAAAAATCAGTCTGTATATGCAGGAGAGCATGCTTGTTATACCCCTTTGTGTGGATCCTAAGAGGTAAATCCTCTGCATTGTGTAAAAAGGCTGATCATCTCCTTCCTCCACAGGCTCCAAAAACATAATATTTACAGTCTATAGAGTCAGGCTGCACAGATAGGTGTGTATTGTTAAGAGTTTTTTTCTTGGGAGGGTACATGTGATCAGCACAGGCTCAAAACAGCACTGTCCAGACAGAGAATCAAGGGTCTTGAAGCCTGATAGGACAATCATGGGAGAAAGGACAATCATGGGAGAAATGAAAACTCCTACAATCTTAGGAGAAATTAAAACTCCTACAATCAGCACTCACTGATACAAGTCACAAGATTGCTCTAATTGCTACATACAGCTGATAAATACCTTTTTTTTTTATCAGTTTAGATTTACTAAAGTAATTGTATTTCCATGTACTGTGGGAGACCAGATCTAGTGAATGCAGGATCTGTGTTTAGTAATACTTTAACCACTTACTACCCGCCCACCGTCAAATGACAGAGGAGCGGTGTAGCCATTATCCTGGGATGCCGTAATTTGACTGCGCACCAGAACAGCCTCTCTGATTTTTTCTGATGATCACTGCCCCTGGGACTAAAAGCAAGGTAAAACCTGAATACTGGAGCTTCCGCCAGAGCAGTAGAGGGGAATCTTCTAATGGGAAGTAGCCGCTGTACAAGAGGGGATTCACCTATTGCTGTTTCTAAAGGATAGGAAGTAAAAGTGGTTGTAAAGTCTAAGTATTTTTTTGCCTCTACATTCTCTACATTAAAGCGGTTGTAAGCGGTTGGGTGCCTTTTTTCCAGACCTACAAGGTAAAGGCAAAATATGCAAGGATGCATCGCATCCTAGCACATGTGAAAAACTAAGCATTCCAGCAATGCCATCGCTGGAAGCGACTTCCTTCTTCACCTGTCTTCCTTCTGGGTCCATGGATTCTGGCTGTGTGACTGGCCGGAAACCTCAATGGCGTCACTCCCGCGCATGCGCAGGGCAGCGGCCATTTACAGGACAGGATTCTGAATAAACTGCCAAACGTCATCACCTGCATTTAGAGTAAATATCTCCTAAACACTGCACGTTTAGGAGATATTTACAGTACCTATAAGTAAGCCTTATTATAGGCACAAGTAAAAGATTTAGGTTTACAACCACTTTAAAAGTAAAAAAAACTTCCAACTACTTGTTCTCCCACCACCTTTCACAGGAGACAGAAGTGGGAGCCATAAATGGGTTTCAAGGCCAGCACCTGCAGGCGTGAAAACCATGGCCTTGTGGGCCAAGAGGGGGCTATCAGGAACAAATTGGTGCCTTACAGAAGAAACTTCCTGAGGACTTTCGGAATTTGTTTGCTTGGTGGGAAAGCGTAGCAGAGGCTGAATGACCAAAAGCATAGATCCCCAGAGACTTGTCCCTTGGGTTTAGGGAAAAATAATCTCTGTTTTTCTGTTTGGGCTGCAAAAAGGTCCAGCTCTGAGAGACCCTCCTGCCGGTAACTTCCGTAAAAATTTTCCAGTTGAGGGACAAATTGTCCTGACATACAGTCAGGTCCAAAAATATATGGAACATCGACAATTCTAATCTTTTTGGTTCTATAATGGATTTGACATGAAACAAACAAGATGTGCTTTAACTGCAGACTTTCAGCTTTAATTTGAGGGTATTTACATCCAAATCAGGTGAACGGTGTAGGAATTACAACAGTTTGTATATGTGCCTCCTACTTTTTAAGGGACCAAAAGTAATGGGACAATTGTTCCATGGCCAGGTGTGTGTTATTCCCCCCATTATCCCATTTACAAGGAGCAGATAAAAAGGTCCAGAGTTAATTTCAAGTGTGCTATTTGCATTTGGAATCTGTTGCTGTCAACTCTCAATATGAGATCCAAAGAGCTGTCACTATCAGTGAAGCAAGCCATCATTAGGCTGAAAAAAAAAACAAAAACCCATCAGAGAGATAGCAAAAACATTGGGTGTGGCCAAATTGACTGTTTGGAACATCCTTAAAAAGAACGAACGCACCGGTGAGCTCAGCAACAGCAAAAGACCCAGAAGACCACGGAAAACAACTGTGGTGGATGACCGAAGAATTCTTTCCCTGGTAAAGAAAAAACAGTGCCCACCATACACAACAGTTGGCCAGATCAAGAACACTCTCCAGGAGGTAGGTGTATGTGTGTCAAAGTCAACAATCAGGAGAAGACTTCACCAGAGTGAATACAGAGGGTTCACCACAAGATGTAAACCATTGGTGAGCCGCAAAAACAGGAAGGCCAGATTAGAGTTTGCCAAACATCATCTAAAAAAAGCCTTCACAGTTCTGGAACATCCTATGGACAGATAAGACCAAGATCAACTTGTACCAGAGTGATGGGAAGAGGAGAGTATGGAGAAGGAAAGGAACTGCTCATGATCCAAAGCATACCACCTCATCAGTGAAGCATGGTGGTGGTAGTGTCATGGCGTGGGCATGTATGGCTGCCAATGGAACTGGTTCTCTTGTATTTATTGATGCGACTGCTGACAAAAGCAGCGGGATGAATTCTGAAGTGTTTCGGGCAATATTTATCTGCTCATTCAGCCAAATGCTCCAGAACTCATTGGATGGCGATTCACAGTGCAGATGGACAATGACCCGAAGCATACTGCGAAAGCAACCAAAGAGATTAAGGGAAAGAAGTGGAATGTTATGCAATGGCCAAGTCAATCACCTGACCTGAATACGAATGAGCATGCATTTCACTTGCTGAAGATAAAACTGAAGGGAAAATGCCCCAAGAACAAGCAAGAACTGAAGACAGTTGCAGTAGAGGCCTGGCAGAGCATCACCAGGGATCAAACGCAGCGTCTGGTGATGTCTTTGCTTTCCAGACTTCAGGCTGTAATTGACTGCAAAGGATATGCAACCAAGTATTAAAAAGTGAAAGTTTGATTTATGATTGTCAATCTGTCCCATTACTTTTGGTCCCTTAAAAAGTGGGAGGCACATATACAAACTGTTGTAATTCCTACACCGTTCACTTGATTTGGATGTAAATGCCCTCAAATTAAAGCTGAAAGCTTGCAGTTAAAGCGCATCTTGTTTGTTTAATTTCAAATCCATTGTGGTGGTGTATGAATCCAAAAAGATTTGAATTTTGTCGATGTCTCAATATTTATGTACCGGACTGTACCTGGAAGCAGCGGAGGTAGTCTTTAAAAACAAATCTGAATCCTTTTCAGATAAAAGTGCTAAAAAATGGAGGCTAAATTCGCCACGGCCCAAGGTAGAATCTTTTGGGCTATGAACTGCAAGGTCTGACTTCTTGTACCCCCCTTTGTTGAGGTACGCTACTATTACAATGTTGTCAGATTGAATCTGCAGATGGTGTCCTCTGACCTCTGCCTGAAAAACCTCTAAGGCTCTCTGCACTGCCAGAAGCTCTTAGATTTGATGATGCTCTTTCTTCCATCGTGGACCATACTCCCTTAGCTATCTCGTTTCAAAGATGGGCTCCCCATCCAAAAGAGCTTGCATCCGTTGTCATTTCCTGAGATATTGGAATGACTCATTCCAGCCCCCTGGTAAGGTGAAGTGACGACCTCCCCCACCACAGGGTTCCCTTTACTGGAGGGAATTCATACCTTAAAGCGGTTGTAAACTCAATTAAAAAAAAAAAAAAAAACCTGCAAGACAAAGGCATAATGAGCTAGTATGCATCGCATACTAGCCCATTATGTGTAACTTACCTTAAAACGAAGCCCCGACACGGACCCCCGGACATCGCTGCGGGCGCTGCCATGGTCCCTCGTCGTCTCTTCCGGGTTCGGCGGCTCCCGGGTTAGATACCCCCCCCCCCCACACCTCTGCCTCTTTGTGGCCAGTCCAATGTTTCTTGGGTATGGCCGCCTCCTCATGCAGACCCTGCTGTTGGGAGTCAGGCTTTTTTTCTTTCCTGGGAACGACGTCTTTCTGTCAGCCGTACTTTCCAGAGCTTCTTGTAACCCGGAGCAAAAGAGATGGTTGCCTGTAAGGGGAAGACTACACAAGCGCAACTTGGACGAGTCTCCTGACCAGGTTTTAAGCCAGAGACTTCTTCTGGCCGAATTAACCAAAGCCGAGGTCCTAGCTGCCATTCGGACTGTTTCAGCAGAGGAATCAGCTAAAAAAACCTACCGCCCGGAAAAGAAGTGGGAAAGATTTAATGATCTGATCCCTTGGTGCCCCGGCAGACAGGAGAGTCTGTCAAGATTTCTGGCTACACAAGTAGATGCTAAGGACGGTTTTAGACCAGTACTGGATGCCTCCCAGACCCTGTGCAACAAGATATCCCCTATATTATCCATGGTGTCTTTAAGCGTACCAATATCATCAAAGGCTAGATTCATATTCTTGGAAATTTTTTGAAAGAGGTGCGTCCAACTTAGGATACTTGTTCCACGGCTGCGCCGTGTCATCGAAAGGAGACAACCTTTTCAGGTTGCTGGAAAACAAAAAAAAAATGTTTCCTTTCAGGATTCTCCCATTCTAATCCAATTGTATCCAGAAGGGAGCTGTGCACAGGAAAAGCCCTGGTCTTCTTATGTATTCCCCCATACATATCATGCTTTGATAATTGAACCTTCTCTTCAATTTCAAGTGCAACAGACAGCCTTTAACAAATCATCAACATCTTCTAGTGACAACTTGTACCTGACGGATTCCCTATTCTAATGCTAGCCATACACTAGCCGAAAAATCGTTTGAAAATTTGTCATTTGGTCCATTCAATCGTTTACCGTTTTTCGTCCAGTTAACGGGCACAAATAGAAAATTGTTCAAAGCTGAAAAATCGAAGGAACAGTTTGGAAAATTCTGCCGAACTAACGATAAATCGAAAGGTTAAGTGTTTCTAGCCTGTACTGTTTGCACTAGGCATATGTGACAAAATGAATGAAAAACTGATTCATTCATGTCCATTGAACGATTTATCGTTCAAAATTTGGTCATTACATGATGGCACAACTGTCTGCTCTCACGGCCGAGTGTTCGTTTTTCGAAAAATGAGTTTAAATGATTTTTCGGCTAGTGTATGGCTAGCATTAGGCTCTTCCCCCAGTGAGGAATGGGGAGACGCAGACTCCTCTCTTGGATCCTCACAACCCACACCCTGCGGCGGAGCTCCAGCCACAGTCCTATCAGAGGACTGACTGAGTTAACTCTGCATTTTGCCAATAAGGGCCTTAAAGGAAATAAATGTAGAGGAAAGCTCATTTCCAACTAAAGTGAGCATTTTTTGAGAGGCTATAGTTGGGTCATCCTTCACTAAACTGTCTATGCACGAGGGGCAGACCACTTACTCCACGAAGAGCTCAGCTTTTCCCTGAAATTTGAACATTTCCTTTTGGGTGGTTGCATCTGGACCTTGTCTGGAGCCCTTGTCTGCAAACATATAAAAGAAAAACCTAGTTTAAGAAAACAGACCATCCAGGTCTCCAAACACCCCAGTAGCAGGAGAAGGGAAAGGTGCCCCTTCACCAAGTCCAACACAGCAATGATGGAGGAGAAAAAGCCCCACAGGATATGCAAGAGGTAAGAATCCCCAGGCTTACCTGAGAGGTGTTGGCGCAGGAGCCTGCGTCCGCTGCCTAAGCAGTAGCTGCAGAGGAATTCATCCTGCTCTTTACTGTGTTCCACAGCCTCTGCTGGGTGCCACAAACACCAGCCGCCTCCTTTCCGCGCTTTAAGGAGACAGGAACCAGCGTCTCCGGTGCTCGCTGATGTCACCCGTGAAGGGAAATTACCTTCACCACTTCCTTGGGCAAAGGTGGAAGGCAGGAGCTGTGCACAGGAAACCCCCTTTTTAATCTGCAAACACTCTCCTTCCCCTGCACAGCCAGCCATGCTGCCTGCAAGGATGCGGCCACTGGGTGGGACAGAGGATCCCTCTTGCTTCCCCGGATGCCACCAGCTGTCTTGGCCCTCCCCAGGCACTTGGGGGCAGGAGAAAAGCAGCCACCACTAATCTGCAGGTTTGAGGTATCTTACTGGGCAGGAGAGGTCCATGTAGGATTATTTCCAAAGTCTCCAAAGGACAGGCCATGAGACCCAAAAACCAGGTACCAGGAAACAGGTTACCCCCGTACGGAGGAAACACCAATACTGAAGGGAGAGGGCTAAAGGACCGCCTTTTATCTGGTGGGGTTAACGCGTTTCCTGTCCTGGTGGGAGGAGCCCTAGGTCTCATGGGCTGTCCTGGAAGACGACTTGAGAAAAAACATGTCTAATGTAATATGCATAGGTGTGTCAAGTTCTTGGGCTTTAATTCAACATAAAAATGTACTTTAGCCATCAAAATTAACATTCAAGCTCTTACCCACCTAGCAATAACACTTTAGACGTGCCAATCGTTTTTTTCTGCAAAAAAGCTGCTGCTCCTGAATATGTTGGCAGTGGGGGTTTATTGTGCCTCTAAACGCCAAGGTGTGCACAGACACATGCACTAAAGCATAACATGCAGGGGCCTTTAGAGGAGGAAAAAGTCACCAGACACCCAACGTCCAGTGCGCACGAGGCCTTAAAGTGATATTAAAGGCTTAACAAACATGCCAATGGCTCCCACTGCTGTCTTAGCCAAGGAGAGGCTCTCGAGCACATCACTGGATCCCATTGACGCTCAGGTAGGTTTTTTTTACCATCACCCATACAACGCACGAAGGAAAAAAAAAAAATCTTGAGCCTTAAGAACAACACTTTAACTTCAAGACCTGGCATATTTCTGACATTTCTGTTTACAAGTAAAATCAAGCAGCATCTTAATCCACACACCCAGGGGCGGGGGTGGCATGGCAGACATCCCAACCTGCAAAAACTAATTTCAGAAAGGTGGCAAACTCATTGACAATCCCCCCAATTCAACACAACTAGAGGATGATCAAATGAAATGCAATCAGCATACAGGGGTTTACTTCTTCTGCAATATTAAAGGAACACTAACCACCATGACCACTTCAGTGATTTGAAATGGTCATGGTGGAGGTAGGAGTCAGAAACACTGCACATGCTGGGATATTAACAATTATGTGCTGGAGGCTAGTTATACCCCTAGCACATGTGATTTATTGCTGGCTGGTACTGCTGGCTGCTCTGAGAGGCACCAACAGAGTGATGAGTGGAGCTGGAGGAAGCATGCAAAGCCAAGGCTTCCTGTATCTCTCCTCTCACAGGCAGAGTGCATCTGATATCACTCCGCCTGTGACAGTACGTAGCCGGAACTATACAGGAAGCATCAGCTCCATTCTAACAGCCCGGAGCCAGAACATCGCATGGCACCTGGGGGGTGTCAGGGAGCCACAGACCGCATTCGGGAGACTCCCACACCTCGCAGGAGAATTGGGATGCCTGGCATGGGGAGAGGACACCTGCCGCAGTGTAGACCTGGCGCCTGGGGTTTGTTGAGCCCTGCTTTAACATTTTAATGGTTAACTGTTATAGCATAGGTCTTGTGCTAGATATATTGCTGTCGCTTCGACAATCATGACGATACTCCACATATGCGTTTTGAACACTGTTTACAATTGAAGCGTGACTTATATAGGCATTTGCTTTGGTGCTCTGCCATGGAGGGATGGGGCGCTTTAAAAAAAAATTTTTTTTTTTTACCCTGTCCCTTTGCAATAAAAATGATCAGAAATTTTTTTTTTTTTAGTCAGAAGGAATGTAAACATCCCTTGTGACAGTAATAGGCAGTGACAGTACTCTTTATGAAAGGATCTGAGGTCTTGAAGACCCAAAACTCCTCCTCTGTACTTCAAAATATCCAAAACGCCAAAATCAGCGGTTTTAAATACTTTTGATTTTTTTTAAAAACTGGCGGCGTTGGCTGCCGAGTAAAGCGGAAGGGTCGTTGTTTCCAGGTTACTACATCAGAGACCTGGTGAAACCAGATTCTGGCTTTGTTCGGGTCTCCAGCCAGCCAGCGGACGTGACGGCTGGTGGCTCAGGGTTACCGATACGACGGGAGACCCAGGCGGAGTAGGGGGGAGGGGGACTTAGCCACATGGGTTGTTTAACAAGTAGGCCGACCCGTCTGCTCTACAAAAGCTGCAGACATTACCCTGGTACAAATATTTGAAGCAGAATGATATACAGGTTTGGATTTTGCAGCAAGTGATTAAAGTGGCTGTAAACCTGAGACACGAAATATGAACAAAGTATATCTGTCTATATTATATATTGTGTACTTGGCTCAGCCCAGGGCACCAAGCCCTAGTTCACACTGATGAATGCGGGAAACAAGATTCACTGCGTTTCCTTGCATAGCAATCGCGCAGCGTCCATCCAATCTGCTGCAGGTGTCAATGTTAGATTAACGTCACCCCAAAGCGGATCGAAAAATGCAGTGCGATTGCCAGAATCACACCAAATGGGTGTTTATACCCATGCAATGCAATTCAGGTGCAGCAAAATATACAGTGCATCCGGAAGTATTCACACCACTTCACTTTTCTCCACATTTTGCCATGTTAAAGCCTTATTCCAAAATGTATTAAATGTATCATTTTCCTCACAATTCTACAAACAATACCCCATAATGACAACGTGAAAAAAAAAAGTTTGTTTGAAATCCTTCGCAAATTTATAATTAACAAAAAAAAAAAAAAAAACATATCCAATGTACATATGTATTTACAGCCTTTTCCATGACACTCAAAATTGAGCTTTGTGCATCCTGATTCCACTGATCATCCTCGGTCCCCTTTCACATGGGCTTTCCAATCAGGTTTGCCTGTCAGTTTTTCCAAGCGGACCAGATCGAATGCTCAATGCTCCCCTATGGGGCAGCGGATGTCAGCAGTGACATTCGCCGATACCCGCTGCTATCCTATCCGTGAAATCCAGATGGATAGTAACCTTATTTTCCATCCGTCTGGAGGATCGGATGAAATCGGACAGGCGGCCCATTTTCATCCAATCTCCCATAGAGGAGAGCGGGGCTCCGACAGGTCCCATCACTGCACAGTAAGCGGAGACTGATCTGTCATCTGCCTTCTCAGCAAGGATTGGCAGGTCAATCCTCCACTGAGCAAAGCCGAGTCCGCTGGGCGGAAAGCCCATGTTAAAGGACCCTTGAGATGTTTCTACAACTTGGAGTCCACCTGTGGTAAATTCAGTTGGACATTTTTTTGGAAAGGCACACCTGTCTATACAAGGTCCCACAATTAGTGCAGGTAAGAGCACAAACCAAGACATGAAGTCCAAGGAACTGTCTGTAGACACCCGGGATATGATTGTAGGGAGGCACAGATCTGTGGGAAGGGTACAAAAAATTTCTGCAGCATTAAATGTCCCAAAGAGCACAGTGGCCTCCATCATCTGTAAATGGAAGGTTAGAACCACCAGGACTATTCCTCAAGCGGGCCACCTGGACAAACTGAGCAATCGGGGTAGAAGGGCCTTAGTCAGGGAGTTGACTAAGAACCTGATGACATGAGCTCCAGCATTTCTCTGTGGTGAGAGGAGAACCTTCCAGAAGAACCACCATCTCTACAGTACTCCACCAATCAGGCCTGTATGGCAGAGTGGTCAGATGGAATCCATTCCTCAGTAAAAGGCACGACAGCCCACTTGGAGTTTGCTAAAAGGCACCTGAAGGACTGACCATGAGAAACAAAATGATCTGGTCTGAAGAAACAAAGATTGAACTCTTTGGCCCGAATGGCAAGAAGTAATCTCTGGAGGAAACCAACACTGCTCATCACCTGACCAATACCATCCCTACAGTGAAGCATGGTGGTGGCAGCATCATGCTGTGTAGATATTTTTTAGCAGCACAAACTGGGAGACTAGTCAGGGTGGAGGGAAAGATAAATGCAGATTTGATGAAAACCTGCTCCAAGGTGTTTGACCTCAGACTGGGGGGAAGGTTCATCTTCTAAAAGGACAACAACCTTAGCACACAGCTAAGATAAAGAAGCGGCTACAGGACAACTCTGAATGTTGAGTCATCTAGCCAGAGTCCAGACTTGAACCCAATTAAACATCGCTGGAGAGATCTGAAAATGGCTGTGAACCGATGCTCTCCATCCAACCTGATGGAGCTTGAGAGGTCCTGCAAAGAAAAATAGGAGAAATTGCCTAAAAATAGATGTGCCAAGCTTGTAGCATTATACTCAAAAAGACTTGAGGCTGTAATTGGTGCCAAAGGTGCTTCAACAAAGTATTGAGCAAAGGCTTTGAATACTTATGTACATGGGATTTTTTTTATTTTAACAAATTTGCAAAGAGGTCAATCAAACTTCTTTCACGTCATTACGGGGCATTGTTTGTAGACTTTTGAAGAAAATAATGAATTAAAGCGGTTGTATACTGCAAAAAAAAAAACAAAAAAAAAAAAAAAAAAAAAAGGACAAACCCTGCAAGACAAAGGCATAATGAGCTAGCATGCATCACATACTAGCGCTTTATGAAATACCTTAGAACGAAGCCCCGACACGGATGCCCGGACACCACTGCGGGAGCTGTCATGTTCCCTCTGCGTCTCTTCCGGGTTCGGCGTCTCCAGCGCTGTGTGTGGCCGAGGCCGCAATGACGTCACTTTCCGGCAAGTAGCCAGCAGGGAACTCTGACCTTCAGAGCGCATGCGCCACTAGAGTCAGCATGCAAGGCAAATATCTCCTAAACCGTGCAGGTTTAGTAGATTATATTAATTGTACCTACAGGTAAGCCTTATTATAGGGTTACCTGTAGGTAAAAGTAAAAAAATTGAGTATACTACCGCTTTAATCAGTTTTAGAATAAGGCTGTATAATAAAAAGTGGAGCGCTGTGAATACTTTGCAGATGCACTGATCGCATGTGATGTGCACAGGAACGTGGGGGCGACATCACATGTGGTGTTCTACACACACTATTGTAAACAAAGGCTAAGTATAACTTCTGTCTGCTGCTTCCTTCATCTGCTATCAGCATAAGTCACTTCTAACAACTTTTCCTGACACCAAGAAAAATTGTGACAGGGGGAAGAGACCTCCAGCAAATTGACAGCCTCAGCTCTATTCCTGTGTACAGGGGGGTGTGTCTCACTTCCCTCCAATCAGCTCTCAGAGCTCTGCAGTGTGTCACTTCAAGCAGAGTTCCACCCTGGGAAAGTTTTTTTAATAAGAATACCCCCGGGACAGTCAGGGCTAGTGCATTCCACAATAGCTAGCCTCTGATCTGTCCCGGGTTGCACTTACCTTTTAGAAGAAATACTTACCTTGAAAATGTCTTCTCCAGCGCTGCCATCTCAGGTGTGGGCAGCTTGAAGCCAGCGCGATCCTCTTCTGTGTCCTCTTCCGTCTTCTTCAGTCCCACGATGCACTGCACCGGCCCCGCCGTCACTTCCGGTGCCGCAGCGTCATCCCTGAATGCCCAGAAGCTGTTTAGCAAGGTATGACGGCGCCTGCACCGGAACTGACGCCGGGGCCGGTGCAGGCGCATTGATTCCTGGGAGCGATGACGTTCAGCTTCCAGGAATCATTGCAAAGCCAGGAAGTGACAAATCACCGTGGTCGCCGAGGGGAGGAAGAGGAAGTAAGGTAAGTATATTTTCTTCTAAACCAGGTAAGTAAAAAAAAAAAAAAAATTGCGATTATCCATGTTTTTCAGGTGACCCGGAGCAAGAAGATGAAGGTAAGTAAAATTTTAGGGTGGAACTCCGCTTTCAGCTCTGCGCTCCCTTTTTTTCTGACAGCTCAGATAAACTTTATAAAATTCTTCACTTTAAAGCGGAGTTCCACCCTGGTTATACATTTTTTAATAAAAATACCCCCGGGACAGTCAGGGCTAGTACATTCCACAATGGATAGCCTCTGATCTGTCCCGGGTTGCACTTACCTTTTGGGAGAAATACTTACCTTGAAAAAGTCTTGTCCAGCGCTGCCATCTCAGGTGTGGGCAGCTTGAAGCCAGCGCGATCCTCTTCTGCGTCCTCTTCTGCGTCCTCTTCGGTCCCACGATGCACTGCACCGGCCCCGACGTCACTTCCGGTGCGTGCACGTTATCCCTCCACAGCTTCTGGGCTATTTGTCTTTCAGGTGCCCCGGAGCAAGAAGATGAAGGGAAGTATAATTTTAGGGTGGAACTCCGCTTTCAGCTCTGCACTCCCTTTTTTTCCTGACAGCTCAGATAAACTTTATAAAATTCTTTACTTTAAAATGGTTGTAGAAAAGAGAAGACTGCAGATACACAGATACAACTTGTGAAGGATTGGTTCCCTGTGTATCACCATGAAACCAGTCACCTCGCAGGGTATATGAAAGGGTTAACAACCACTCTTTATATTTTAGCCACCCCAGAATAGCCTTTTATATCACTTCAATGGAATTCTTCTCAATGGGACAAATAAAAAAAGACCAGACAGGTTTAACCCTTTACTACTCTAGGCCAAAAAAAAGTCAGTTTTATCTTTAGATCTACTTTAAGCTGAAGTCCTGCAGTAACCTGGCAGCAGCTTTATTCTGATTGGCTGCCAGCAGTGAGGACAGGCAGTTCTTTGTCAGACTTGATCAATGAAGGCCCCCATGAGAAGAAGCAGGCCCCCTGTACAGCACAGGTGTGAGAGGCCCGGGGGGAGCAGAGTACAAGGGCCCGGGGGGGAGCAGAGTACATGGACTAGGCCGGGTGACCTGTGACCCAGCAGGAGGTCTCCCTCCCCTTCCCTGAGGTAAGGCCTAGCACTGCTCCCACACACAGGGGATGGCTGCGTTAGAGGAAACACTCCCCTCCCTTCCCTTCCCAGCACCACTATCGAAACCGAGTCCTGCGCCCCTCACAGGACAACTTCCACGGCCTGCACAGCGCCCGCTGAGAACAGGCCGCCGGCCGTCGGAGCCAGCACCCCCCACCTCCGCGGCCCACCACTCACACGTCACCACCCCACAGTATTACCTGATATCGGGAAACAACCCAATCCAGTCAGGCGGGAAAATTGCTCAGCACTATAAGCGACTTTTCAAGATGGTGGACATATCAACTCTTCCAAACCTCCCCCTCCTCCTTCAGGAGAAGCCTACAGCCAATCAGCAAACACGTAAGGCCTTCGTTTTACCATGTAGAGAGCTGATTGGGTGACACGGTTGTCATCCTCTAAAACCCGCCTTATTGTGTACCCAGCTCGGCTCGCGGTTGGACGGCCCGGCCGTCCGTCAAGAAAGTTGCGTTACCAAAAAGTACCGCCTCGGGATTGGTTGAACTTCGACGGAGTGCAACTTCAACTCTGCCAATGGACGACTGGGGCTGGCGCAGCTACAGCCTCCTAGGCCTTAGCAACAAACTTGCGTCACACGGATTGACATTTAGAGGAGCCAATGGGCGAGCGAGATTCGGGACGTTTGTCCAGTGAGCGCCCAGCGGTCGGCTGTGGCTGTAGACGAATGGAAATCGACGGGAGGGCGGGACTATGGCTGGCTGTTTCGGGGCAGAAGTAAAGGGGGATGGTGAGGGTCGTTTCATCGCCGCTTGAATGGTCGCTGTGGGAGAACGCTTTATTCTTCGTGAGGCCGGGCAGCCGGAGACTCCTGTGACGTTATCGGTACACTGTGATTGTAATAAAGCTTTATGGTCACTATGGAGCGAAATGACGTCTGTGTTCTATTATTATAAACTCATACTCCATTCCTCCTTAGAAAAAGGAAACTAAAAACAATAACAAAGTGTATATGAGGTATGCTGTGATCTGATTGGTCTAACCCATTTATCCTGTGTGCGGGGAATTAGCTCAGATGGTAGAGCGCTCGCTTAGCATGCGAGAGGTAGCGGGATCGATGCCCGCATTCTCCAAGTCTTTTCTTCCACTTTTTTTTTTAGGGTTTGTGTTTTTTACATTTATAATTAAAAAAAAAAAAAACCTTCCTAAATGCAGTGTTCGCTATTTCCTATTCATGTAACAATTACTTTTTTTAGATTAACCTCTTGCAGTCCAGGCCAGTTTTGTTAAAATCAGCATATTTTGCTAGATTACTTAGAACCCCCGAACATTATATGTTTTCCCGAAAAGCACAGGCCCTGGAGAATAAAATGGTGGCTGTTGCAATTTTTTTTATGTCACTTAATATTTTGCAGCCATTTCCCAAACACAAATTTTCAGGAAATGAAATATACCCCCAAAGCAGCATTAACCACTTTACCACCGGAGGATTTTGCTGTCTTACGTCCAGGCCACTTTTTGCGATTTGGCACTGTGCGACTTTAACTGACAATTGCGCAGTCATGCCACGCCGTACTCAAACAAAATTTACGTCCTTTTTTTCCCACAAACAGAGCTTTCTTTTGGTGGTATTTGATCACCTGTACGATTTTCATTTTTTGCGATATTAATAAAAAAAAGGCGACAATTGTGAAAAAATAACAATATTTTTCTACTTTGACAGTTAAAAAATATCCAATATATTCAATTTTTGTCATATATTTAGGCCAAAATGTATTTAGCTACATGTCTTTGACAAAAAAAATTCTCAATGAGCGTATTTTTAACCGCTTTATGACCAGAAGGTTTTACCCCATTCCTGACCAGGCCATATTTTGCGATTCGGCACTGCATTACTTTAACGGACAATTGCGCGGTCGTGCAAAGCTGTACCCAAATTAAATTTATGTCCTTTTTTTCCCCACAAACAGAGCTTTCTTTTGGTGGATTTTTACTTTTTGCGCTATGAACAAAAAAAGAGCGATCATTTTGAAAAAATAACAATATTTTTCACATTTTTTTATATGAAATTCCCCCAAAAAAATGTAAAAATCAAAATTTTTTATAATTTTAGGCCAATTTGTTTTCTGCTACATATTTTCGGTAAAAAAATCGCAATAAGCATATTTTGATTGGTTTGCACAAACGTTATTGCGTTTACTAACTAAGGGAAAGATTTCTGTCATTTTTGGTGGGTTTTTTTTAACGAGTAATGGCGGCGATCTGCAATTTTTTTTTTTGCGGGACTGCGACATTGCGGTGGACAGATCGGACCCTTGACTGACATTTTTGACACTTTTGGGGGTACCAGTGACATTATTACAGTAATAAGTGCTATACATATGCACTGTTACTGTAAAAATGACACTGGCAGGGAAGGGGTTAATTTTTATTGGAGAGGGAGGGGTTAATGTATGCCTGGTGCTTACTAACGTGTGTGGGGGGAGGTGACTGAGTGACACAGGGACAGATCGCAGGTTCAGCTATGCTGAACCCTGCAATCTGACCCTGCCTGTCACTTAGGAGATCCGCCCGCTTTGTTTACACAAGCGGGTGGATCTCCAAACTCGATTCCCCGACGATCGGGGAAGAGCAGCTCCTCCCCTGGCCCGACTCCCGCTGTAACTGAATACAGCGGGAGCGAGCCTCCGGCAGCGCGCGCTCCGCCGAGAGAGGGGAATGTCTGGTGACTTAGGTCTACGTCGCCAGACGATAACGAGCCACTCTGCCGCAGTACAGTCAACGTGACTGGTCGGCAAGTGGTTAAAGAGGTTGTAAACCTCCGATTTTTTTTTTTTTTTTTTAAAACGAACACCTGAAAGAAAAACACATAATGAGCTAGTATGCATCGCATAGAAATACTTACCTAAGAACGAAGCCCCCGCAGTGCCGACCGCTTACCTGTCCATGGGCGACATGTTCTGTCGCCCTTCTTCCGGGTTTGAGGCATCCGACCATCTGATTGGCTGGAGCCGCGATGACGTCACTCCAGCACATGCGCGCGGCAGCCGACGGTAACGGCACAGGGCTTTGAAGGAACGGCACGAGCAGCCGTTCCTTCAGAGCGCATGCGCCAGTGATGTCACTGGCTGCATGCAAAATAAATATCTCTTAAACGGTGCATGTTTAGGAGGTATTTACAGTACCTATAGGTAAGCCTTAATATAAGAGGTTGTAGAGGAGGGTTTACTTCCTCTTCAAACCTTAAAGCAAAAATGTATTATATTGCAGCTTAAAGTGATTGTAAAGGCAAATGAAAAAAATAATAATAATAACAAACATGATTATACTCACTTGCCCTGTGCAATTCCATTGCACAAAGCGGCCGCAAACCTCCTCTTTTTGGGTCCCCCGTTGAAGCTCCTGGCCCCTCCCCTGTGTCCCCATACGAAGCCGCTGCCCATGGGGGCACTTGTGCGTGTGCGTGCACAGGAGCTCTGCTGCTGCGTCCATTGACCCAGACAGCGGGAATCGGCCCTGCCCCGCTCCCTTGTCGCTTCGATTGACAGCAGCCGGGGGCCAATGGCTCTCATGGCCCCGGCAAAGCCAGGGAGACCTGGAAGTGAGGGGAGAGAAGAGCTGCAGACGTGCACAGCGCTGGATCGAATGAGAGCTCAGGTAGGTAAAAGGCTGAGGGGGGATGCTGATCCCCTAACATTTTTTACCTTAATGCAAGGAATTCATTAGGTAAAAAAATGTTTAGGCTTTTCAACCAATTAACAATTCTTAGATGTGATGGCTGCATTCGTTTCCTTTTTAGGCTTTCTTTCGCCCTCCCTCTGGGCGTTGATTGACAATGCCCAGAGGGAGGGCGAAACGCAGCGTCTAGCGAGGCAGAGAGCGTACAACGTAATTTCGGGTCGGTGGAACGCACGCTGCAGGAGCAGCAACCACCGGACCGCACAGTGCCACTTTATTCTGTTACATTGTAAGTGCAATATATATTTTTTTTGGATTTAATAAATTCTACAAAACGTATTTCACCATGGCGAGCCTTATTTCCTTTTGTTGCTGGGGGGGAAATACAGCCAGCAGTGTATTCCAGCAGCCTCCGGCAGTGTGGCATAGGGCCAGCATTTTTGGACTATCGGGCTTGGAAAAAACACTGGAAGGGCAAAGCATCTGTACATAAGGCTTTTTATGCACAGTGCTCCCGTGAGTAGGGACACTTAGGCTCCGTTTCCACTACCACGGCTATGAAGTCGTGCTACTTCTAGCGCGACTTCGTAGTGAAAGTTGTTTGCGGCTTTCAGTGCGACTTGTCCCTCATTATAGAGGAAAGTCGCACTGAAGTCGGCCCAAAAGTAGTGCACGAACTACTTTTGAAGTCGCCGCAACTTAAGTCGCGGCAGTGAAAACGGGCCGAATTGAAGTCAATGGCTTTTAAATTGCTGTGCGACTTGACATGTGTCAAGTCGCACAGCAAGTCGCAATAGTGGAAACGAAGCCTTAGGGGGAGCACCAGAACCTTGTACGCAGTGGAGCACCTTTATAACACTGTCACTTCATGAATTGTGTACACCAAACTGAAGGACATTTGTTTTGTTATATGGACTAATTGCACTGATATTGGGGGTATACATTGTGTTTAGTTTTTTTTTTAAATTCAATAAAGTGTATTTTTAAAAAAACAAATTGCGTTAAAAAAATCTGCTGCGCAAATACTTTGTGACATAAAAAATTCCAACGATCGCCATTGTATTTCCTATGGTGTCTGCTAAAAATATATAATATTTTGGGGTTATAAGTAACTTTCTAGCAAAAAATACTGATTTAAACTTGTAAACAAAAAGTACCATAAAAAGGCTTGGTCTTCAAGTGGTTAAAGTGATTGTAAAATCTATTTCTTTTTTGTTTTTTAAATAACAAACATGTTAAACACTTAGCTGCTCTGTGCAATAGTTTTGCATGGGGCAGCCCCGATCCTCCTCTTCTGGCACGAGGTTTCTCCTCTTCTCCGTGTGCCACCATGGGTAGCCACCCATGTGGCACACGTCCATTGACACATCTGCTTCCTGATCATAGAATTTGATTGACAGCAGCAGAAGCCAATGACTCCCACTGCTACTAATCTGCACTCTAAGCAGGGAGAGAGTGGAAAGAGCCGCAGCTCTTGTGCACAGTGCTGGATTGAGATGGGGTTTGGGTATATATGGAAAGGGGGGGGGGGGGTTTACCTTAATGCAGAGAATGTATTAAAGAGAAGGTAAACCCCCTCTTTTTACTTGTACCAAAGGTAAGCCTATAATAAGGCTTATCTGTAGGTACTGTGAATATCTCCTAAACTTGCACAGTTCAGGAGATATTCAAAGTGCATGCAGCTGATAACGTCATCGGCGCACGCGGTCTGATGGTCCTTACTGTGCCGGACCTTCAGAGTCTGTGCCACAAGCAGACAGCTCCCGCGCTCACGTGCAGGAGTTACGTCATTGTGGCTCTGGCCACTCCCAGTGCTGGAGCCCGCGAACCTGGCAATAACGCCCGGGAAGATGTCAGCCGTCTCAGCGGTGTGTGGGCAACGCTGAGACAGCTTCGTTCTAAAGTAAGCTTATCCCTGCATTACATTTGGCAGGCAATACCGCAGCAAAACGCAACCCTTCTAATTGAATAGGGTGATGCTGCATGTAATGTTGCTGCATGGTTGGGCAGCATTTATAAGATTAAAACAGGTGGTGAGGAGGCAACATATTGCCTCCTCACCACATGTCACATGTCTCTGAAGAGTAATCTACCACAGACCACTTTTCAAGGGGATGCAAGTGTAGCACCCTTGTCCTAAACAGGGCTGCTAATAAATGTAGTTGTGCTAGGTGGTAGCTAGCCTGGGTAAGTTGTAGTCTTTGTGATCATTAGATTTTCCTCCTAAGCCTGGTTTAGCTTTGGGTTCTCCCTTTTGTGAATAGGTGGCACTGTTACCTTTGGCATTAGTGTGAATAATTACAATGAGTCTAGGTTAAGGATTTGTATACTTTTCTCAGCTAGTCATACTGTTTGCTGAACATGCTGGGGAAGGGGTTTATTTGGAGGAAGTCAGTTTGATCTGGGTCCTTTTCCACCCAGAAAGGTGTGTGAGGTGCAGCTGCTGCTAGGTGGGCCTAAAGGCCTAAAGCCTCGTACACACGCAACTAATTTCCGCCGTCCGTCTTTTGTCCAGAGTGGTGTCTGTTGGTTGGAATGTGCTCTAGACTGCACACGAATTTTCCCGCACGACAGAATTCTACTTCAGAAGTGATGTCATGTGTTGGATTGCTTTCTTTGTGTTTTTTCATCTCTGAGCATGCCTAGTCTTGCTCATAAGATTTTTCCCCATCAAAATCTGTACTGACTGCACGAAAATCGGACGTGTTTTGACGGTCGACAAAAATTTTATAGCCTGCACACCAGGATTTTTTTGGCCGAAAAGTCGGAGTCGGTTGTCGAGAGCACCATACTAACAAGCCAAAAATCGGCAGATCGGTCGTCGGACGAAAATTCCCGGCCGAATTTCGACTCGTGTGTACGGGCCTTAAAGGTCTAACCATCCGCTCAAGGTTCTGCAAGGGAGAGCCTGTGTTCTGCCGAAAACTCCAACTTGCCGAGAACTCCAATGACGTTACTTCCGGTGAGTGTACACCAGGAATAATTGGAGATTTCGACCACTTAGTGTTTTCACAGAACACCAGCAGCCTTTACACTCTGGTACACGCTATAATAATAGTCCGCCTGCTAGTTGTCGCCACCTTGGAGGCGGCCATGTTTTTGGCTACTAGTGGGCGGACAAACAATGTCCACTCATTATAGCGTGTACAGGAGTGTTAACGCTGCTGCCTGTTCTGTGAAAACACCAAGTTGTTAAAAGCTCCAATTATTCATGATGTACAGTCACCGGAAGTGACCTGATTGGAGTTTTCTGAAGAGCACCTGCTCATTACCTGGAGGCAATGCTGAGACGAATGGAGTTCTGAGGAAGTACCAGAGGTGACTCTTCATGAGCCGTGGACTATGAAGTGGCTGGGAAAACTTTAAAGAGAATTTGGTATGATGCTGTGAGTTGAGTTTTGTTGCTATAGGAGACAGCTTATGCTACGAAGTACAGATTGCTGGTTTCAGCTTAACCACTTGCCGACCACCCACAGTAATATTACTGTGGCAGAGCAGCTCCCCTGCATCCAGTCATGTAGTACTACATGACTGGAGTGCATGCGCTCGCCGCCGGAAACCGCGCTTCCAATGTGTTTAGACACAGTGGGAGGCGGGTCACGATCGCCGCCTCCCTCCCACGATCGTGCGGGAAACGGAGAGAAGACCCGCCTGCTTATGTAAACAAAGCAGGCGGATCTTCTGTGAGACAGGCAGGGACAGATTAGCAGTTTCAGCTAAACTGAAACTGCAATCTGTCTGTGCCTGTCACAGAACCCCCCCCCCCCCACACACACACACACAGTTAGTAAACATATAGGCATACATTAACCCCTTTGATCACCCACAAGGTTAACCCCTTCCCTGCCAATGGCATTATTACAGTAACAGTGCATATTTTTAGCACTGATTACTGTAGTAATGTCACTGGTACCCCCAAAAGTGTCAAAAATGTCAGTCAGGGGTCCGATCTGTCTGCCGCAATGTCGCAGTCCTGCTAAAAATCGCAGATCGCCACCATTACTAGTAAAAAAAAAACAATAAAAAATTACATAAATCTTTCCCGTAGTTAGTAGACGTGATAACTTTTGCGCAAACCAATCAAAATATGCTTATTGCAATTTTTTTTACCAAAAATATGTAGCAAAAAACAAATTGGCCTAAAATGTTAAAAAACTTTGATATTTAAATGTTTTTTTGGGAATGTCCTATAGCAGAATGTGAAAAATATTGTTTTTTTTTTTACAATTGTCGCTCTTTTTTTGTTTATAGCGCAAAAAATAAAAATAGCACAGGTGATTAAATACCACCAAAATAAAGCTCTATTTGTGGGAAAAAGGGCGTAAATTTAGTTTGGGTACAGCATCGCACGACCGCACAATTGTCCGTTACGTTAAGTAACGCAGTGCCTAATCGCAAAATAGGGCCTGGTCAGGAAGGGGGTAAAACCTTCCAGGGGTGAAGTGGTTAAAGGCTCTTTTTCCTGTACTGCTGTCTACCTTTTCCACATATTTGTCTGGCCCTTCTTGTCTCTGGGGGTCTCCACCAGGCCTCTGGAGGTTGGGGGGGGGGGGGGGCGCTACACAAGAACTGCTGCATGTGTAAGGCTGGGTTCACACATATGCAAATTGGATGTGTCTTTCGCATTACAGGAGATTGTGACCTGCTCTCAATGGAGCCGGTTCACACAGTTCCAGGGCTGCCGGGGTCCGCGTTTAAAAAGGGTCTGTGTGTCTTTGGTTTCAGATTCAGGTGCAAATTTAGCCAAAAATTCGGACCTGATTTTCACCTAAATTGGTGAACAGGGACGCACCGGATCCCATGCTGTGAACAGTGGATGCAGCATATGTGAACCCGGCCTAAACCTAGCCTCAGTTTCCAGAGACTACATATCCCATGGCACCTTGCTACCTAGTGATTTTAAGTAGTCTTCAGCTTCAGGTATGAGATATATATACCTACCGTATATACTCGAGTATAAGCCGACCCGGATATAAGCCGAGGCACCTAATTTTACCACAAAAAAGTGGGAAAACTTATTGACTGGAGTATAAGCCTAGGGTGGGAAATGCAGCAGCTACTGGACCCAACTGGACTACCACGAGACACAAAACATGGACTGCGGGCATGGTGCAGGGGCTGCAGGCTTGGTGAAGGAGATGCAGGGCTGTGAGCATGTTACAGGGGATGGTACAGGCATGGAACAGGAGATGGTTCAGGCATGGCACAGGTGATGGTACAGGCATAGCACAGGTGATGGTACATGTATGGCACAAGAGATGGTACAGGCATGGCACAGGTGATGGTACAGGAGATGGAACACAGGCATGGCACAGATGATGGTACACGGGCATGGCACAGATTGTACAGTAGATGGTACACAGGTATGGCACGGGTGATGGTACACAGGCATGGCACAGATTGTACAGGAGATGGTACACAGGCATGGCACAGGTTGGTACACAGCCATGGCACAGATTGTACAGGAGATGGTACACAGGCATGGCACAGATTGTACAGGAGATTCAGTGCTGGGGGCATGGTACAGGAGAATGTCCTGTACCATGCCTGCAGCACTGCATAAGGAAATGCAGGGGCTGTAGAGGAGTCTCACTTACCTGTCGGTGAGGCGCCTTACATTTAAAAATGGTGCCGCCCGGCGCCAACACATTACTGCGCATGCGCTGCTGATGCTCAGAAAAGCCCGTACACATTCGGCTATTCCCGGGCAGGCAGCGGTGACGTGTTGGCGCCGGGCGGCGCCATTTCTAAAAGGTAAGTCAGACAGTGACTCGAGTATAAGACGAGGGGGGCTTTTTCAGCATAAAAAAACATGCAGAAAAAGTCAGCTTATACTCAAGTATATACGGTATATTGTTCTAAGCAGGACCAGTGTAAGTATGCAATAAGATCATACCTGAAGTTCAGCTTTAAAATCATGTATTAAAATGTTAAAGGGTTAGTTCACCTTTACCAGAAAAACTGCCTGTGAAGGTAATGGGCATCTATATGTAGCACTGTCCCCGGAAGGCCTGCTGAATAGTGACTTGGCGGGCTCCCCTGATTACCACCACACGGTTACCTTGAGATATAGTCCTTTAATCCCTCCTTGCTCCCTATGGCTCGTCAAACAAATAAACAGTCTAGGGGTGTTGGGGGTTTTTTTGTGTTTATTTGTAATTGGGATAGGAGAAGGGAAAAGTGGGATACTCCAGCTGAACTATTCACATTGGTTGAGGACTTCTATCTTCAAGGCTTCTATGTCAATTGGAAACAGCTAGGCTGCTTAATCCACACTGCCACAAGTGTAGAAAGGGTTAAGTCTCTTGCGCTCTTTACTTTCTGACAAGATGACTTGGTGGATGATAAATTATCTTAAGGACACTCTCACTAGCATCCCTTTCAACCGACACCCGTCCACTGACTATCCTAGGAATAGAGGTTGCCCCCCTCAGGTCAGGCCCCTTGACACAAGATTCCGTACTCACTGTACTGCAGAGACAGATCCTCCAGTGTCTCTCCTCTCAGTCAGCTTCTCTGGACCTCTGGGTTCAGTTCCTCACTGCTACTCTCCAGGCCCTCAGGACGACCCCCTGAGGCTGCATGGCACCTCTACAGAGGAGGAGGCAGCTGCCCCCCTCCCTCCGGGATTTCGAGATCCAGGCGAAAGACCTCGAGCATATGTGGTCCTGGCTTTTATACAGTATCCCAACATGCACCAAGGCACTTTCCCTCTGCCAATCAATCATCAGAAATGTATCAAAAGCCCATGCACCCATTTGTCAGGTTTCCTTCCATTGTCCAATATGCCTTCCTATTGAACCAGTGTGAAATACCCTCTAGACAGAATGAGTTGCATCCTGAGCACAATGAGCAGACCTCACTAACAGACCCTGCTCTCTGGTAGGCAAAGAATAATATAGATTTACCTGCAGCTCTTCTGGTAAGCAGACAGGGCTCAAACTATACTTTCTCTCTAGCACCTACCTAGGAGGGTGCTACGTGTAGGTAAAAACAAACTGTGCAGCTTTGACAGGACAGGGGAAGATTTCACCTAAAAGAAGGAGAATCAGCATAAGGAAGAAATCATACTAACTCTAGGTTATGTCCTTTGTGCTGATTTTTATGTTTTTGAATTTAGCTAAACTTAGGCTTTAAAGATTTGTCTCAAGCCAGACAGCATATGGAAGAGAAAAGGAGATGCTCATAAAAGTTCTGGGTGTGAAAGTGAAAGAAAAGGAGAAGTTCATGTGCACAATGGAGATTGAGACTTCCTATTGTGACTTTCTATGGTGGTGCAGGAAAAAGAGGAGGAGAAAGGAGCGTCAGCGGGGGACCCAAGAAGAGGAGGATCCGGGCCACTCTGTACGATTCAATTCCAGAGAGCAGGTAAGTATAACATATTTATTATTTTAAAAAAATCCTTTACAATCACTTTAAAAAGTCCCCTTTCTGCCACCGGCCCCCTGGTGAACAAATAGGGCCCTGGTAGTTTTTTTTTTAAATTGCTGCAGACTCTTTCAGCAGTTTCAGCTGGGTTAATGTTTTCTTCCCTGAAAACTGACCTTACAGGGGGCACTGTTGCTTTGGATTAGTGTACATTTGTGTGGTCCCTTAAATAGTGATCTGCGGTGGATTGCTTTTCACGGGGTCTGTGACAGGCGTTGAGAAAATGTTATACTGCGCCCTTACCACTTGATTTAACCCCTAAAAACCTGCACCACTGTGCTGCAACTGCATGCATTGTACGCAATTGGGGGGCAGAACAATACCGTAGAATGGGTTGCATTCAGCAGATGAATGCGACAGAGGGATTCATTTTGCCATGCCCACATGCAAAGAATCAGCTGTAGTATGTGTATACCACTATCTGTTGCCTTTGCCTGTGTGTTACCCCCTCCTAACCCTTGCACTCTGTATGTTACCTACTCTTAACCCCTGTTCTGTATGTGTTACCTGCTCCTAATCCCTCCACTCTGTACATTACCCACCCCTGACCCCTGTACTCTGTACATTACCCACACCTGACCCCTGTACTCTGTACATTACCCACCCCTGACCCCTGTCCTCTGTACATTATCCACCCCTGACCCCTGTGCTCTGTACATTACCCACCCCTGATCCCTGTGCTCTGTACATTACCCACCCTTGATCCCTGTGCTCTGTACATTACCCACCCCTGACCCCTGGACTCTGTACATTACCCACCCTTGAACCATGTACTCTGTACATTACCCACCCCTGATCCCTGTACTCTGTACATTACCCACCCCTGATCCCTGTACTTTGTACATTACCCACCCTGACCCCTGGACTCTGTACATTACCCACCCCTGACCCCTGTCCTCTGTACATTACCCACCCCTGACCCCTTTTTGCGCTATAAACAAAAAAAAAGAGCGACCATTTTGAACAAATAACAATATTTTTCAAATTTTTTTATATGAAATTCCCCCCCAAAAAAATGTAAAAATCAAAATTTTTTAACATTTTAGGTCAATTTCTTTTCTGCTACATATTTTTGGTAAAAAAAAAATCGCAATAAGCGTATTTTGATTGGTTTGCGCAAAAGTTATTGCATTTACTAACTAAGGGAAAGATTTCTGTCATTTTTTTTTTTTTTAACGAGTAATGGCGGCGATCTGCGATTTTTTTTTTTGCGGGACTGCGACATTGTGGCGGACAGATCGGAGATCGGACCCTTGACTGACATTTTTGACACTTTTGGGGGTACCAGTGACACTACTACAGTAATCAGTGCTATAAATATGCACTGTTACTGTAAAAATGACACTGGCAGGGAAGGGGTTAATTTTATTGGAGAGGGAGGGGTTAATGTATGCCTGGTGCTTACTGACGTGTGTGGGGGGAGGTGACTGAGTGGCACAAGGACAGATCGCATGTTCAGCTATGCTGAAACCCTGCAATCTGACCCTGCCTGTCACTTAGGAGATCTGCCCGCTTTGTTTACACAAGCGGGCGGATCTCCAGACTCGATTCCCCGACGATCGGGGAAGAGCAGCGGCGATCGCCGCTGCTCCTCCCCTGGCCCGAATCCCGCTCTGACTGAATACAGCGGGAGCGAGCCTCCGGCGGCGCACGCGCGCCGCCGAAGAGGGGGCGTGTCTGCCGACGTAGTTCTACGTCGTCAGACCTACAAGAGTCACTTTGCCGCAGTAGAGCTCTAGTGAGCAGACGGCAAGTGGTTAAGGGCCACCCTGCCACAGTATATGTAAATGGGGCAGTCCTTAAATGGTTAAATATGAAATATTTCGTGTTTTCTGTTTGTGGTGCTCAGATACAGTTGAGTTCCTCTTTAACATAAAACAGTTCTACATGTGTGATACTTGTACTTTACGTTGTATTTTATAAGCAGCCTTACAGTTTTTTGTAGTGAAAGGGATCACTTCTCTATATTCCTATCCAAAAGTTTACTGATTGCTAGCAACCACAATCAAATACCAAACTTCCTTTAGAATCTGATTATGACATACATATCAAATCATGCCAACTAAAAGGACATGAAAAAAATATTTTATGTTTTGATAGATGCAATTTCCTGTAGAGGGATTATAGCACATGTGTAATAGGCTGTTTACAATAAGGGTTTGTTTATCTGGTTGCTAACTCATCCTATTAGATCATTGTTATTGGCTTGCTGTTGCTTGGTTACCTTTCAAAGTTTGTAGACTGTTGTCATGGTAAACTATGATATTGCAAGTGTGAGGTTCATGTTCCACTATCAGTGCACCAGTTTTTGGCTCGGAAAATGTCATTTATACTTTTTCCACTTTTTCTGCCATAACTATTTTTTTTTTTTTAACGAGGTCCAATAATATTTATCCAAATTAGGAATGCCTCTATTTAGTTAAGCACTAGGTAAAAGAGGAATGACCGTGCAATATCTTTCTAAACAGGTACAATGAATCGTTTTCTCAGATTGCATTATATCATTCATTTTTTCAGAATCTAAACTTTTTTCCAATTTGAAGCTTAAGTTTAAGGGCTTTTGCACATGATACTGCTGTTTGAGCGTCTACTTTTTCCAAGCTTTTTTTTTGTATGTATATGTGTGTATTTATGTATGCGTTCATATTCTTGCATTCTTGTTCTGTACAACATGTAAATGACCATTTGCATGCATTAAGCGTAAGTTTCTAAACCAAAACGTAGATTTTTCTAGTTTTTTTTTTTTTACTAAAGAATGCACGGCACTTGCATAGGCACATTAGAATTATGGGTTGTATTTGAGCTCAGTACAACAAAAAAAAAAAAAGCTGCGTGAAAGAGGCCTTAGATTGTAGGGTTCTGTGAGCAAGGCCCTTGTAACTCTATTTTTCGGACAGAAGCATGACAGCATACACGTATGGGTATATCAGGACTGATAATACTATATAAATGAGTCGCCTCCCCCAAGGCGGCATTCTCTTTTTGTTCCTCAAATGCTCAACCGGTTATTACTATGGAAAGAAGATTTTCTATTTTTGCCCTCACCTTGCCTGGTTCATCTGGCCAGCCGTACAGGTTCAGCCTCTCCTGTGTCAAAGTTCCCTCAGTTTGGGTGTAATCACTGGGGCACTGGGGGTAGCATACTGGTCTCTGGAGACAGGCAAGTAATGCCTTCGGGGACATGGGTTTCTCTCTTCTTCTTCCTGGCTTTCCATGGCTGTAAGGTTCCCTTAGGCTGCTGGGGTCACGGATGCGCTGTTTTGGGGTGAAATTCCAGGCAGACAGCAGAGAGACAACCGACATGGCGGCTGCACAGTTCCAAAATGGCTTTTAGTGACTTCTGGCGGCCGTGCTACAGACTACCCTATCCAAAATGGCGCCCGGCAGACTTCTGGTCGGCAGAGGTGCACCAAGATGGCCCCGGGTGACTTCTGGTTCGTCATTGGCGGCCGGGAGGCTCTGGGAGATGCTCAGGCAGCAATTGGGGGACACCTGGAGAGTGGGCAGGACCCCCTCTCCCCCCCTTTATAGTAGGGGATACGAAACAAGCCAGGTACACAAGACAGGAGAAGGTGCAAGCAGCAGAGGCCAGGTAAGGGGAGAGGATCCAGGGTTGCTAGGTAGTATGAAATGTGTGGTACGCAGGTTGTAAGAATGTTCGTTGTTTGAACAGATTGTGCCTGTCTTGTGCCCTTTCTGTTCAGAGCTCATATGGAGGTAAGACATTTCCTATTGATTACATGCAGGAGTGGAGATAGTATGCTTAGTACAACCTTTTGTTGCAGATTCTTAAAGGCATACCATGAGCTCTCCCAGAGACCAGCCAGCCACACAATATAAGGTGAGGGAAAGGTAAGTAGGTATTATTTCCATTAAAAGAGAGCGCATGGCTAATGAAATGTAAATCTTTTTAGCAGGGCTGCTGTTAGAAATCGCGGGGCCCCGTACAGACTACCTGGCAGGGCCCCCCCCAAGAAAAGATATATTTAGCTAAAATTACAACAAAATCACTATTAGCAGACACAAATATAACATAACTCGCATAATTCCTGCTAAATCTAAAAAAAAAACTATGTTAAATAAAAAAGAAGATGAGATGAGAAAAATAGACAGGCTGGGCAGTTGGAGCTCAGTGATCAGAGAGACAGAGAGAGAGAAACAAAGTTACAAATAAACTCCTGAGCAGAGATAAGTGCTGGGAGGGGGGCCCACACAAGGGAGGGGGATTAGTGAGGGACAACTGTCTCTTTCTCAACAGATAAAAGCTGATAGCAGGGAGGGGGACAGATCCGATTCAGGTGCTGGAGGAAGATTTCTGTATTTGTTGTCCATCACTAATCCCCCTCTCTGTGTGGGCCCCCCTGTGTGCTTGGGCCCCCTACAAGAGGGCTGGTGGTCCCCCCCTATCAGCGGCCCTGCTTTTTAGCCCTCACCGCCAGCACTGTTCCTCAAGCCGTGCAGACAGAAGCCCTTCTATGGCTGCAAGCCATTTAAAAGCCCGATAAGAAAGCCGGCAAGCAAAGGTGGAGACACAGGCTGAGGAAGGGGCGGAGGATCAATGTTTGGGCTGCGGCCTAAAGGCATTATATGGAAAGATAATATGTCGGTCTTGTCTGCTGGAAGCAGCAACAGATAAGGAAGCAGAAAAGGCAGATATGATCTCCCTTATTAAACAAACAGTTAAAGATTCCCTACAAGAAATGGCAGTCAAAACCAGCCAACAAGAGGCAGCAGGGGCCAGCCCACAATTAACTCAGAGAAGCTCCTTAAGGGAACCATCACCAGTGTTGGGCTGGGGAGATGGGTCCCCCGTAGAAGAGGAGTTGTATTTGACTTTGCCTTAGGGCAACCCCTGGTAAGAGCAATAAGAGAAGCTCTTGAATGGGAGGAGGAAATCGCACAACCCGCAAAAAATAGAAAATATTATCCACAATTAAAAAGGTCAGTACTCTCATTTCCGTTGATTGAGGAGGCGAAGGATATTATCTATGATGAATAGAAGAAGACAGACAGAAAACCATCCCTATCCAACAGATTTGAGAAGATGTATCCCTTCAAAAAAGGGTCCCAGCACTGGAGGTGCCCCCACTAGTGGAGGCAGCTATCATTAGATTGGCCAGACATGTCACATTACCTATGGATGATGCAGTTTCCTTCAAGGATGTTTCAGAAAGCAAGATAGATATATTGCTAAAGAAAATATATGCATTGGCAGGAAGTGCTTGCAAGCCATCATTGGCACTGACATCAGTAGCCAAGGCAATAACAATATGGGCAGAGAGCGCAGAAGTGGAGTTATCCACAGACACCAGAAGTGCCTCAGTGCTGAAAATACTGAACAATATCAAACTGGCGGGCAATTTTGTAGGTAAAACGGCGATCGACAAACTGCTGTGTCCAGCCAGAGTAATGCTATCATTGGTGATGGCGAGAAGAGCATTATGGCTCAAGCCATGGACGGCAGACGGATTGTCAAAATCCATCTTGTGCCGTATCCCCTTTGACGGAGCAGCCTTGTTTGGCAGCAAATTGGAAACCGCTATTTTGAAGGTAACAGGGAGCAAGTCAGGGTTGATTCCCCAAAATTAAAGACCCAGACGCCAGCGCCAGCCAGAAAGGAGACAATTTATGAGTAAGATAAGGGACACATGATCCTTTAGAACAAACAAAGATACCAAGAGAGGATGGAAGAACCCTCAGAGATCGGTGGCTCGGTTGAACAAATCAAGACAGAGCATGACACAGAAACCCTTTTGAAGGTCCCTCCATCCAGACTGGTCCGGTTGGGACCTGAGTCTGACTACTCCAATTTGCACCTGTCTGGGCGGAGCAAATCAAGGAACCTTGGGCTATAAAGATAATCCAGGGAAGATCATCACTCGGAATTTTTGGCTCCCCCGGAGGTTCCCCACTTTACTCGCACAAAGCTCACTCAGTGTCGACAGAAGATACAGATAATCTTTGAATATGTTCAATCGCTCCTACAAAAAAGAGCCATAGAACCAGTCCCTATGCGAGAAAGGCATCAAGGATTCTATTCTCCTCTTTTCTTAATAAAGAAAAAACAGGCGATCTAGGACCAGTATTAGACCTTGGGAAGTTGAACAAGTACATCCAAGTGCAAAGCTTTCAAATGGAGTCACTGCAGTCAGTTATACAAACCATCAGACATGGAGAGTGGATGTTATCTTTAGATTTGAAAGATGCCTACTTACATGTCCCAGTTCATCAACAATGTCAAAAATATTAGGGCTTTGCAATAATGGAATACCATTTTCAATTCATCTGCCTACCATTTGGCCTGTCAAAGTCACCGAGGATATTCTCCTCGGTGCTACTCCCGGTCATAGCCATGTTGCGCAGACAAGGTCTACTAGTGTTCCTCTATTTGGAAGATATCCTTCTAGTAGCCTGAAACCCGCAAATCCTGACAGAACATTGGGAGATTCTGGTCTAGGATGGATAATCAACTGGCAAAAGATTCAACCAGTGCTCACGCAGAGAATGCTGTTTCTGGGGGCAATCCTAGATACCTGCAGCAGCACAGTAGAACTCCCTTCAGAGTCTCTCAACAAGAAAAGATATCAAAACTCTCATACCTCACGGCCTCCTAATGTCGCAGGCTGTTAGGGTTGCTAGTGGCTACGATACCCATAGTAAAGTGGGCCCACTCGCGAATGAGGACCTTCCAGGTGGAATTCCTGGGACAATGGAAGAGCCGTTCCACGTGTCAACGGATCAGACTGTCACCAACAATAAAGCATTCCCTTGATTGGTTGCAGAAACCAGGCAATTTGTCAAAGTGCCATCAACTCAACGCACCAACACCAGTAGTGATCACATCGGATGTATCAGTGATAGGCTGGGGAGCATGTTGCAATGGGCATCTAGCTTAGGGCTGGTGGAGAAGCATGCGGAAGGAAGTCTCCAATGTTTTAGATCTGAAGGCAGCCTTTAGGGCTCTAAAAGCATTTCAAGACCAAGTCAGAGGGACCAGTGTAATACTCCAGATAGACAACAGGGCAGCAGTCGCCTATGTATGCCATCAAGGAGGAACGAGGAGTCAAGCACTCCTAGCAGGAGTCGTGCCCATTATGAACTGGGCTCAACAAAATGTGTCAAATCTAACAGCCACTTACATCCCAGCTCAACAAAATTATTTGGCGGATGCACTGAGCCAAAAAAACGTTGGACATGAACGAATGGGCACTGAACCAGTCTTCAGGTGGATTTGCAGTCAGTGCTGTCACCCAGACCTCCACTTAATGGTATCCCGACCAACAGGAAATGCAAACGTTTCTTAGCGAGGGCGAAATTCCCACAGGTGGAATCGATGGATGCATGCAGCTCCGAGTGGATCTGTACCCTAGCATACGTATTTCCACCAACACCTATAATTCCCAGGTTACTCTACAGAATACGCAAAAACAACCAGGGGTGGTGATAGCAATCGTTCCTTGTTGGCCCCGCAGGCTGTGGTTCCTACTACTACAGTCTTTGGTGTTGGAACCCTCAAACCTACTACCAGGGATACCAGGTCTCCTCCAGCAAGGTCAGTTAACGCGAATCCTACCAGGCTTCATCTTGCGGCATGGAGTTTGAGAAGGCTAGGGGAGGCAGGTTGCTCGGCCTCAGTTATCGAAACCTTGATGAAAGCAAGAGCGACAACGATGAACACTACCTACTCAAGGATAGTAGAAGTAGGCCTACAGGCAAACACAATCAGAGTCCAAGTTTCAGCCCTTTCGGCCTTACCAGGGGAAGATGGGCTACCCAGCAGTTAGTACGCCAATTCCTAAAAGCTTGCAGTAGAGGTCGTTTGTTCCTCCATGGGATTTACAGGTGATATTACAGATGTTGTCCCAACCTCATTTTTCAGGTGACCAAGCAACCTGGTTGTGGAATATAATGATGAAAGCAGTTTTCCTCACTGCCATTACATCAGGGAGAAGAATATTGGATATTCAGACCTCAGGATACAAACCTTCTTATTGTTGCCCCTTACCGGATAGAGTGATATTTAGTGCTGGTTCACACTTCCGCGTTTGCAGAGATCGTATGTAATTCAGAGCGCACTGCTCCTAATTACATGCGATCTGATGTGCGGATGCGAGTTCAGCCATACACTTTGTATGGCTGAATTTGCACTGTATCCGCACCAAACACGCACATGAGGCTTTTTTTGAGCCGCAGTAGAATCGGATCGCATAGTGGTTCACACTTGTGCGATCGGATTCTGTGTGTACTTGCAACTGGGGGTGTCGTTAACTTTTAATTGACACCCCCTGCGTATCGCATATGGCAGTGTGAACTGCCAGATGTGCGGATGCGATGCGGGAACACGCTGCATATTCGCAGCGTTCCTGCATCGCAGAAGTGTGAACCGGCACTAAGAACTCTGCCACAACATCTGCCGAAGGTAAACAAACCATTTAATCGAAAACAAGACACTCTCCCAACAATGCAGAGAGACACATCTAACCAGACACACGAGTTAGATGTCGGGTCTATCTTGGAAGTATACATGCAGAGAACAGCCCCTTTCAGAAGAACAGAAAACCTGTTTGTCATCCCAGATGGGACAAGAAAATGGCTAGCAGTATCTACCAGAACACTGGAACACTGGTGTTGTGGCTGGTCAAGACCATCAAGAGGGCTTATGAGGCAAGAAGTTTAGAACCTCTAACTGATGTGAGAGCTCACTCGACTAAAAGCCTAACGGCGTCCTGGGCAGAATTCAAGGGTGTATTTCTACAGAAATAATATGTAGAGCCGCATAATGGTCTACATTTAACACATTTTTGACTCACTATAAAATAGATCCAGCAGCCTTAACTATTATAGAGTTTGGTTGTTCTGTACTGACCGGAGTTAACAAAGAATAAAATACTTCAGCATACCCTCCCTTGTGTTTTTTTTTTTTTGGCATACTCCATCACATACGTGTATGCTGTCATGCTTGTGTCAGCAAAATTGAAAATGTTACACTTACCTGACAGTAATTTTCGTTTCCTGATGCATAAGCATGACAGCATACAGGTCCCTCCCTTGGGGGCTTCGCATTTTAGTCTAGTTACGAAAAATGCTGCTTTGGGGGAGGCGACTCATTTATATAGTATAACCAGTCCTGATTGGACAAGGGGCGGAGCCTATACCCATACGTGTATGCTGTCATGCTTATGCATCAGGAAAGGAAAATTACCATCAGGTAAGTATAAAATTTTCCGTTGTCTTGGGATGTATGGTAACTTTACTGCCTTCCTTTTGTAAAGCGCTGTGCTAACATGTGCTTTATAAATACTGTATAATAATAATAATTTGATTTTCCAGGCGAACAGCTTAAAGCAAAACTAAAGGCAGCAATACTTACCTCTATTCCAATGGTCCAATGCCTGCGAGGAGGTCCCTCATCATTTCCAGCATCTTCTCCCAGGGTTCACCGGAGTGCCGGTCTTCGGGCTTCTTGATTGGCCTGTGCAGAATAATGCCAATCTCACACAGGCATAGGAGTGCAGTCATCCTGGCACAAAGGCAGTGTGCAAGGATGTAAACCTAGCTGCGCATGCACAGCTTTGATTACACTTTACAGGGTATTGGAAACAGGCAGGTAAGTGTATTTTATTGCAGAAGACACATTCCATGTTTCTTCTTCAATAAAGAGCCTAGTTGTTTGGAATTTTGTTTTTCCAACTTTAGGTCCACTTTACTACACAGGTGAAATACATGAATGGGAGCCGTTTTACTTGCCAAATGGTTTTTAGTTATGTCCCTTCACCCTCCAATCTCAATTTTTACCAGAGCTGATCTATCTCTCTGCAGTTTCACTTTCACTTACACTCTGTAACTGATTAAAGCTTAATTTTAGCTTTTTTATTTTAAATCAGCACCAGGGTTGGCAGTTACATTTAACAGTGTGCCTTGTGCTGGTGACTGTAGTCTTAGTTGAAATCTCCTTGTCCTCTGTCTCCCCATTCCCCCGTAGTGGTAATCTTCCGGTGCTATGGGGGTTAACACAGCCACTAGACCTGTCTTAGGCACTCATCAAGAATTTACACTATGCCTGCCCCCTTCTGCCCACCTCCACCATTCATAGAACCAGTGCTACAGCTTCCATAGAGGCAAATCGAATTTAACATAGGAATGCTTACATTGGGCCATGCTGGCCTCTAAGTAAGCCTGCAAAATATATCACACCTGGAATTCATTTTTAAAGTGGTTGTAAACCTCTAAACAAAGCATATCCCTCTATAGTGTGTACTTGTCTCAATCCAAAGAACTAGGTGTCATTTCTCCCAGCTGTCTTGTTCCTCTGCTATCAGCATGAGTAACTTCTGACAAGTTTTCCTGACACCAAGAGAAAAAAGGTAACAGGAGAGGGAGCTTCAGCAAATAGCCTGTTTTATTTATTTTATTCTTTACTATTTTTCCCCTTTTTACCTTTTATCTTTTATAGCAGGGGTCTCCAAACTGTGGCATGGGGGCCAGATACGGCCCTTTGCTTGCCTTTATCTGGCCCTTGGGGCACTATTTATCCCACTGATATGGGGCACTATTCTGCCCTCTGACACTAAAAATGGGGCATAATTCCTGCCACTGGCACCAACAATGGGGCACTATTCCTCCCCCTTATACCAACGATGGGGCACTGTTTACTCCCACTGATGCCTAGAAAATGTTCTATTCTTTCTGGCCACAGTCCGGCCCTCCTAAAGTCTGAAGGAGAGTAAATTAGCCCTTTGTTTAAAAAGTTTGGAGACCCCTGTTTTATAGTGTCCCTTCTCCACGCCTACATTTACCAGACCCTTAGGCTACATTCACACCTGAGCGTAGCGTTTTTCGCGCGTTTTTTACCGCGATTTTACCGCGATTTTTGCGGCGTTTTTTACCGCGATTTTACCGTGATTTTTACCGCGATTTTTGTGCAGGCGTTT
This sequence comes from Pelophylax lessonae, assembly GCF_965119305.1. NCBI lineage: Eukaryota > Metazoa > Chordata > Amphibia > Anura > Ranidae > Pelophylax > Pelophylax lessonae. Next base: position 71,163,854 of record NC_138777.1, read on the forward strand.
TTAGATTGAATAGAGATCAATGAAAAACGCCTGTAATCTGCCCAAAAAGAAGCTCATGTACTTTTTTGAGCGTTGGGCGTTTTGTATACAGCGTCAAAACGCTCAGATGTGAACAGGGGCCATTGAAATGAATAGGATTTGTCTTGTTGGGCGTTTTGAGAGCTGATCCTAGAGCAGAAAAACGCCCCAAAAACACCCCAAAACGCCTAGATGTGAACGGAGCCTTAAATCTACAGTCTACAAACATCCTCCTAATCCACCCATATTTCTGTTTATTTATTTATTTATTTTTTTTTAAATCTACCCATTTTCTCCATTTGTTTGAAAAACTATCTGCTTGTTCCTCCTCTCTACTGCCCAGATACTCCATGTTATATATATATATATATTAGTTTCTGCTACACCAATCCCTGAGGTAGGGCTTTCTATATCTAACCATTTTTTTGGTATTGCCTCCCTGTTGCTGCATTTAGCAGATTTGGAACTATTGTATTTCTGTACTTCTTAGGGGGTTTATCCATTTTATGGAATAGACATACCCATGGGTCGTCCGTGATGCTCATTTTTGTAATTTCTCTAATGAGATGTACTTTTGACCAGTATTCACGGATCTTAGTGCAGTCCCACCAAATATGGAGCATTGTGCCCTGCACCCCACAGCCCCTCCAGCACAATTCAGATTTCTCTGGCTGATATTTATGCACTTTCGCTGGCGTTATATACCATCTCGACAGGCATTTATAGTTAATTTCAATGGTGTTCACATCTATCGCAGAGAAATGTACAGCTCTCAGTATAACATTCACTTTGTGCTCTTTTAAACATAATCCTATCTCTTTTTCCCAAGTTTCAATGAACGGAGGTTTCCTCAGGCCCGCTTTCTCAGTTGTTTTATATATCTGAGATATACAATTTTTTATTTTTGTTAAAGGATTACAGAGCTTTCCCACTAAATTCAAGTCTTTCTCAGATCTAATGGGTTGAGGCAGAGATCTCACAAAATGTTTTAACTGAAGATATCTCCATTCATTCAAAATCATGTTTCCTCCCCTAGTGTTGAGTTTGTGATATGGCCTAATCTTTCCGCTGTATATTATATCTTTTAACTGCATGTTTTTTACACAATTACCAAATTGTTTCTCATTTTCTGGTGCAAAATATTTTGTGCCTTCTAATGGTACTAGAGGAGAACTGTGTTCCCAATTAAATTGTCTGTGAATCGTGTCCCACATCTTGTATACAACTCTCGTCGTGTTGTGTGTGTCTTCATGTATCTCCCTATATTTAGGCGGAATCCAGATATTCTTATTTAATTGTGTTCTACTTAGTGTAATTTCGATCTTAACCCATATTTTATCTGAATTTATTTTTGTCCACTTTTTTTCTGGTGCTGCTAACCCGCCCCCCCCCCTGTGATTTAACTCTACTGAGAGCCACATATTGTACTGTAGACTTTTTCCCCTACCAGATGAAATTCAACATAATTGTTTTTATTGCTTTAAAATATGTGGAATAACGATTGGTAGCATTTGAAATCTATACAATAGTTACATAGTTACATAGTTAGTGAGGTTGAAAAAAGACGCCAGTCCATCCAGTTCAACCTATGATGTGTGTGTGTGTTTGCTGCTAACCGTACATTGTATACCCCTGTATGTTGTGATCTTTAAGGTGCCCATCTAATAGTTTTTTGAAACTATCAATGCTCCCTGCTGATACCACTGCTTGTGGAAGAGAATTCCACATCCTTACTGCTCTTACAGTGAAGATCCCCCTACGTATTTTAAGGTTAAACCGCCTTTCCTCTAGTCTTAGTGAGTGGCCACGTGTCTTATTGTATTTCCTTTCTCTGAATAGGTTTTTCCATATGCTAGGGTTGCTAGTACAATATTTGTACATTGATATCATATCCCCCCTCAATCGTCTCTTCTCCAGAGAGAATAGGTTCAGTGCTTGTAGCCTTTCCTCATAGCTGATGTCCTCCATTCCCCTAATTATTTTTGTTGCCCTTCTCTGGACTTTCTCCAGTTCCAGCACATCCTTCCTGAGGACCGGTGCCCAGAACTGGACAGCATACTCCAGATGTGGCCGGACCAGAGTCTTATAGAGTGGTAGAATAATCTCTTTATTTCTGGAGTGAATCCCCTTTTTTATACATCCCAGTATTCTGTTGGCTTTGCTTGTAGCGGCTTGGCATTGCATGCCACTGCCAAGCCTGTTGTCTACCAGTACCCCCAGGTCCTTTTCCATCCTAGACTCACCCAGAGGTTCCCCCCCTAGTGAGTAGCTTGCTTTCTGGTTTCTGGCACCCAGGTGCATTACTTTACATTTTTCAACATTAAACCTCATCTGCCATGTAGTTGCCCACCCCATTATTTTGTTCAGGTCCGCTTGTAAGGTTTCCACATCCTGCCCAGAAGATATTGGCATGCTTAGTTTAGTATCATCCGCAAATACTGAGATTTTACTCGATATCCTCTCCTCTAGATCATTTATGAATAAATTAAACAGGATTGGCCCCAGGACAGAACCCTGGGGGACACCGCTTTCCACACCCGCCCAATCTGAGTACTCCCCATTAATCACCACCCTTTGAAACCTCCCCTGGAGCCAGTTCTCTATCCAGGTACTCACCTTATGGTCCATACCTACCTTCCTTAGTTTGAACAGTAAGCATTTGTGGGGAACGGTGTCAAAGGCCTTTGCAAAGTCCAGGTACACCACATCCACAGGCTTACCTTTATCTAGGTTGCAGCTCACTTCATCATAGAAGGTTAATAGATTGGTTTGGCAAGAACGATTTTTCATGAATCCATGCTGATTACTACTAATAATACCATTTTCATTACTAAAGTCTTGTATGTGGTCCCTTAACATCCCCTCCAAAATCTTGCTGACTACTGATGTTAGGCTGACCGGCCTATAGTTACCCGGGATATATCTCGGCCCCTATTTAAATTTTGGTACCACGTTGGCTTTTTTCCAATCAGCTGGCACCATACCCGTCTGTAAACTATCCTTAAAGATCAAGAATAATGGTCTGGCAATCACCTGGCTGAGCTCTTTAAGAACCCTCGGGTGCAAGCCATCCGGTCCCGGTGATTTATTTATGTTAAGTTTCTCTAGTTTAGTTCTAAGTCTATCTTGTGTTAGCCATGGCGGTATTTCCTGAGGTGTGTTGGTTAGTTTGGCCTTACAAGCTGGGTTAGTGTAGCCCCCTGATTCTTTTGTGAAGACTGAAGGGAAGAAATTGTTTAACACTACCGCCTTTTCTTTGTCCTCTGTGGCCAAAACTCCCTTATCCTCTTTTATGGGGCCAATGTGTTCTGGCCTCGCTTTCTTACTGTTTATATACTTAAAGAATTTCTTGGGGTTCTTTTTACTCTCTTCCGCTATATGTCTCTCGTGTTCTATTTTAGCCGCCCTGATTTCGTCTTTACATTTCTTATTACACTCTTTGTAATGCTTGTTTGGGCAGTATCTTGATTATGTTGTTTATTCTCCCCAACCATGAGAGTGGGCGACTCAATATTTTTCTAATGTCTGTTTTTATCTCATTTAGCATAGGTATATAATTAGAATGATATGGGTATTCTAATGATGGAGTTAAATTTTTCCCAAGATATTTTAATTTTGACTTTGCCCAGGTAAATGGGAATTCCCTCTGTAATGCCTGTTCTTCTTTTTTATTTTTATTTTTTTTAAACCAATGTTCAAGATTTCTGATTTTATTAGGTTGATCTTAAAGTTTGATAATTCCCCTTATTTCTTTAACTCCTTAATGACAATTGGGAGAGTTATTCTAGGGTTAGTGATGTAAAATAAAATATCATCAGCTTATGCTGCAACTTTATGTTCCTCCTGTCCGACCTTCACTCCCCCTATGTCTATATTATTCCTTATAATCGCTAAGAAGAGTTTTAACGGCAGGAAAAAACAACAGGGGCGAGTAAGGTCATCCCTGCATTTCAAACTGAGGTGATAAATTATCATTCACCTTTACCGATGCTTTTGGATTCCTATACAGTGCTCTTATCCATTGGTCATCCTTGGGCCAATACCCAAGTCCTTTATTGTTTTGACCATAAACTCCCAATCCACCCTGTCAAAAGCTTTTTCAGCTTCTATTGACAGCAAGAGGGCTGGGGTATTAAGATCTCTACCTTTGTGTAATAACAATAGTGTTCTAATACCGTTGTCTTATCCCTTTCTTCCTGGGATAAATCCTGTCTGGTCTGCATGGATCCTATCGGGTTGCTAACACTTTTGCATATAATTTTGTATCGGCAGTTAACAGTGTTTTTGGCCTATAACTGGAGTATAGGGTTGCGTCTTTCCCGTTTTTAGGTAGTACAGTTATATAAGCCTGCAGTGATTCTACTCTCATCTTCTCACTTTGTCTTATTCCATTCATATACATATGCAAAGGTTTAGGACTAGTATTTCCTTGAACCTCCTATACTAGCAGGTAGTATACCCATCCGGTCCTGGGCTTTTCCCAGTCGGATAATTTTTTAGTGCCTCCAGTATCCTCTGAGAGATTGGTGTCTCTAATGCTGTTAGTTTGTCAGTTGCTAATTTAGGTCATTTTGATTCCTTTATATATTTTTGTATCTTTTGTTTTCTATATTGTTCTGCTTCTTGTGATACCTTTTGCCGTACATTATATAAAGTGTTGTAGTAGCTTTGAAATTAAGAATGGTGTATTCAAAGAAACAAATTAATAATAAAACTTCCCAAGAATCCACTAGCGGCGCTAATGGTATATCCAAAATATACCTAATGTGGTGCTAAAATTGACACGGGGGGCCGGATTTAAAGAAACTGCAGCTTCAAACATCTATGACGTGTTTCAGTTTCGCCGCGTTCAAATCAATTAACTGGCGCTGCGGCGAATTGGCGAGTAAAACAGCAATAATGAATTCCGCCGTCAGCGGGATTCACTTACGATCGCGGCTTCGCCAATTCGCAAACTTATGTCTTCCTGCTTATAACAGTTTCACATAGCGATGTGGGCTAGTGGATTAGTGCACACATCACATGTCTGTAATTCATCTCCCTCTGCTGTAGGTTCGAGGCTTACCATCTCCACCTACTTTTTTTATTTTCTTTTTTTGTTTATATTGCTAAAATGGAACGGATTACATCATATATATTGCTAAATAATGTTACACTCAGAAGCGCTTGCAAGCTTACACCATTTTAAGTGTTTTTTTGATCTTGTCTGTGTGTCGAATCGATCTTATGAAGGAAAGTACCAAAGGCAAGTGACCAAACCCCTACCCTACTTCAGGGCAAGATGAAACCTCACAATTTTACCATGGTCTTCTTCCCACATTCCATACAATGTTTAGTTCTTTAGCTATATGTGCTTTTTAGCCTTAACACACTCCATTTTTTCCACCATACAGCTTTATTCTGCACAATAGCTAAGTGCTTTGCAACTTCACTGCAGTTCACAACGTCATGGGTTCAAATCACATCACTACACTTGGGATCTCTTTTCACTCTCATTTTTTTAAACAGTTTTTTTAAACTATCTTGAATTTGGGGGGGGAGGGGGGTGTCCTACCCAAATTTCAAGCACATCAATGGAAACAACACAATTTTGATTTTATGAGTGTGGTCCTAGTTTTATCGAGATGCAATTCTTTACATATTTACCATGGTTCTTACAATTTCTTGACCAATAAACATAGGTGTCTGATATTGGACTCTCTCCATATTTCAACAACACAGGCCCTCATAGTCCAACACTACATTTGCCTCACACCTCAACACAACACTGTCACATCCCTACTCTACATTACAACCCCTCACATCACCAGTACAAGCAGCATGCAAAGTGCAAAACTCCGGCCTTGGCAGCTTAATGGGCCATACACTAACAATTTGTCTAGACTTTTTCCTGTAGACTTAACCAAACCATATAATAGAAGCTCAAACCTCAACACTTTCAATTTGGATGCAATCAGGCAGGCCCTTGCACTACATAGAAAATGTCAATCGGAAGGATAAAGTCTTCTCTAAATCTTACAGTGTGGATGGCCCTTTTGTCTGTAGGCACCCACACAAAACAAAAAAACACATGTTCAATTCTAATGTATTTATTTATTTGAGAATGACAGCAGAAGGAGGGATGCAGCAAAAGAATATTGTCACTCTCCAGTCCGTGTGCCTTTACAGCGCCAGACCACGATCTTTGCTCCATGGCTACGGGATTCTGATGTCTTCCACAACTTCCGGCAGAGTTCAGAATCCATTCTGCACCTCTACCAGCTCATAGGGGACAGGCATGGCAAGGTTGCTGGGCAGCTTCCAAGCCACTTTCGAAGTTCCAGGGTGTTCATGTTGGTCATTGGCCATGTGCCTTACCAAATATCCACTGACCACAAAAGAAAATGAGTGGAGTCCATCAAGGTGGGTTTCTACCACCTACACCCGCAAGCAGTACCACTCCTGGAAAAATAAAACAAAGGATAAGACATTTCATTATGAAAATCACATCTTAATGCCTGTTTGCTTCATTCTGAACTTCATTTAATTTCGACATCACGAGTGAAATAACACATTTTATGCCAACTTACACAAACCAGAAATCATTAATGTAAACATTTGAATACACACCTGTGACGCCAGACAGCCCATCACCACAGGCTTCCCATGGTACGTGCCATGATTCCAAGATGTTGATGTTCTGGAAAATTACAACACCATAAGATACCAAGCAGCCGTTCATGTTATCAATAACTACACAGGTGGCATAGACACAAATAAACACCTGCCAGCTCTTCTCAGCCCTTTACACTATTCACAATACCAACATGTTTATGGTTAGAGGTGCATGTTTTTGCTCAAGTAACACAATTTTACCAATGTTGACTACACTTTATCTACAATGGCAAGTGTCATTGGCAGATGATAATCACCCTCTGTCTCCCTGTGAGTGGCACCTCTGCTAACTAGCTAATTAATACACATGCCCTATCTTGACCGGTTACAGTACTTACATGTAAAGTGGCTAGCAACCAGGGTATTCCGGGTGGCCATACCGGCAGCGGTGCTCCGCCGCCTGGGGGCCGCCGGCTGACGGACCTCTGGCTCCCTCTCCTCCGTCAGCTCCCAAGAATCATCCCGGGCAACGCACATGTTGTGCAACACGCAGCACGCCAGGATGATCTTGGAAGCCTTTGTAGGAGAGTACAGGAGTTCACCCCCAGGCCGGGCCAAGCAGAGAAACCGGGACTTGAGAAGACCTATGGTCAACTCAATGATACTCCGGCTTCTCCGCAAGGCCCTGTTGTAATTCCTCTCTGCTGGGCCCTGGGGGTACCTGATTGGAGCCATCAGCCACGTCAGCTGCGGGTAACCAGCATCCCCTGAAAAATAAGAAAAATATACATTAGTTATTCATATCATGTGACTTTAGATGACTCCTCAAAATGGGAGACAATTAGGCATTTTACTAAACAACCTGCTCGTCTGTTTGCAAAAAATCATATGAAACATCTCAACTCTGTCTAACTGCCTAAATCACTAATACAAATGGGAAAAAGGACACACAAAGTGGTGGGTTTCTCTTGCAAGTTACAACTTGGCCCCTATTCTGTTCCTATTACATTAGCCTAGGTCTTACTTCTGGAATATATCTGCAACTAGAGTGAGGAAACCAATATTGACTCACTTATGCAAAGTACTTTGGGGATATGGCAATACCATTGGAATCATTTGTAGGTTTTCTTTGGGTGGCTAGAGGACACCATTTACACATTGGTTAACCACCTTCATTGGACTCAAAGACAACTTTGCAAATCTTTCTTTTGTGAGCTGCTAAGCTGCTGATCTGGTTGTGTGTGAACAGCCTGACAACTAATAACACATCCATTTTAGGTAGGCTTTGCTTAAATCAGGGTGTACACCGATGTAGCTTATTCCTATGTCTATGTAATCTTACAGTTTATGTTGTTAAGACAAAATACTTTACCAATAAGCCACCCTTCGGGCATTTGTCCACTTTCAAACACCTCGTACAGAGTACTTGTTCTTAACATACTGGAATCATGGCACGACCCTGGGTGACCAGTGTTGACACTCATGATGCGCTGTTTGGCGTCACACACTAATTGGACGTTCACAGAGTGGTACTGCTTGCGGTTCCGGTATTCACTTTCGTGGCTCCTTGGGGGCCTAATGGCTATGTGGGTGCCATCGATTGCCCCTAGGATTTGCGGCATGTGTGCCCGCCGGTAGAAACCCAACTTGACTTCATTCCACTCATTTTCATTCTGTGGCCAGTGGATAAAATTGGGCACTATATCCACTATGGCATTAATGACCAACATGAACACCCTTGAAACTGTGGGCTGGCTAATGCCCATGATACTTCCCGAAGTGGCTTGGAAGCTGCCACGCCCTAAAATATACAAAGTGGCCAGCAATCTGGCCATGCCGGGCACCGCATGGCCGCGCTGTGTGTCCGGGTCAATTTTCTCTGCTATGAGCTGGTAGAGGTGTAGAATAGTTCCTCGCTCGAGCCGGAACTTCCTCCTGACATCAGAATCCCGCAGCTTGTCCAAATAGATCCTTGGAGCAAAAATGCGTGGCTGGCGAGGTAAGGGCACACGGACTGGAGGTGCTGCTGCTGAAGGTGCTGCTGCTGCTGCTGCTGCAGCTTCCCCACCTTCTGCTGCCTCCTGTGCCAGGGCCTCCTCAAACAAGGCACCAATAAATGCCAGCATTGCACCATCTAATGCGTCTGGGATATCGTCCTCCATTTTGAACGCGCAAATTCGCGAATGCGCAGATATATATAGAAACGGCCGCTAATTATCACACCTGTGAGCCAGCTATAAAAGGAGCACATGGCCAATATGGCTGCTGGATGTTATAGATCGATGTTTCTTATGTGCTAGCAAGACCCTGTGACCCACAACCTACATTATCTGGAGGTAAGACAATTGTATCTCTCTCTCCCAAAAAAAAGGAAGGAGACAATTTGTACTTATCTTGGGTGTGCTTAAGTTGTCTATGGTGAATCCCCTCCAACCCACAATAGCTTGGGAACCCCTCAAGTGTCTTTTAATCATTGGCAGTTGGCCCCATGTGCATGTGGTTTGGACATGTGTTTTCTCATGTTTGTTAAAGGTGTGCAGTCTAGATTTGGCATCTAAACCTGCCCCCTTACCTTCCCAGCTTCCAAAGACACCATTTTTGCTTTCCTGATAACTGTAATTTATTATGTGCACGTATGTAGGTCATGCGATTTCTCATGTATGTTTAATGTTTGCAGCCTCCTTTTGCCTATAAAGGATTACACCACCACCACCACCACCACCACTGTGTTTGTGACATTAGGTAAGTGTTTGGAGGGCCTCGTGTGATTTGTACCCCTATGCGTTTTCTTATGTGTTTTTTTTTTACATTTCTTTGCAGCCTCTTCTGCTCTTTAACACCACCACCACCACCACCACCACCACTGTGTTTGTGCCATTAGGTAAGTGTTTGGAGGGCCTCGTGTGATTTGTACCCCTATGAGTTTTCTTATGTGTATTTTTTGTACATTTCTTTGCAGCCTCTTCTGCTCTTTGCCACCACCACCACCACCACCACCACCACCACTGTGTTTGTGCCATTAGGTAAGTGTTTGGAGGGCCTCGTGTGATTTGTACCCCTATGCGTTTTCTTATGTGTTTTTTTTTTACATTTCTTTGCAGCCTCTTCTGCTCTTTGCCACCACCACCACCACCACCACCACTGTGTTTGTGCCATTAGGTAAGTGTTTGGAGGGCCTCGTGTGATTTGTACCCCTATGCGTTTTCTTATGTGTTTTTTTTTTACATTTCTTTGCAGCCTCTTCTGCTCTTTGCCACCACCACCACCACCACCACCACTGTGTTTGTGCCATTAGGTAAGTGTTTGGAGGGCCTCGTGTGATTTGTACCCCTATGCGTTTTCTTATGTGTTTTTTTTTTACATTTCTTTGCAGCCTCTTCTGCTCTTTAACACCACCACCACCACCACCACCACCACTGTGTTTGTGCCATTAGGTAAGTGTTTGGAGGGCCTCGTGTGATTTGTACCCCTATGAGTTTTCTTATGTGTATTTTTTGTACATTTCTTTGCAGCCTCTTCTGCTCTTTGCCACCACCACCACCACCACCACCACCACCACTGTGTTTGTGCCATTAGGTAAGTGTTTGGAGGGCCTCGTGTGATTTGTACCCCTATGCGTTTTCTTATGTGTTTTTTTTTTACATTTCTTTGCAGCCTCTTCTGCTCTTTGCCACCACCACCACCACCACCACCACTGTGTTTGTGCCATTAGGTAAGTGTTTGGAGGGCCTCGTGTGATTTGTACCCATATGCGTTTTCTTATGTTTTTTTTTTTTTCCCTTTTCTTTGCAGCCTCTTCTGCTCTTTGCCCACTACTACCACCACCACCACGACCAAGTCTGTTTGTGCCATTAGGTAAGTGTGTTCTGTAACTGTTCACTAATTATACTGTATATGAAGAGCAATCTGCAAATCCTGTTTTTTCTGTTTTCTCTTTTGTCATTTCAGATTTAGGAGTTTGGGGCTCTTTGCTGCTGCTGGACAGCCAGATTCTCTGCCCACCTCGTGCTCCCATGGCCCCACCCACTGGAAGGATGAGAAGGGCCAGGGGGGCCAGGGGGGCCAGGGGGGCCAGGGGGGCCAGGGGGGGCAGGGTGGGCAGATCGTCTGGCTCTGGTGTGAGGGAGGCTCCAGCTGTATCCATGAGGGAGTCCACCATCCCCATCCCGGAGGAGGAAGCCGGGGGAGGTGTTAACACACCAAGTGGACAAGCTGGCTCTTCTGACAGTAGTCCTGGAGCGGGTCCGTCCACCAGAGTCAGCTTGTCCACATTAACCCGGCTTCCCCGTTTCACCCACAATCAGTGCTGTGCCCTGGTCCACGCCTATATGGCCAGATATCAGGCGATACATGGGACCAGGGCCGCGTCTTACTCAGTAACAGAGAAGAACAGATTGTGGGATGAAATCCGGGATGCTGTAAATGCACTGGGTGAAGCACCTCGCCACCGTGACAGTGTGCGGAAGAAGGTCAACGACATCTGTGGGTCCGTTCGGAAGAAGCTAATTGCATGGGCTGCGGAGGGTCTTTATGACCGTCAAGGTCGGCTGGATGAACGTGCACGAAGTTCTCTCTGGGATTATCAATTACCTTTCTTGAACATCATAGGACCCGATACCATCTTTCCCAGAGAGGACTTAGATTCGGATGCTTTGCACCGAGGTAGGATATTATCTTGGATGTCAATTGTGTGAGTTGTTTGGAAAAGATTAACTACTATCCTATGTGTGACATTAAGAGAATGTGATACTTGCCCTTCCAATTGTCCTTTTTTTGTTTTCCCCAACCTGCAATTTGTTCATCTGTAGCACGGATCTCAGCCCCTCCACAGCCCATGCAGCTTGGCGAACCAGACGGACTCACAGGTGTTGACATCAGTGCTGACCCTCCTCCTGGTAGGTCCAATATCATACTGTGCCAAACAATGTAGATGTTTTTTTTTGGCCAAGATAGCTCATATTGCTATGTCCTTTACAGAAGATCCGCAGCAGGGAACACACCCAGTGCAGCTAGGCCTGGAGGAAGGTGTTGGTATGTCTAGTCAAATAATGTTTTTTTGAATCTTATTAACCCCATTAACACACATGTTTTTTCTTAGGAAAGAGTGTTGCCTTTTAGATGTTTACCCTGCAAAACACAGTTGACAGCATTAATGGGTGCCGTCATTAGTAGGCAGACCAAGCCTTCTTAACCTTTGGGAGGGTTTAGCAAGTGTCCTATGAGCCCAGGAAAGCACTTTTGAATGTTTGGCCTCAATGCTTCATTCATGAAGCTAGGAGGGCAATCTGGCCATAATCATTACTGACTAAGGTTATGTACTAAACATGTTTTTTTTTTTTTTTTTTAAAAGAACATCAGGCCCCTCTTGACGTTGCAGCTGGAGTTGGATCAGGAGCTGGCGACGATTCTGCATCCAGTGCTGTGGTATGTGATATAAGGGAACAAGGTGCACATGTAACATTTCAATGGTAGCATTGATTTTGGACTAGATGTGGCTTACATTGTGTGTGTTAAATTAGTGCTATGACATTCTGACGATGCACCAGCACAACAAGAGTTCTATCTTGAACATCAGGGAATTATGTTATAATTTGGTGTGCCACTAATGTTCCAAAAACATCCAGGATCTTTAAAGTCCGGCCCGTCTTTGATTTTCCAGGTCCAAATTCATGGGTATCGTTTGGTTGGGTTGTCCTCTAGCCGATTGATGGCAAGATTTTAGACAACATACGTAGATGTATAAAGTCATTGGTGTAGTAACAGATTTACCAAAAGCATAAACAACCTACCACACCAGGGTTAATTGGGAACACCTTCATGTTGAATCTTTTTTGCCTTTGTCATATTAGTCCTACCAATATAATATGTACCCATTATCAGAAGTGTTGCTAGCTTGGATAATCTTACAATGAACAAGTACTCATTAGAAGCACATCAAACTTTTCAACGTTCTGCTTGGGGTGTTAAGTTGTCAAACTAATCTGAAATATTTAGTCATGATGTTTGATAATGATTTGGTCTATTTCTTCTGCTTTCAGGTAGCCTTAGATGCAGAGGGATTGTCACCTACCCAACTTCGTCCATCTATGCTGGATGTAGCCGAGAGGCTGCTTGATGAGTATCAGGTCCAAAATGAGTTAAGGAGGCGTACTCAGCAATCTACTGAGGCAGTACGTCTGCTCGGGCTCATACAGGAATCTGTAGCAACAATGGTACAGGTTCACCAGGATATGTTACAGGTTCAACAGGATATGCGTAACAGCTTGGTAAGTTTAGCAGACCAGCATCAACGGGATCGGCAAAGTGTTGACACTCAGGTGCTGGCCACACGCCAATGCCTGTTTGGATCTGAAGATGCCCCATTGGCAGAGCCCTCCCAAACATCTCACTCACCTGCCACTGCAGGTTGTGGTAGTGGGAGGGTAATGCCAGTGTTGGCCACTTGTCAGGCAGCTGGGGATGGGACAATTCCTCCTGTAGCCACTCCTAGCACTTCACACTCCGTTCGGACTCCCACACCCCTCAATGAGCAATCCTCCTGCACAACCTCAATGCGCACTGGTTCCACAGTACCCCTTCCACCTGACTACATTCCCTCCACACCTTTATCACTTCACTCCTCCCCAGGCCGTTCTTCTTTTTTGTCACCAATGCGACATGTCGTTTGCCCCCGCACCGTGGACCACAACAACCAATCAACCACCACTCCCCACACATCTTCACAACCCTTGCACCACCAGCAGCATCAAATAGCCTTGGAGCAGCAACGATCCCATCTCATGGTAATGGCACACGTTACCCAAATTCTTAGGCTGAGCACAGAGCAGATGGGACTATTGGCACAAGATCTTCAGTCTGGGACATTTCCAGGGTTCAACACCCTGCATCAGCAGCAGCCTCAGACACAAGATCTGATTCTAATGGGCCACTTTACCAGAACTCTAAGGCTAACCCCAGAGCAGATGGGACTATTGGCCCACCATTTGATGGCAGGAACCTTTCCATTGCTCACCACACTGCTTCAGTCACCACCACCACCACCAACTTAATTTCTTTTTTTTTTTTTTTTTTGGTTTTGTTAATGATTGTTACATTGGCCAATTTGTGGGGCCATTTTTTTTTTAAATTTGAGGGTGGCACAATATGATTTCTTATAGTGCTTTTTTTGGGGATGAAATAAAATTTTATGCAAAATGATTAGTTTGTGTTTGCTCTTTGGTTTTTTAGGAGTGTTGGTGGCCAAGTAATGGCCCTGGTTAATGTAGGCATTTATACACACGTGCTTCTCGATCTCCAAACATATGATTTCATGTAAATTTAGATAACTCAATGTTCACATAACGACCCAAGAAAAGGTCTCCCTTCAAATGTAGCTTCAAAACAAGTCTCAAGGCTAACATAAACCAAAGCCAACATACTAACAATTACAGACCACACCACTCAAGTAAACAAATACAACACAAAAGACATTCGATGTGTACACCAAAAAGAAAACTTGGGTAATAAAATAAATGTTTTAATAACACATGTGGGTGTCTACCAACTGTAGCGTACAAAAAATATATTACAATATATAATAGAATGAACTAAATTGCCAATGTAACATTTGTGTTGCAAAGAGCAACATACTTAAATTTAATTTAGATAAACATTTTAAACATTTTTTATGTTTTGACATCATTTTTTGGAAGGTTTTCACAAAAACAATTCATTTTTGTAAACATTTTTGGTTTTGTCCGTTGCCATAAAAACAACAAGGCTTTTTTGTAAACATTTTTGGTTTTGTCCGTTGCCATAAAAACAACAAGGCTTATTTGTAAACATTTGTGGTTTTGTCGGTTGCCATAAAAACAACAAGGCTTTTTTGTAAACATTTTTGGTTTTGTCCGTTGCCATAAAAACAACAAGGCTTTTTTGTAAACATTTTTGGTTTTGTCGGTTGCCATAAAAACAACAAGGCTTTTTTGTAAACATTTTTGGTTTAGTTTGTTACCAAAAACAACAAGGCTTTTTTGTAAACATTTTTGGTTTTGTCCGTTGCCATAAAAACAACAAGGCTTATTTGTAAACATTTGTGGTTTTGTCCGTTGCCATAAAAACAACAAGGCTTTTTTGTAAACATTTTTGGTTTAGTTTGTTACCAAAAACAACAAGGCTTTTTTGTAAACATTTTTGGTTTTGTCCGTTGCCATAAAAACAACAAGGCTTATTTGTAAACATTTGTGGTTTTGTCCGTTGCCATAAAAACAACAAGGCTTATTTGTAAACATTTGTGGTTTTGTCCGTTGCCATAAAAACAACAAGGCTTTTTTGTAAACATTTTTGGTTTAGTTTGTTACCAAAAACAACAAGGCTTTTTTGTAAACATTTTTGGTTTAGTTTGTTACCAAAAACAACAAGGCTTTTTTGTAAACATTTTTGGTTTTGTCCGTTGCCATAAAAACAACAAGGCTTTTTTGTAAACATTTTTGGTTTAGTTTGTTACCAAAAACAACAAGGCTTTTTTGTAAACATTTTTGGTTTTGTCCGTTGCCATAAAAACAACAAGGCTTTTTTGTAAACATTTTTGGTTTTGTCCGTTGCCATAAAAACAACAAGGCTTATTTGTAAACATTTGTGGTTTTGTCCGTTGCCATAAAAACAACAAGGCTTTTTTGTAAACATTTTTGGTTTAGTTTGTTACCAAAAACAACAAGGCTTTTTTGTAAACATTTTTGGTTTTGTCCGTTGCCATAAAAACAACAAGGCTTTTTTGTAAACATTTTTGGTTTTGTCCGTTGCCATAAAAACAACAAGGCTTATTTGTAAACATTTGTGGTTTTGTCCGTTGCCATAAAAACAACAAGGCTTTTTTGTAAACATTTTTGGTTTTGTCCGTTGCCATAAAAACAACAAGGCTTTTTTGTAAACATTTTTGGTTTTGTCGGTTGCCATAAAAACAACAAGGCTTTTTTGTAAACATTTTTGGTTTAGTTTGTTACCAAAAACAACAAGGCTTTTTTGTAAACATTTTTGGTTTTGTCCGTTGCCATAAAAACAACAAGGCTTATTTGTAAACATTTGTGGTTTTGTCCGTTGCCATAAAAACAACAAGGCTTTTTTGTAAACATTTTTGGTTTAGTTTGTTACCAAAAACAACAAGGCTTTTTTGTAAACATTTTTGGTTTTGTCCGTTGCCATAAAAACAACAAGGCTTATTTGTAAACATTTGTGGTTTTGTCCGTTGCCATAAAAACAACAAGGCTTATTTGTAAACATTTTTGGTTTTGTCCGTTGCCATAAAAACAACAAGGCTTATTTGTAAACATTTGTGGTTTTGTCCGTTGCCATAAAAACAACAAGGCTTTTTTGTAAACATTTTTGGTTTAGTTTGTTACCAAAAACAACAAGGCTTTTTTGTAAACATTTTTGGTTTTGTCCGTTGCCATAAAAACAACAAGGCTTATTTGTAAACATTTTTGGTTTTGTCCGTTGCCATAAAAACAACAAGGCTTTTTTGTAAACATTTTTGGTTTTGTCCGTTGCCATAAAAACAACAAGGCTTATTTGTAAACATTTGTGGTTTTGTCCGTTGCCATAAAAACAACAAGGCTTTTTTGTAAACATTTTTGGTTTAGTTTGTTACCAAAAACAACAAGGCTTTTTTGTAAACATTTTTGGTTTTGTCCGTTGCCATAAAAACAACAAGGCTTTTTTGTAAACATTTTTGGTTTTGTCCGTTGCCATAAAAACAACAAGGCTTATTTGTAAACATTTTTGGTTTTGTCCGTTGCCATAAAAACAACAAGGCTTATTTGTAAACATTTGTGGTTTTGTCCGTTGCCATAAAAACAACAAGGCTTTTTTGTAAACATTTTTGGTTTAGTTTGTTACCAAAAACAACAAGGCTTTTTTGTAAACATTTTTGGTTTTGTCCGTTGCCATAAAAACAACAAGGCTTATTTGTAAACATTTTTGGTTTTGTCCGTTGCCATAAAAACAACAAGGCTTTTTTGTAAACATTTTTGGTTTTGTCCGTTGCCATAAAAACAACAAGGCTTATTTGTAAACATTTGTGGTTTTGTCCGTTGCCATAAAAACAACAAGGCTTTTTTGTAAACATTTTTGGTTTAGTTTGTTACCAAAAACAACAAGGCTTTTTTGTAAACATTTTTGGTTTTGTCCGTTGCCATAAAAACAACAAGGCTTTTTTGTAAACATTTTTGGTTTTGTCCGTTGCCATAAAAACAACAAGGCTTATTTGTAAACATTTGTGGTTTTGTCCGTTGCCATAAAAACAACAAGGCTTTTTTGTAAACATTTTTGGTTTAGTTTGTTACCAAAAACAACAAGGCTTTTTTGTAAACATTTTTGGTTTTGTCCGTTGCCATAAAAACAACAAGGCTTTTTTGTAAACATTTTTGGTTTTGTCCGTTGCCATAAAAACAACAAGGCTTATTTGTAAACATTTGTGGTTTTGTCCGTTGCCATAAAAACAACAAGGCTTTTTTGTAAACATTTTTTTTTTGGTTGCCAAAAACAAGGCTTTTTTTTTTTTTTTTTGGTTTTTTTGGTTCCCAAAAAAAGGGTTTTTTATAAATTTTTATATTTTTTTTGGTTGCCAAAAACAAGGCTTTTTTTGTTTTTTTTTTGGTTTTTTTGGTTCCCAAAAAAAGGGTTTTTTATAAATTTTTATATTTTTTTTGGTTGCCAAAAACAAGGCTTTTTTTGTTTTTTTTTTTTTTTTGGGTCCCCAAAAAAAGGGTTTTTTATAAATTTTTATATTTTTTTTGGTTGCCAAAAACAAGGCTTTTTTTGTTTTTTGTTTTTTTTGGGTCCCCAAAAAAAGGGTTTTTTATAAATTTTTATATTTTTTTTGGTTGCCAAAAACAAGGCTTTTTTTTTTTTTTTTTTTTTGGGTCCCAAAAAAAGGGTTTTTTTTTAAACTGTTTTTGATTTTTTTGTTAGATTTTTGTTTATAATGGGCAACAATTACAAATGTGACATTTCTTTGTGTTGCAACGTGCAACATAAGTAAACAAACCACAAAAAAAAAATACTAGGATCTTTTTAAAGGTGTGACATTCCTAACGAATGGCTCCTTAGGGTCTGGATCCACGCCACAAAGGTGTTCCAAATATAGAATTCGGTCTCCGCACCACCTCATATAATCCAGGAGGACCTCGTAGGTGAGGTGGGTGTGCCCTGGGTAGAAAAAAACATGACAATTAGTTTTAGGCAAAATGATCCAAACAAGGATTGTAATTAATGTGCCTCAACAAATATGCTTAGGAGTCTATTGGTTGGCTTTTATCAACACTCTGAAGCAAATATGCTAAATTGCTGTTGTAAACCTTAAACTCAAACTTTCACAGCAAATTGTTCAAAAGGTTACATAAGATGGCTTGGAATGTTAGTAGCAGTTCCACCAAAGCTAAGTAAAATGCTTTTCTGCATGTAAACACAAGCAATCATTTTGAAGAATGTAAGGTGTTTTGGGTTCAATTGGTCAACACGATACATGTGCACACATTTATCTCTATCACCATTGGAATCTGTGGAGCGTTCTCTCTCCCTCTTACTGTCTATAGATTGAACCTGACACATAGTAGAGACTCACCCTTAGGAATTTTGAGGGCCAGTTCTGGACGGAGCAGATGTGTCTGCTCCCCTGATCTCCTTTCCGCCATCCCAGCTGTGTTAAGAGAGAAGAAAAAGTTTATCAACAAATGGACTCACGCTAACTGTAGGTTACGCAGTCATGAAAACGCTCTAACACCCACTCATTACCCCTCCACATTTCCCTGAAAGTTTTATTTAGACATTGATATGGTGGTGATGCAGATTTGTACAGTGCAAGCGTCATTCTTCTGGGTGAAGCTTGTAGCGTTAAGGATACGTACTCCCTGCTTTTGTGCTGATTGTGTTTTTCTGATGTTTTTGGTGCCTCAGCCCTGCCTGTTCTAAGTGTTGGAAACATATCATTTTGGGAGGGCTGCGGAAAACTAATCAGGTTAGACTTACACTCTCTAGGTTTTTGGGGACAAGAGAAATAACAATCCTCCTTTTTACATGGCCCCTGTACACACCTCTAGGCACCTCCCTCCTGTTGTTTGACCCCACAGCAGGCAGCTTGCTATGGAGGCACATGAGATGAAGCCAAGCACCCTGTGCCTGTTCAGGCACTAGGCTGTGAGCCAGCCTTGCCCCCCTCCCTTCCAATGGTCTCAATGATTAGGAGTGACAGCATCAGGAGGCAATATTGGCATGCTGTCACCTCAGTTAAGGAGGAGGGGGAGTCTGTTCCAGACAAGTATTAGTGCAAAAATTTGGACCGTAAAAAATGGTCCCAGTAAGTCTTAGGGGGAATATGCACACCTATCACTTGGAATACTAATGCATAGAATGCATTCACATAAAGAACCCGCTGCCTTTAGAACAACTTGAAGCCTGAGCGGGGACATACACAGTTAGCATTTCTCCACTTACTAAGTAGACACATTACTGGAAAAGCACACAACTTACCATCATCAGGTTTTTTTGGGGCCCCTGAAGTGGATGGCGTGGCTGGCTCTGGAGAAACTGCACAAAAAGAACACAAATTGTGAACTGGAATGTGGTACATTACCGAGGAAGAGTATTTATGAAAGATTGACAAACACACATTTTCAGTGTTGACTAAATCAGGACATGATTAAATTACAATGTCCCCTAAAAATTTACAAGTACAAAGCACACCATTTCCAATGTAGAGAAACTAACACCAATTTAGAATAGGGTGGCTTGAGATAACTTACAAAAGATAACATGTCCTGTAAAGCTCCCCAAAACCACCTTTCAAACATGAAGGTTAAGCAAGAGTGTTTCATGACCAACCTTCCTGTCACATATAGCAAAACTACACTTGCTTTGACTCCAACTTAGATTATCCTAGATACACATCATCCTAGCACACACAATTCATGTGAGAATCTAATTTTAGGTACTTACAGACTAGTTCAGGGGAGCCTGGAGTGGGGGAGGATGGGGGAGACCCTACATGGGGGGATGGTGTCCCTTCATGGGGGGATGGCGTTGTATCTCCTAGAAACACAAAGACACAAATACAATCCTTGAACAAAAGCTATTTGATAAAGGCACACAGAAAGTAGTCTGGAAACATTGAAGGTAGTAGTTACAGTGGACTGGGTAAGCAGTGGCCCCTCTTCCCCAGTCCTCCACAACAAACATCCTCAATGTCAGCTGCTACAAAACCCCAATGTCAAAATATATATATTACAGCCCTTATATTTACCAGGACACATTGAACACACAAACACATGTAGAATACTTACTTCCCCTTTGAGGAGAGCCCAGGTCCTCATCCGAGTCGGACCAATTGGCCTCTTCTTGGCCAACAGTTTGTTCCTGGCCCGGATCCAGGCGACTCGGCCCTGCCTGAGGCTCCTCTCTTGCTGAAGTTACATCAACCACAAAAGAAAACAAAACAAACAATCATTCCTCCAAGTTCGACCTAATACACAACACACCAGCACATCCACATTACTTACAGGGGGCCTGAGAAGGCTGAGCCGCAACATCCTGATCACTGGTTTCTAAAATAAAAGAAAAACATTATATATTATTTATGGACACAAATAGGCAGTAACCTCTCATCATGCTAGCACCATACTCAATGCCCCTACAATTCAGAACATAGAAGTGCACTTACACCAATGAGATGCATTGACCATGTTTTAAAACAGGAGGGCACCATGCAAATTAAGCGGGCGCCTAAGGCCTCGCACCTACAGGGGCCTTGCGGCCAGTGGCGGAGCACCAACATTTCGAAGGGCGCAGTCAGGGAAATCTCCCAAGTAAAAGATTGCTTTCAATCCTCGGATCAAAAAGTTGCAGCAGTGTGCTGCAGTCCCTTCACTGCGTCTGCCAGGTGTCTGTTGTCCGCTGACACTTACTCCTCCTTCTCTGCCTGGGGATTGGCCGTCTGATCATGTTATCCTAAGATGTGGAGGAATCGGTAGGTGTGTACCTGCACCAGTAGGAAGTGACTGGCCGGTC
The DNA here is from genome assembly GCF_965119305.1 of Pelophylax lessonae. Lineage (NCBI taxonomy): Eukaryota > Metazoa > Chordata > Amphibia > Anura > Ranidae > Pelophylax > Pelophylax lessonae. The sequence goes on from NC_138777.1 coordinate 71,184,503, forward strand.
AACTCACTCTGCTATCATCAGTTGTTGCTCTGGGAGGAGAGCTCCGCCCTGGACCCGGAACATACAGGTAACCAGGCCCAGACTTGATATTTTGCAGGCTGGTCATAGATTTGTTGTGTCCACTATGCAAAGTGGTTGAGTAGCCCCAGGGAAGTTGGAAGAGTCTGAAAATGGTTGGTGGAGGAGGAGGAGAAGAAGGCCCTGGGTGGCTGGGGGACAAGGAGAGGGCCCCTGGGGGTTTTCTAGAGGAGGAAAGATCCACAATGACGCCAGAGTCAATTGCCAAGGAAGAGAGTGGAGCTGAGCAAGTCCTGCCTATCTGACATGAAAGCCAAACATGGTGTAGATGGAGCCCTTTGCCCTACACAATGACAGCACCAGAGGTGGAAGGTGAGTGGTAGCGGGTCTTTGACATTATAGAGCATATGGACTCTGTCCATTATTGGTAGTTTTGTTTGGAGTTGTCCTTTAGATGTTTAACTGTGTTGTTTTTGACCCGAGCTGTGAGGGACTGAGGTATGACAGCCCACTATGCTGAGACTTATAGTGCCCTAGAATGTTGAGGACTGAGGAATCCTTAGTCCCTAACAGAGGGCACTACAAGTCTTAGCATAGCAGGCAGTATTTCCTCATTCCCCTACAGAGAGGATTACAAGTCCAAGCAGGTAGCCTTCTGCAGTGGGACTTGTTGTGCCCTTGACTGTGGTGGACTGAGGAAGGGAAGTGTAAGAGGGTCTCTGTAAGCTCAGATGTATGGGGGAGCTTTGGGGAACACAGAGTTCCCTTTTACACCAGAGTCCCCAGCTTCCCCCCTCAAATAATGGTTCCCAAACTCTCCTTATATCAGAGTCTTCACACTTCCCTCTTACAGTGTAGTAAGTCTGGAGACTCCGATGTAAAGGGGGCTCTGTAAAATGTGATTAGAGATTAGAAATTTCTAACATTTTTATTTTCTACTTACGATCCACAATTTTCAGCTGCTCAAATGGCTCGCTGCCTCTGACTGCATATTGGAGTGTGGCCGTCCTCCTCCTCCCCTTCTTCACCAAAAGCACAAGAGGGTGCCGTCCGTCCGCTTTGGCTAGAAGCAGAAGAAAAAAAAAAACATAAAAAATACGAATGTACATAGTAGTATTAAAGGTTGTGAAGAGACACTTGATGGAGGTAGGAAAGGTAGGAGCGAGAGGGAGGGGGGGGGGGGGGTGTTGGTATTAGTGTTGTTGCATAGCTAAACACATGTCCACCTACCCAAAAAATTGTAACCTATCTGGTCACATGTAATGTATATTTTTACTTACCGGAGATTTGCTCCACAGCCTTTAGCAGGAGCCTGGGTGAGCGCCTTTTGGCATCACTCCAGGCCCGCTGCAGATCCACTATCTCAGGCAGAAACTGAAATCTCCGCTGCAGCCTCATCCGGAGACGACACATCATCTTGTGCTTTTGGTGAAGATGCGTATAAACTTTATCATACCCCCAGAGGAGGAGGAGCTGTGGAAAGAGCAGTGTATGTTTGAGTCCAAGTATGTCCAAAATAGTACAGTCTTCAAATAACATGCTAGGTCGTCTTTGAGATATTGTAGAACAAAGAATTCCATTTCTGGTGATACATATACATCGATGTCCAAATCTACCTCCATGACATAGGTTGCCCCACACTGGTGATTTCCTCTACATGATATAGCCATTTTCTCAATTGGCCTTTCATGACACACCCAGGGCCGCCATCAGGGGGGACAGGCAGTCACTGTATTTACAACCTTATTGCTGTCCATTTAGCAGGGTGCAAGTAACTTTACACACATGTAGCATAGGTATCAACTTTTGTCACCATGTTAAAAGGACAGCAGTATGGGTAGCATTACAGTGACTGTTATTAGTCCAGGCTCACTAAACTAGCCAATGCTTGGAAAAGCAAGCCATGCAGATTGCTTTTCAGGTCCCTTTTAACACGAGCTGTCTGATTGGGTGTGGCTGTTAATTTTTGACGCAGACCTGATAAGCCCCTCAATTCTCCTTTATGGAGTGTTATATGTAAATGGGATTGCTTCATTTGAGATGCAGATTTAAACTGTGTATGGCCAGGCTGAAGGTACCCAAGTTGATTGGTCGATCACCTGGAGGACAACGTACAACCAGTCTGTCAGATTTTACACACACTTATCGCTAGCATCTCTTGTAGCCACTAGCAATAATCACTGTGTTTTCCTGGCAGGGGCAGCACCAGGAGAACACAATGGCTCCGCAGGAGGGTTTCCCCTGTCTGTGTTGATGGTGGAATCAAGGCAAAATGTTTTTCCTGCAAGCCACGGGACAAACAAAGATATTTTTTTAATGAATCCATGATTTTGCCAAAATGGAAAAAAAAAGATGTTTGCTTTGTATATTCTTAAGTTTGCTACATAACTAGAACATGTAACAGT